>NW_008795702.1:2016456-2042914 GCF_000699145.1 Aptenodytes forsteri | reverse complement strand
CCGTCCCGCCGGCCCAGCAGCAGCTGCAGAGCGGAGCCCCCAAGCCGGCGGCCTCGGGCAAGCAGGGCAACGTGCTGCCGCTGTGGGGGAACGAGAAGACCATGAACCTGAACCCCATGATCCTCACCAACATCCTCTCGTCGCCCTACTTCAAGGTGCAGCTCTACGAGCTCAAGACTTACCACGAAGTGGTGGACGAGATCTACTTCAAGGTGAGCCTGCGGGCCGCGCCCTGGGCGCCGCGGACCCCCCGGGGCTGTCCCGGCGCCTGTCCCGCGAGCCTCCCGGTGGTTGCGGTTTTTGAAGGGGGAAGGCTTTGATCGCGGCCCGCGGATTCTCTCTCTTGCCTTCCCGCCCCTGGCCTTGCGGTAAGGGATGGGAGCAAATCTCTTTTTTTTTTTTATTGCTTAATGGGGAGAATCCAAGGTGCTGCCTTCTCTCTCGCGCAAAAAAAAAGTGCGTTTGGCGTCGGATTTGGAATTACGGCGTTGTAAGTTAGTTTTGAAGTGGGCAGCGTGAGCCGGGGCAGTGGGGATGAAATGGCCGTCCAAGGACTGCGCTCTCAGTCGGAGGGAGTGGGGGGGACCCGATCTGCACGCCGCTCCCGGAGGGGAGCGCTCCCCGCAGCCGAGGAGTTGCCGAAGGCCGTGTAACTGCACAGGAGGTGTGGCGGTGACCGTAGGTGGTTTCAGCAGGAGTTTGCCAATGGCCGCCTTCCTCAGGTAGAGCTTAGGATCCCCCCCTCCACGCCCAATCAAAAACTAGTTCGTTTTAGTGCTTCGTTCATTCTAGCGCTTCTCTTGGCGTTGGGTAGGATGTGCTGGGGAGATAACTGAACTGTACCAGTGCACCCATGTCTCAGTTCTTGTTTTGTTAGCAGGATTGAGTCAGTTTTGCAGCGAGGCTTCCATCAAGCCAGTCTCCCAGGTAGAGGTACGCATAATTAATGCTCATCAACACAGCCGCATTCTTTGTTCTGGTGATGAGAGCAAAACTTCGATAATTCAGGCTGCTGTCTTCAGTCATCTGTACTTTGGTGGTTATTGAGATATTTTTCTCAGGTGAATTGATTCTGCTCGATAATGTTACTGTGTCAGTTAGTGGGTTTCAATATACTTTGAAATTAAAAAAAAAAAAGGTAGCTTTTTTGTCTCATTTAACCAGGGCAAGTCAAGTTACTTAGGCCACTATAATTGTGAAAAATAACTCTGCGGAAGTACTTTGAGATTTTTGGCATTGTTTGTACTTACTTACAGAGACAGTGCTACTGTTTTTCCTCTTAATGACAGCACTTTTCTGCTTGCGCTCTGTCATTTGGAGCAGACTGCTTAATTCTCCTAATGCTTGGAGTAGCATAGATTGTCGACAAAGCTTCTCTTCGGTTAATTTACCACTTGCTGCGTATGAGAGAGAAATAATTCATTCTGACTATCAGAATGGAAAGCAGCAAAGTTTATTCTTGCAAGTGATGGCAAGAGAGGAAAAATTTATAAAAGAAACATATTTTCAGAAAATTTGAGAGCTTATTGTATTTTACGTGGATCCTTTCAGACGTAGTGAAAAATATTTGATGTGATTTGTCGTCTTAGTATGGGTAGAGCTCAACTGCAGTAGGTCAAATAGTTCATTTGCTTGTCTTGGTGTTTCATTCCATAAATGGCTTAATCTTAAATTGGGGAAGAATTTTGACATACCATTAAAAATCTGCTTATTAATCCAATGTAAATAAACTTTGTTTACTGAGCTTGACAATTATTCTGACTCAAAACTGTGTGCTAAATAAAGAGAAAAACTCAGCCCCTTACTCATGAGTAATAGATGTGAGGGAGAAGATAACCTGATGGTTAAGGTACTTCCTCGATATTCAGGAGATTTGAATTCTGTTCATGTTTTAAGATTTCTGAAAAATTGCTGGCTTTTTTTTTTTTCCTCCTTCCCTTAGTGAGCATGATATCCACCACA
Source organism: Aptenodytes forsteri (assembly GCF_000699145.1). Lineage (NCBI taxonomy): Eukaryota > Metazoa > Chordata > Aves > Sphenisciformes > Spheniscidae > Aptenodytes > Aptenodytes forsteri. The sequence goes on along the minus strand of NW_008795702.1, from coordinate 2,040,952 downwards.
GCAGGTGTATTTTTGAGTGTATTTGTCGTTGTTTGGGAACCAAAATAAGTGGTTCATTTAAAAAATTTAAGAACGCTGGGCGCTGGTTTCTTAGGAAGGATGATCTTAAGCACGTGGGCAGCTAGTGATAGGGACCATCTTTGAAGATATGGATTCTGTCTAGATACTTGAATGAATTCACTTGTAGTTCTGGTCTCCAGTTTCGGTTCTGTATCTGCAAAGTGGGTGACTTCCTCTTTCTGTACCCTGACCTTAGCACCACGCACATATCCTCAACTTCATTTAATCTGTATACTTCCAACAAGTTAAGCATATGCAGCAGTTTTTGTAGGATCAAAACTTTAAATACTCTTGTCTGAAATGAGTATTGTTTTCAGGGCTTTGGGGTTTTTTTTATTGATACCTGTCAAAACTAGCATTTTTATATTGATTGTGGCCAATAAATGTAACTGTAATTAAAAAAAATGAAGACTACCATTGTGATAGTGTCGTACTCGATCCTTTGACTAAGATACTTTTCATTTCCTGTGAGAGGCAAAACTGTAAATAATCAGAAGGATGTGCAGTATTATTTACATAGTATTTGTGAACTTCTCACGCGATGCTAATGATACAGGAAGTCATAGTGGATTTTTGAATTCTACAGTATTGGCATCTCATGTTTCCTATTTGGATAGGACAGCAACTGTTAAAAAAAAAAACAGTTCAGCAACTTCAGCTGTTAGTATATTTCTGATTTCATGTGATTTTATATATAATTAGTTTTGTGTATTGTTAAGGAATTTCAATTTGTGAACTACAGTGCAACTTGGCCACAGACTCTTATCCCTAATCCACTGTAATGCCATTGTATCCTTTTTGTCTTGCTTTTACTTATTTTTTTAAGTTAACATATTTAGGAAATATACTTGTTTATTGAGCCAGACATTACTTCTCTGAATTTCACAATTTCAAATGTAGCTTAGGCAGTTTTATGGTTCTTAACTTGTTTAAGACTCTTACTGTCAAATTTAAGGAATGGTGTTGGTTAACTATGTTTGTGCACTCATGTCTAAATGCATCTCAAAAGATTTGAATTAGGCAAGCTTTACTCATTAGTACTTGGGAACCATTTTATCTAAGTCCATCACTGCAGTCTACAAGAAAAAACACTGGCTTTTTAGATTAAAATACTACACTTCATAGACGTCTTTCTTTTGTCCTAACTGTAGGTGATACTCAAATCTCTAGCTAAGCTCACCGCATAAATGAGATTTATGAATATGAGACTGTAGATTTTGACTTCTGTAGCTGTCATCAGCAGGTATCACTAAACTTGTTAAGAGACAGTTTAAATAAAGGTAATTGTTTAGTCACCATAGAAAATAGTAATGATGGGGTTTAGTCATAAAGTATTTGAAAGTACGTGGAGTATAGAATAAGCATGGATGTTTGCTTTGTGGTGTTTTGTTTTGTTTAAACTTCATCCACGATTTTGGCTATAATTTCTTAATGCGGTAATTAAAAAAAAAAGTCTGCTTTAATGACAAAGCAGACTTGATCCTGAATTTGGCAGGAGAAGACAAGCTATTTAAGATTGATTCAGGTTATTCATTGTTTAAATTAGGTTTGTATAGGCAGCTAAACGTTATGGAGGTTGCAATTGTCATTTTCTTTCTTTCTTTCCTTCCCCCCACCCCTTTCAGGTCACGCATGTTGAACCATGGGAAAAGGGGAGCAGAAAGACAGCAGGCCAGACAGGGATGTGTGGAGGGGTAAGTAGAAGTACGTGCCTTCTTAAATTTTTCTGTCCGGTAACTAAATTTTCCAAGCATAGCTAGAACTTGCTTGTATGTTGGCTCAGTCCCTAGATGTAAAAGTATTTATTACAAAGAGTTGATATATTCCCCTTGCTTCCGGAACTGTGGATGCCAGTAGTGTTACTTTTTCCACATGGCTCTGTTTGTAGATTTAGATTTTGTCCTGTGTTAGTTCTCGTACTCTTTTGTAGATTTGGGATAATGTCTTTGACTTCCTGCGTTGTCACCTAACTTTTTTTCTTTTGAAAGGTGCGTGGTGTTGGAACTGGAGGAATTGTGTCTACTGCCTTTTGTCTGCTCTACAAATTATTTACACTGAAACTCACTCGTAAGCAAGTGATGGGCCTTATAACTCACACAGACTCTCCATATATTAGGGCTCTTGGATTTATGTATATTGTGTAAGTATTGATATAATCAACTAATGACAAATTTAATATACAGAAAGCTGCATTAAAATTTTACATTCTTTTTGTACTTAAAGGTACACACAACCACCTACAGATCTATGGGACTGGTTTGAATCCTTTCTTGATGATGAAGAGGTATGTCGGCGAGGGTAATAATTTGTTTTCTTTTGTTTCTTTTCATGTTACTACTTTAGGTTTAAACACTGCTTGATAAGGTTTTCTGTAGTTTGAATGTTGCAATGTTATGTTCTTGTAATTTCATTAATTAGTGCAGGAAGCAGGTCTGAGTGGGGACGCGGGTCATTTTTCTCAGATTTCAAAGATTTAACAGTATTTTCCATTGGTTAGGATGTTACTGTGTCAAATATTACAAAGCCACGTGAAACAGGTTTGTTAAATAAGAATGCAGACAGCAGGCTGTGTGTGTGTGGCTTCTGTGCGGTTTTTAGAAGAAGAATTATTTTTAGGCAACGTATAGTAAGTCCCGAGAGTGCTAAATTTGTATTTTGCAGTTGTTATTGGGACAGGGGGAATTGGTGCTTATGTAGAAGAGTGGGAAGTATATAGTGGAAACCAACATACACCCTGAAAAATATTACCAAAAAATCTTTGTGGTTGTTATTCATGTCCTGGAATAACTAAACCCAGGATTCCTTCAGAGGAGAAACAAACAGCCTAATTACTGCATAAGGTGCCATTGTTTCTAGTAACCTTAATGTCTTTGCTAACGGGGCAGAAAAAGAAATTTGAGCTGCTAACTGAAGAAGTTCAGTAAAGAGGCTGCATTATTATGCAGTCACATAGGCGAATACCTTTGGTGCCGTAGTCCTGATTTACCCTCTGGAGAAACGGAGTAGGAGCTGGTGGGTGAGGTTTCTCGATCTGTGAAGTTGACTCTACAGTCTGCTACATACTGTTGCAATTTGTATTTATTGAGCAGGTTTTAAATTGCATCCTAGATGTAAGAATGGAACAGGAAGGATCACTTGCCCTCTTCAGTGTGACAGGAGGCATCTGCTTCAAGACATTTCAAATGTTGTAGTTGCAAATGATGTCCGAATACTTGTATTAAAAATAGCGTTAATCATACCTGTATCTGACTGCAATGCAGCGTATTTATTTTGAACAGCTTCTTTCATGCTAAGTATCAAAAACACTGTGCAAAGGAAACAGCTGTTATTTCAGGTAAACCTGTGTTATTGTACGTTTGTAACAAAAATCAAAACAAGTTTACATCTCGGTTGCATGGCTGTGATATCCTCCTTCTCCCCCAGGTGGTGCTAGTTAATATGAACTCTTCTCTGCAATGTTGCATTGTAACTTACGAGGAGGATTGGGGTGGCTTCGTTTTCAGGGTCCCACAAACAACTTGATTCCCAGGACAATAAAGCGATCACAAGTGCGATTCGTTGTGCAGGTCTTAACTGGTTCATTATTCAAAGCACCTTTTTGAGTTTACACATTTCAGTTCTTGCAGATACTGGTTATCAGCGTGTATTTGTTTATTGTTGTTTAAAATCTCCCAATATATTTTTGGAATTGGTGTTTCTCTCCCAGCTGCTTTCAGTAGCTTTGCGTTACGTAGGAAAAAGTGCTTGGGGCTGCTTGTCTTAAGTTTCTTGCCAGTCCTGGTCAAGCTCGGTAGGATGAAGCAAATTTATATATATGGAATTATTTAAACCTACGGGATTTTTTTTCCCTCCAGTTCTTAGATATGTGGAAGCAGTTCATCTTTTGTCATGCTGCTGTGAAAAACTTCCCAGGATACAGAGTTACTTTACAAAATGCTTCTTATGTTTATTTTGTTTAACTGTACGTACTCTCCAGGTGCTACGTTTAACTCCTTTTTTTCTTCTTTAGATCTCTGCAGCGATTATATTTGGAAAAACTGTATATCTGAACACTTAAATGTGTGTGAGTGCAAGCAGTTTTACATTTAGATTTTCTCTTCCTGTTTAGATAACAAATCTCACTTTCCTTGTGTGCTTGCACTATAGGTTTGGGACTGACAATAGCTGACTAACATGTCCTGAGCTGTGAGAGGGCATAGCAAGAAGGCCTTCATGCGGTAATGACCCTTTTCAGAGACAATGGTCATCATGGATTATGCGTTTCCAATTATTTGTTCATTTATTTATTTTTTTACATATTTCTAAATTAGAAACCTCACTGCTTCATGGCAGTTGGTTTGCTATTGCTTCCAATTCTGTTAGGATGCCATTTTGTACTAGAGGTTTTTCTATGATCATTTTTAGATAGGCAATGATGTAGCTCTTAAATGATTTAGGCCACAGGGTTGGGTATGATGGTACGCAGTCGTATGTCCACAGAATGGAGTATTAAATGTAGTGTGAGAGGACTGCTCAACTTTGTGGCATTTAAATAAAATACAAGATCATACCATATAACCAGACTGTGTAAGGGGATTTCGCGTTAATCTCTTCATCAACAGTCCCTTACTGTCCAGATGGCTGCAGGATTAGTATGTGCCTGCATGCATATATATTAAGTCCCATTCCCTATCTGTAACATACTGCCAAATCCAAAGGATGCAGAGTTTGAATTTTTCTAAGGAAATGTGTTAGAATATGAGACAAGTAAACTTTCATAATCATGAGACTTCAAGAGGGCAGTAATGTAGCAGCATTTTTTTTTTTTTTTTTTGAAAACCAGTAAAGAATATTTTTGACCATCAGGATGTTTTTTGCTTGTATTTTGTAGGACCTGGATGTGAAGGCAGGTGGGGGTTGCGTTATGACCATCGGGGAGATGCTTCGTTCCTTCCTCACTAAGCTTGAATGGTTTTCTACATTGTTTCCAAGAATTCCTGTGCCAGTCCAGAAAACCATTGACCAGCAAATTAAAAGCAGACCTAGAAAAATCAAGAAAGATGGCAAGGAGGGAATGGAAGAAATAGACCGGCATGCAGAACGTAGACGTTCAAGGTCATATACACGTTATTTTGAAAATGAATGTTAAAAGTTCAATATTGAGCTACTTATTACCAGAAACGTGTCGTCTTTTCACTGAGATAGGTTTTAAGGCAACAGGCAAAACAGTTTATGGATGCTAATGGATTAAAATAATCAGATGATATTTGGTATTTAAGATTAAATATCGACCGTGTACGTAAAGTATAAATTGGAAAGTAAAGAGGGCCCCTTACCTGTACAAGGTTGTATTTCATATTGAGTATCTCTTATTTTAAAAGGTCTCCAAGACGATCCATCAGTCCCAGGAGGTCTCCCAGAAGATCCAGAAGCAGAAGTCATCATCGGGAAGGCCATGGATCATCTAGTTTTGATAGAGAGCTAGAAAGAGAAAGAGAACGGCAGAGATTAGAACGTGAAGCTAAGGAGAGAGAAAAAGAAAGGCGGAGATCTCGAAGTACTGATCGCACACTAGAACGGAGGCGAAGCAGAAGCAGGGACAGATACAGAAGCCGTAGTCGGAGTCGTGACAGGAAAGGAGATAGAAGAGACAGGGATAGGGAGCGAGAGAAAGAGAATGAACGGAGCCGGAAAAAAGAGAGAGATTACGATAAGGAAAGAGGTAGCGAGAGGGAAAAAGATCGATCTAGAGAAAGATCAAAAGAAAGGAAAAATAAGGGTGATGTAGAAGAGAGAAGACACAAGGATGACAAGGATGACAAGAAACACCGGGATGACAAGAGGGATTCCAAAAAAGAGAGAAAACATAGTAGAAGTCGAAGCCGGGAAAGAAAGCATAGGAGTAGGAGCCGAAGTAAGAATACAGGTAAGCGCAGCAGAAGCAGGAGCAAAGAGAAATCAAGTAAACATAAAAATGAAAGTAAAGAGAAGTCAAATAAGCGAAGTAGAAGCAGAAGCAGAGGAAGAACAGATAGTGTTGAGAAGTCCAGAAAACGAGACCAGAGTCCCAGCAAAGAAAAATCTAGAAAGCGTAGCAGAAGCAAAGAACGTTCCCACAAACATGATCACAGTGATAGCAAGGACCATTCAGACAAACACGATCGTCGAAGGAGCCAAAGCACGGAACGAGAGAGCCAAGAAAAGCAACATAAAAACAAAGATGAGACTGTGTGAACTCTTTCAGAAGTGGATCACATTGAATCCTATAAATGTTTGATTAAATCCTGCTTATTTTTTCTTAAAGTTGAGATTGTGCAGTAGTTGATGAGCACTCTTCTCCGACCTCCCTCTAGGCTGCAGATTGTCATTTCCTATTTTGGGTAGGGAAGTGCCTTTGTAAACCCATTCAATGCATTGACGGTTTCGAACCATTTGTTTAGTTTAATTCGTAATGCAGAGATTGTTCTTGCATTTTTATTGTTCAGATGTTTCTGAAATGTACAGTCTGTACATATGTCCTGAAAATGTTTTAATTCCTTTGGCATGGTTGCCATGTTGGTTAAATTTGTATGAGGCAATAAACTGCCACTAATTCTACTTTCACTTCGCAGACGTGGAATTATGGTTTGTATCCTGAAGTTAGCATGGCTGCGCTTTACATAATAGTATGGCTTTTAGGGATGGATCTTGAATGTGTATTATAGCCGAGATATTTATGTGCATACAGTGTACATTGAGGGCTGCAGATTTAGAACTAACATTTATGTCCACTGTACCTGCTGTTTTTTCAAAAGCTTTTAAAATGTATTATGTTGTTGATCACCACTGGTGTTAAATTGAGAGTGGACTTTCAAGGAGAGAGTGGTTTTGACGCAAAGATTTAGATTATGTTGGGGCTTGTTCAGTAATTCTTTAGAAAGGCTACCTCAAGTGGATGCTGTACAGGTTGATGGATGAGTACCGTAGCCATCTATGCATTTTATTTGTTTGAAAAAAATCCATGTAAGCTTCCATTTTTTTAAAAACACAATTTAACCATTTGTGGTCTTCTAATGTTTTTTAATCAGCAGCTGCACTCTGTTATTTGTGATAATCCTGGGCTAATAAAGGCATTTAAGATGGGAAGAGGGAGGTAGGAAGAAGAAAATTATTACAAAGGATTTCAGTTTCAAGCTTCCAAAGCCTTTTTATAAGTGTAAACATTTAAAATAAGAATTACCTGATAGTGTCCTTTTTTTAAGTCATATTTTCTACAAATAGTAAGGATTGCAGTTTGTGCTGAACATTTCATCTGGCAGATTTTTTTTTAAACAGGTTGTTAGAAGCAAAAACCAAAATGCATTATAGAAAAAAAATCATATCATTGAAGTCCAAGTCTATTTGATAGATTACTCTGATGACTTGTATACTAAGTGAGGAGAACCATCTGGAATAAACTCTCAATTAATTCCTTTGTATTGGGTGTCAGCTTTTCCCTGCATGTGCATTGCCAGTTGAAGAGTGTTTGGGTTCCTCCACGTTTCATTTTCAGACTAAGTGACGCTTCGTATGAATAAGGGATTTTACGTGATAGATACCTTATGAGGAAGATGTAGCTAACAAAGAAATGCAGCGGCCCAAAGCAAAGAAGAATGTTGTGTGACTCATTCGTGACCATGAAGTGACCTGAGGGTAGAAATAAATTGATGTTTGTCTTTTTTTGCTTCTGTGTGATGCGGGTCCTCTAGATATGATATTTAAATATTAGGATCTTTTTAAACCTCCAGGAGAAAACGAACAGTGCTTGAATTTCTAACAATACACTTCGTTCCATAGTATTCAAAGAAGCAAAAAATAACAAACTCAGTTTTTTCTTCCTCCCTGCTCTTATGTATTGCTTTATGAATTGGTAGTCTTTCCTTTGTCACCGTGATCCTTAGTATTAGAAATCTTTTAATACCAAGGTTGTTCAGGTATTGTCTGCTTATATTTTTGTTACCTGATTTTAAATGAGCTTGAAACAGAGCTTAAGCTTCAACAACTTCTTTCCATTGCAGTGTAAAACCAAAATACTGAGCTCTCATTTAATATGGGAGGAGAAAAACTGTATTGGCCATTTAAGAAATACCCCGGCTAGTAGATTATTAGAACTGCCGTTGCAGTCTGCCAGGAGATTGCATGGGTTCTGTCAAAACAATGAGGACAGCTTTCATTTACCTTATTTGCCACTAGAAGGCTTCTTTTGGTCTCATTAGTGTTTAACCCAGGAATTTTCTTGATTCTCAAGTTTTTCTTCTTTTAATGAGTGGGTTTGTGGGGTTGGGTTGCTTGGGGTTTGTTATTTTGGGGTTTATTTGGGTTTTCTTGGTTGGTTGGGGTTGTTTTTGCTTCATGAAGCCCAGAGCTTCATACTATTAAATAGCGTAGAATCTACATCTATGAAAACACTACATCTAATTGTCCTTTCCTGTGATCTTAAAACAAGTCAGCATGACCCACAAAAAAGCATTTGCCTCCATCTGGAGAGAACCTGAAACTAATCCTGACTGAAGTTTTTTAATCATCTTGGCGAGTGCCAGTGACATTTCACGTATCGGCACTGTTGTTTATTACTAGCCAATGTCTAATGCCCGAGTAACAACGCCTGCAATGTATACACCACCACAGCAGGAGGTGTGGATCTGGCTCAGTTTGGTTGTGTTGCTTTTCCTCCCTGTTTGGGTAAATTGTCTACATCTTCTAACTACTTGTTTTGAGCTGAATCAATGTGTTGTTTCTTGGAATCTTGACCCCTCTTCAGCTTTGCTTTTTTAAATTTTTTTTTTATTTAACAGACATGCAAATAATATGTTCTGTTACAATTACACTTCTCGTTTTCAATCATGAAAATGAGCTGATGAAAATAGTACTACAGCATTGTCAAAGTTGTAGTGTGTAATTTTGAGATGTCGATGTCTGTATGCCAGGAAGAACAGAGAAAAAATACACCAACAGTTTATAATTGCTTAAAATACATTAGAGTTACTGTTAGAGCACGGAAATATCAGAATTCCTTATATGAAGAGAAGGAAAGCTGTGGCCTGAATTTGATTCCGAAAGAAACTGATTGCTTTAGACCTCTGAAAATCCAGTTAAGAGCCACTTGGTTAAACACAGGCTTTGGTGACAGTGTTTGACAATGATGACTGCGAAGAAAAGGTATTTAAATAAAACCCTCGAGGAAGAAAGTTGTGAACAATACTGAAATTTTTTTTTTCAAATCAAACGAGAAATAAACCCAACTTTTTATTAAGGCAGGGCAGTTTTAAATAATGCTTCCTAAAGAAAGACTTGTTTGACAGTGAATAAATGCAGATCATTTTCTAAGAAGCAACATGTAATTCTTGGGCCATCTACAATCAATTTCTTGACGAGCGAGATTCCCATGAGATTATTTTGGGCAAGTGATCGGAAGCAGTACAACTGTGTTCTGTGAAAAAAGGAAACTTTCAGAATGCATGGTGTCTATTTTTATAAGCTGAAAACGGTGTTAAAAACCCTGTTGCTTTTGGTAACCTTTATACATAAGCTTCTGAAGACTGTTTTTGTAAGGTATCTGAGTAATTGTTTTACTTTTTATGTGTATGTAGAATCCTTGAACTTGAACTTTGCTTTCTATGTTGGCTGAAAAAGTAACCACTGTGGAGTCTGAGAAAAGGTTCTGCCTTTTCTGAAAAATGGGAAATTAAAATCTTAGTAGTATCTTTCAGTTCATTAGCTACAAAGCAAAACAAGTCAGTTGATGTGAAGAGGACATTATGTTTACCCTCATGAGTCACCTCTCAAAATCGTAAAGGAAGAAAGTTTTTTTTTTAATTTAAATTAAATAGCCTTAGAATACTTGATTAAGCCTCAAGCTACTTTAAATTGAGTGCACCTAAACTGCTGTGGTTTTGGGTTTTTTTTTTTAAGGAGTTAAATTTCACTCTTTTTATCTCAGCCTTTACTATTTCATTGACACATGAGGTCTAGGACACACCTACTGATTAACAACTGTCTTGAGCTTTTAAAACTGATTGCTTTCCAGGGAAAATTACAGCTCAAGATTACGGAGATCTATCGGTGTTCATCTGCATTTAAAAAATTATCTCATCAGCGGGGGCTCAAATGTGATGTCCTGGATTAGATCTCAGATATGGCTAGCGGTTCAGCTTCCCTCCTCCCAGCCTTCAAGCAGCTGTGACTGTTGCAGTTAAGCACAGATGTCATCTTTCCAGCTGCAGGGAAAGAAAGACCGAGGAGAGCATTTAGGGGGAATGGTAGTGTCAACAACCTTAACATCCAGGATAGCTGTAGAACAACAGCAGCAAAGAGGAGATGATCAACCTTGGGGGGGAAAAAAAGTCAGCAGTGACTTCTTGCCATCCTTTTGAGACAAGGGCAGTAAATAGTCCCGAACACCAGTACTTTTGTTGGAGAATGAGCAATCTTAGCTAGCAGAGAGAGAAAGTAAATGAGTGCTGAAAAGTATCTTGATCTGTTTGGATTTTGAGGGGTCTTCTGGGGAACTATAGGATAGTATTAGAAAACGCTTAATGAAGTGAAAGAGGGGTTTATTGTAAATGGAGGAGAGGACAAACCGGTATTGACAGTAGGAGTAGATGACATGAGGGTTCTGAGGTAAGTTTGATGGATTTTACAAACCAGTTCTATTTAGGATATACAGATTGGTGAAGCTTATCCCTCCAATCCCAAGGATTTATGCAGCAGGAAAAGTCATCCTAATCTGAATTACGACTCTTAAAACTTACCTCCTTATCTGAACCAGAATTTCCATCTAGATATGTTGTTCTGCATTGCTCTTTCCTCTATAAATCACTATAACAGAATTCAGAAATGAAGATAATATCAGTTATGGAAAAGCAACTGTCTTGAGAAATGTTTGTTTCAGTGGCTGCTTTTGAAGTTTTCTAGCAGTTTAGATAGGCAAATAAAGCACAAGACTACCCTGTTGAAACCCCAGAATAAATAAAATAAAATAGGTTGAGGTAAGCCACACTTTTTAAAATGTTTTCTTTAAATAAAAATCAGAAGTGTGACCTAGTTTAAAATGTAACGGGATATGGTGAGGCTATAAAAGGTAAGCCTCCCTCTTATGATGTGCTATCAGATAAACTAAATGTTGTGACAGTGTAGAATGCATGGTGGTATACAGGCCACAATATAGGTAAGATTTTTTTTTTTTTAATTGCACATTATAAGATGGGGGGTGAGACAACCCTGCATAACACTAACACAAGCCTTGATATCAAATACATACATTATTTGCATCTTATTTGCAGTTAGAAACATCCTGGATTTGGAATGGATGTACTGTGTGCTCTTACCCATTCCAACAGAGCTTCCAGAACAGGTTACTGAAATGACATGAAACAGTAGTATAAATGTTAGGTGTCAGGTTGTAAGCTGGAAAACAGTAGTCGTTTGCAGAACGTAGTCCATGCTATACAACTGTGCAATCCCATCAGGTAGCAGTAGTTTTATAATGGATTAAATTTATGCCCTGGGAAAGGAATCCCGAGGAAATTACTACTACTTTAAACAATTTTTACTTAAAATATGCGCTTAGGAGTGGTTCATAGAAGTTCTTGATTTGTTCCTTTATTCAAAAACAGTAATTCTATAAAACAAATTAGAAAACAAAACAACTAAAAATCCTCACTTATTTGCTTCTGTATTCTAACCACTACTAACCTCCCAACTGAAAATTAACTTCTCTGTATTCACCAGGTTATGGGTGATCCAGTTGAGGCACCTGTGTAGATAAGTATGTCCAGTCCCAAAATGTTCCTGTGAAGTTCCCGTTACAGATATTGCAAGATAGCACCCGTAAAGCCTACTCTGGAGTCAACACTAGAATAGAAAAGTTCTATTCCCTGCCACCTTTACTGACATAAATTCGGCTTATTTTAACCATCTTGCATGCATGGACAATACATCATTCAAAGAAATTTAAGTTTTACCTGAATATATTTTTTTAGGACAAAATGTAACCTTCGGCCCCTTATCAGTAACTGGAGATACTACCACTGTGTAGACATCTCCACAAGGTATCTCCGTGATATCACAGTGACTTAGACCTGAGCTAGGGGTACAGGTGAAATTGCCTTTTGAGCCATGTAGATCAGTATGGTAGTCTATCGTTTCTTCAGAAGCTCGCCAGTATACCCTGATACCATTATTGCCGAGTCGATATAGCTTCACCCCAGAAGGGCAGCAAGCACCTAATAAAATAAGAAACATTAATAAGCAGATTTTGTGAACCCACAATACATTGTAAATTCCTATAGTGCATTTTAAACCAGATGATATGATTACCATCACTATATAGCAGCATTTCAATGAGAAATTATTATTTCACAGAAAGCCAAAAGAATTCTTGAACCGAACTAGGGAAGAAAATGTTCTATCAGACTCGTATTATGGAGCTGGAATTCAGCCATTGTTTTACATGTTGGAATATTATTGCTCTCTCCTGACTATGGAGGCACTAGGGCTACCCTAGAGTGCCCAGAATCCTTTTGTGGTCTCAAAATTTAATTATGCTGTAGCATAATTTAAATTAAAAAATTGGTTCTGGAGCAATGTTATCAAAACTTCTTTTTATGGCCACCTGATGGCAGTTATAAGAACAGGGTTTAAACGATACGTGAAAATAATCCAAAGTGCATTTAAAAGAGAGAACTGCAAGTGCATTAACTGTGTATTGAATTTCAGCTGCACTATTTGTATGAGAGGAAGATTATACAAGGTAAGTTGTATACTGAGTCTTTTTCTTCCCAATTGCATTTACAATTTACATACTGGAAGAATATCCTTGATATGTGCAACTGGATGTCAAACCCGTTTCGCTGACTGCTTTCAGAGATACTGTATAGTTGGTGCTGCATGTGATGCATCCCAGGAGACAGTAGTTTTGAAGAGTGTGACACTTTGCCTGTCCTTTTGGAGACTCCAGTGTTGTTACATATGTCTGTGCGCCCATCCCAACAGACCAGCTGATATTTGTTACAGACTCTGTCACTTGAGTTACTATCAGGTCATTAGGGCAACAAGGAGCTTAAAAAGAACAAAAAAGAGAAGTCAATTGTTTTGTACTTGCAAGGTATTTTGGGGGGTTGCAACTAGAATAGTACGTGATCGAGAGCAAAGGAATGAAGACTTGCATACTTTTCAGCATGCTAATGTTTGCCTGAAAAGTACTTGACTATTTTGGCAAGCTTCTAATAAATTGAATGTCAATATAAGATCAATTTGTCTATAAAAGTGAGTTGTAACCCTGGAATTATTATAAGATAATTCACCAGTAAGATATGAGTTGTAACCCTGGAATTATTATAAGATGATTGTTCACCAAGATACTAAAAATTACTAAAATTTGTCATCAGAATATCAGGGTCCATCTCTACCCCTCAAGTCACATAGCTTAGTCCAGCTCTGTCTGTTTAAAAATACTAAAAAACTAAAATTTGTCATCAGAATATCAGGGTACATCTGTGGTTTAATTAAGGAGGGTCCATCTCTACCCCTCAAGTCACGTAGCTTAGTCCAGCTCTGTCTGTTTAAAGTCTCTTCCTCTACATCGTAAAATGACTGCAGCCAAACTGCCTGTTAAAAACAGATCCCGGTGTACGTTAATCTCTGAACTGTGCCTGGGGATTACTAAAATTTGTCATCAGAATATCAGGGTACATCTGTGGTTTAATTAAGGAGGGTCCATCTCTACCCCTCAAGTCACGTAGCTTAGTCCAGCTCTGTCTGTTTAAAGTCTCTTCCTCTACATCGTAAAATGACTGCAGCCAAACTGCCTGTTAAAAACAGATCCCGGTGTACGTTAATCTCTGAACTGTGCCTGGGGATTGTCTGGGTAAGTGGTACAGGACACAACTCTGCTAGCAAATTAATAGCAGGAATGGTGGGTAGGTTGTGCTTTCATCTGTTCTTCACACTGTTTATTTGTTGACATGGACATCACCTCTTTGCCTTTCCTGGTAATACTAAAAGTCAAAATGTTGACAAGGAAGTTATGTGTTACATTAGTGGATTATGTTGTTATATTTTAGTTAGCTGTGCCAGATGATAATTGGTTGCACTAAGGCTTCTCAGTATGAGGCAAGTGCCAAGTGATCCTTCCTTCTCACACACACAAAGAAACGTACATGTTTGTTAAAGCAGAGGACATCGGGCATCCTGCAATAGATAGTATAATACGCACACATTGTAATTAAAAAAAGCCAAAACCATATAAAGAGACATAAAACTATTTTAATATTATGCTGCTAAATATTTTCCACTATAAACAATTCCCACATACCTGTCTCTAAAGGAACACTGTGGCTTGGTAAGCTCTGTCCTGCTGGTGACCTTGCTATAGCACTAACAGAGAAAGCAGATCCACAGGGAAGATTAATCAGGGTACAAGAATTTCCAGAGCTTCTGCAATGCCAAAGTCCAGCCTCTCCTCTGGCAGTGACAATGTATGTAGCTTCTTCATTGTTAGATTGCCAGTGCACACTGACTACAGAAAGAGCCTCCTTTGAGATATTTTTAATTTCAGGACTGCAGGGAGCTGAAATATTTCATATTAACAGTATTTAAACAGATTGTTTATGCATACTATATAAGTTACACGTGAAAATTAACTTCCAGTTAGAACTGACAAACTACTTTGGAAAAGTATATGATCCTTACATGGTTACTCCTGATGAGAATTTAGAACTCGTGACAGAACTGACAACATAAGGATATTGCACACAAAACCAGAGATGGATTGTAAATCCAATTTTCAAAGACTTGGAGCTATCAGAAGCTTTCAATCCAAATCTGTTTTTAGGTCCCTGCTGACAGTACATTTTTAAAGACTTCCAGTATTTTGTTTTTTTCTTTATCAGTTACAGTAACTTAGCACTCCAGTAATGCTTTTCATCCATGAAGCACTGCAGTGTCTAACTAATTATTTCTTCTGCCAAAGGAAAGTAAGAATGATCATTAATACCTGTTGCCACGTACTTAGATGCACATGACGTGTTGCTGCCCCTGGCCTCACTGAAAGAATAAACTGTGACATTATACTGGGTGTTGCACCGCAGAGCTGACAAGGTGCAGGCCGTGGCGGTGCCGTTGCAGAGCGCCACACCGCTCCAGTCGACAGCTCTTGTTTGGTACATATCAACACCTCGGACAGGTGCCCAGGTGACCTGCATGGTGTCGCTCGACACGACCACGGCCCTCAAGTCGCTGGGGCAGCAAGGTGCTGGGAACAGACAAGGCAGAGAGGGAAACTTGAATGGGAACTGAAAACTGGCATGAAACTGAAGAGCCTTGTTTCATTTATCTATGTGCTTCATGTCTTAAATCTCCAAAGGTGACTGATAACTGTGCAAACAGTCTCATTAATCCCAGACTTACTTCTTGAATTAATTCAGCACCCCTCCTTCCAAATCAATAGAGGGCATTCTAATGTATAGGTAAGACATAGGAAGTATGTATATCCTCGATTTAAAATTTCAAAGCATCTAGCGGTTAAATAACTCTAACAATGGTCTTCACAATTTCCCACTGAACTCGTTATTTTTTCATTTTCCAAATACGAAAATGCTCTATGAGGAAGTTTAACACTTTGGTACACCCTTCCTAAGGCAAAAAAAACAGGACTAGAATTCAAATGTTATGCCAGGACTGTGTGTTATTTGTATGTCCTTCCCTGATGATTGTGAATCGTTAAACTATTTTCAGGCTTGCAAGCGTGTTGTTGCACTTGACTATGCAAGTTAAATTCAACTGCAATGTAAAGTGGTTCTTTTTCTCTGCCAACCTCTGTGTGTTTTGCCCCAAAATTGAATAAAAATAGAAGTTTAAGTCATTATCTTCCAATAAAAATGTCCAATCAGCTCTACCATAAACACAGTTAAAGGATCCAAAATGAATTTGCAAGAATACATTGCTACTTACCAGTAGTGTAATTGAATACATCACCTAAAGGACTCTGCCCTGCCTTGTTATATGCAAAGACACTAATGAAGTAGGTGAAGCCACAGTCCGACTGGAAATGGCACTGAGTATGTGATGTGTTGCAGTGCACTTCCAAGCCATCATCACTCTTCACAAAAACCACATAATAATAACCAAAATTGACGCTAGACCATGATACCAACAAGTGGCCAGGCTCATCCTCTTCAATTGATATATTTACCGGTGCACAAGGAACTGAAAAAAAAAATTAAAAAGAGAAAGAAAAAAAGAATTCTAATCAGAATATTTTTACTGAAGTTATACTTTTGGGGAATAAAGGAAAATCAGGAATATATAGAATTATTCTACTCAGCTTGAACAGTTGTTCTGTCTTGTTCAAGAAGACAGCAACTTATCTGCCTTCACAGAGGATGCTACTTAGGTTTAGATGAAAAGTGAGTATGATTTTTACTGAACAAAACAGATGTTACCTTCATGTTTTACAGAAAAGAGATCTGCTTAAGGTGCCCCTGTGAACAAAAACAGTGGCACCAGGTGGTATTTCAAAAAGAACTGGCACAGTCTGTGCTCACAACTAGTAGTTTTGGATGACAATCAGAATACTAGCTTGAATAGCACTTGGCATCTAAAAGCCTTTATGTGAAAACCCTTTATATATTGGCATGAAACTCACTGGCTGTGTCTGAATAGAGCTGTCCTTCGCTCAGGTTTCCTTTGGCATTTGGCATGCCAAAATGTCACATTAAACTGCGAACTCCATGGCTTTTGCTTAAATAACGTTTACTTTCTTTCTAGTTCAAAAAGTTTAGCTTGCTGCTATTAGAATGAATATACATGATCTAGCTGAAGCACCGTTGGCTGAGAAGATTACAGCCCACAGCTTAAAAGTTGTCTCTTGCTTAAGGCGCTCTCATCCCATTAGATCCACCTCTGAGTTGCTCACATGGATGATCTCTAACTCATATCAATGAGAAGTCAAAATGAGGCAGGTTACATCAAATAATTAAGTAAATAATGTTGTATCTTTAAGGTAGCATGTAGTAACAAAAACGGTTTAGGTTTTGCTTACATGGGCAGTTCATCTAACAGGTCAGGAAGCAATAACCTCTGACATGGCAGTGGTGCTAAGTAGCTGAAACGAGCAACCTTTTGTCCTGACAAAGCTGCTACCTCCAAATGGTCTGTGACGGTATCTTAATTTAGTCTAGTGGTGCTACTTTAGCTGAATGTGGTTTTGTTGACCTCCTTTCTAACTAATAACTAGATTTAGCCTAGAACAGTTCTCAGCCTAGGGCCAGTCCTTAATGCTATTTCCTCACAGATTTCTCCCAATCTATTTGTGACAGACCTGGCACAGTAGGACAGATCTGTTATTCCTTACATTAGTTTTACGCTCAGAAAATTGACTTTAGAACAGGCACTTCTGGTAGCAGGAAAATGCAGGCTTACTGGTTCAGCCAACAATATATAGACCATTGCAAGTTTTTCTCACAGAAATACGAAGAAAGTTTAGGCTATTATCCCCACAATAGAGAGGTATATGGCACAGTTCATGCACGAAGTTCAGAAGCAGAAATAACTATCTGAGAACCACTCGTGAATTGTAATGGACTAATTTACATTTGAAATCAAATAAATGTATGTTAAAATGCCATAAGCTATATAAGGATCAATGACACATACTAGTTTTTAAGCTTACTGCATCAGTAGGTTTACTGGATCCAGCATCATTGTATGCTGTGACAGAAACATAATATTCAGAGCCGCACTGGAGTGATGGCACCACGCAGGAGGCAGAAGATGTGTTACACTTCAGTTTCAAGAGTCCACTGGAGGCTGTCACGCTGTAAGTTAGAGCTCCTTCTGTTGGCATCCAAGAAACAATAGCTCTTAAAGCACCACTATTAAAAGCTACTTGAACATCCTCTGGTGCATTAGGACCTACGGCATATCAGTTTGGATACAGCTTAGCATATGGCCTACAGACATGATCTTTTTCATAACTTGCAAACCAAATACAATTTTTGTGGTGCAGACCTTACCCTCATTCATGTTAAAGTGACAATTTTTTTAAAGAACTCGTTCTCGTTGTACACCGTCACAAAGCTTTCTGTTGAAACTCCTTGCCTTATTTGAGTATTTGCTTCTCACAGTTAGAAAAATCCTCAAATCAGTCTAAGCTTGTGTAATCCTTACCCAGGCCTGTCCTAGGTACAACTTTAGTCGTTGTTAATGGTATCTTTGCCTCAGTAACATTCATTAAACATAGCCACGTCATCTGAGCTTTCATGAACTTTGGGATGGGGTAAAAATTATATCATCTGAAAATCTACCCAATGTATCTTTGAAAAACATAACACAATCACACACACACATAAATACTTCCTGGTATACCTTTTTTTTTTTTTAAATGCTTATTTGGTTTCAGAAAAGAAAATTTCTTACTTGTTCTTTGGTTATATGTGAAATCATCTCCGGGTATCCCATTGACATTCCAGGCATATGCCTTGATAGTATAGAGAGTTCCTGGATCTAGATTTGTAAATATCAAGGAGGTATTGGTGGTGTTCTCCTTCAGCATTCTGCCCAAACCATCTGATCTCATGAGGGACACAGAGAATCCAGCTGCCATGTACACAGCCTTCCAGCGCACTGCAATGGAGTCACAACTCGGAGAGCTAACAGACAGAACTGGAGCAGCCAGGACTGTTGAGAAAGAATACCAGTTAAGCTTTTGGGTTTTCAGCAATACTGTTTGAAAGGGCCAAATTTGAAACGAATACACAGAAACAACAATCACCAAACTCTGAGAGACAAATTCAGCAACAACAAAACCAGAAAAATAAATTAATGCAAGACTGACAGAATAAATACAGAAACTGATTTGGTGCATCTGTTATGATATTACAGGTTTTGTAAAATGAATATGACTCATACGCAAAGTATGAAAGATTGAGTGCGTAAAAGAATGAAAATCACAAAGAAGATACAGCATTTCCCGTCCTCTAAGTTTTACATTGTCTTTTTATTTTATACTTTTAGTTGTTTCTTAATTTCTTCCATTTCCTCAAGTTATGTCTTTTGTTAAAATAAAATTCGATTTTGTTAAAATAAAATACACACATTCACACAAGTTATAGTAAAACTTCCTATTAACTTACAGTACTGTCATAAAGTAAATCATTAATTCAGACTCTTGTCCTGGTCATTAAGTCAGATGGCCGAATTCTAGTCCTCAAAAACTGAAAGGAGAATGTGATCAATACAATTTAAAATATAAGATTATAATAATTCAGTACTGGTACATGCCTGGGCTATACTGTTTGTTTTCTGTTGAAATAAAAAAAGAAAAAAAAGGGTGCTCGCATGAATGCTTTATATTATAGTATTACAGAATTTGAAATAAGAATTGGAAAGTCCACCTGTTTTTGCTTTTCTGAAAGGTGAAGGCTGGCTTTTTCCTCCTGAATTTATAGATCTGATAGTGATTCTGTACAAGGTGGCAGGTTTCAGTCCCGTCACTGTGCCTGGAGAATTTGTAACTACAGTTTCAATGAAGGAATCTCCATCTTGTGCAGTCAGCAGGTAACTAGTAGCCCCAGGTACCGCTCTCCATTCCACTGTGATACTGTTGCTAAGTTTTGAATAAGCTTGGTCAATAACAGGTATGTCTGGAGCTAAAATGGAAATAACAATAGACATACTGAAGTTGGGGAACTCAGCCCTGTGAAACGCTAAGTGCCCTGAACATTTCACAAAGTGCAGGACAAATGGCCTATGCTTTCTATGAATGTTTAAAATTTAAGTTAAATGAACATTAACAAAATACACAGAGCCTTGAGATATTCTAGACCAACTTTCTTCTAAAATAAATATATATCTATAAAAATATCCTAGTACCCTTGAAATCACTCTAGAAAATGACCATGATTTAACCCAGGTTCCACTGAGAGGTCTCTTTTTTGTCTTGCTCTATAGCCAATTAACTATACTGGATGTTTATAGAAAGCAATATACAACTCAATATATACAAAGAAGAAGTGGATGTTTATACAAAGCAGTTTGAAATAGGATGCTGAATCATAGGCATTTCTATATCAGAGCAACATAGTATAATTCAGTTTGGAAGGGGCCAGGGGAAGTCATCTTAGCCAACTCCCTGCTCAGAGCAGATATACTTAGATATACAATAACATGACACATCAAATATTGCAACTAAATGCTTTTCTATTATGCTATGCTGCAGGCCATTCAGAAAGAGCTCGTGTACTGCTTTTATGTACTGCAGTCACAAAAGTAACTACAAAGGGTGTATTTCTTAACCACAAGTAACTTATGTTCAGCAATCAGGATTTTCAGACTAGAATCAGCATACGTAAAGCAAGTCCATATATTGCAAGGCTGCAAAAAACTCACTAGAAGAGGAAAAAAAGATAAAATGAAGGTGTATCCCATATCCCACCTAAAATTAAGGAATGAAAAAGTATTTGGGATGAAAGTATGCACCTTGAAGCAAACTTATTTATAGCAAGGCAGCTAATTTGGGATTTCAGAGCCTCTAGGCAAGTATCATACACGGTTATACAACTCCTGAGCATTATGTCTGCTCTCCTAGTCCCAAGAATTTTCTTATTCAGCTATAGTCAGACACCCTCTTTTGCCCCATTTGTAAAAATGGTAACATATATACTATGTGACCATGCCTATGGAACATTTGCAGGTGTGTCTTTCGCGATTTTTGAGCAAGCTATTGCACTATGATTTTTTTTTCCTTTTAAAATATTGTCTTTAGTAACAATTCATAAAAATTTCTGTGCAAGAAATCCTTATGCAAGTCCAAGGGAGTTGCTTGCCTAACAGTCAAGTAGAGAATATATAGCACATGATTTATATCATAAATAAATTACAGAACATTAATCATTAATATCTGTTCTCCCATAACTAAGCTAGCAATAGAGGTTTTTTTAATACTTATCGGGATAAACACTGCTACTTTTTTCTTTTCAATTTTTATTGTAATAATTACTTTTGTAAGAAACAAATTCTCCTGGAAAAATAATGGCTATTTCTAAACATTATCAGTTAAATTATTTTAAAAACAGAATTGCAACACAATATTTTTTCAATTACATTTCAGAGTAAAAAAAGCACTTCTGTTTATGTAGATTCTTCTTCAATATCCATCAATGAGACTTACAGGCTACAAGACCATTTGTGAATGAAACAAAAATACCGTTTATAAGCATCAGTACTGAAAAATGTATATAGCTTCGCATCTGCATCTGTAATGAAAGGGTAGGTGATTTGGAAAGCTGCAGTCTGAGCAAGCTGTGCGTGGCAGGTCAGGGAAACATATATATTAAAAAAAAGCAGAGGGTAAAAGGAGCTAATCATGCTAATATTGAACTCGATAGGAGAACCAGCAAAAGGCTTCAACAGGAATGGCAGCTATTCCCTACCGGTACAATGAAACATCAAGGATAAAATCCCAGACCTACAGAGGTCAATGCAAATTATATTTCACAAAGTTTCTCTTACTAACCTGTTGACTGCATAATCTGTGTTTCTGCAAGAATAATTCCATTCTTGTCAATGGCTTCTGCTTGTATAGCATAAAGAGTATTGGGAGTTAAGGAAGTTAGAGTTCCTTTAAATGTAACATCACTAAAATGAGCCAGTAATGAATGGCCTATAGTATTCACAGCTGTAGCTGTGACTCTGTAAGAAGAGGCTCCTGAAATCTTGGGCCATCTGAGATAAATGCTTCGTGATGTCACATCATATATAGACATAGAGAAACCTAAAAAAAAAAAAAAAATCATTATCAAAAAACCATTTCAGTCATTCCTGAATTTAGTGAAGTCTTGACAAGAAGGTTGTTCAGTGCCTTATCAAGCATCTACGTGACCTAATTTTCAGATGATAGGCATTCCACTGAATTTGGAGTGCTATTTTCCTTGTTCACTTTTGTAATCCATTAATTACTGTAATAACTGCTGCTTGCTGTCATAATATCATGTTGTGATGATGGCTATTTTTCTTAAAACCCCCATATGCTGTAGTCTAATTATTTTAAAAAATACTGGGTATAATCTGTATACGAATATACAACCAGTGTCAATAGTATTCCACACATGAATAGGGTCAAATGCTTGTTTTGCAAATCATGAAAAGAATATGCTACAGTAAGCATCCAGATACTGCAACAACATGTCTGCAACGATTAAGCATTTAAGACTCTTGACAGTGCAGTATATGCAGGAACGTGTACTATCACCAGAGAATGAATGAATTCTGAGAGCACTTCTTGTAATCTTGCACTCCTTGTATTTTAAACTAGTCAATATTCACATTTAAGGCAACAGGAGCTGTAGGCACAAAATATGAGATTGAAGAAAGTATAAAATGTTGTAAAACATTGGAAGTATTTGCGCTTAGGAGATCATGCTTCTTCTGGTGTGCTTTTTGGGGAGATCATGCTTCTTCTGGTGTGCTTTTTGTTTTTTTTTGGGGTGTGTGGTTTTTTGTTAGGTTGGTTTTTTTATTAGAAGATACAACAATTAATTGGGTGCAAATATGGGACAGTTTGAATCCTATTTGTAGCACAGTTATGTAGGTAACGAACAGCACAATTTGTCCAGCTGAGTGTTCTCCCTTGTTCACGCTAGTGTCAAGGCGTAAGTGGTCCGTCAGAATCTTTGTGCGAGTGTCCAACAGAATTGGGACTCCTAAAAATGAGGTTTAAAATTTATAAAGATATCAACATAATTTTTTTTAAAGTTGAATCAAACTTGAAAACATTTTTTGTTTATAAAGCTGCGAGAACTTACAGAATGTTTTATTAGAATCACACGTGTTCTCTTCAGACCCATTCAAAAACAAGCAGGCAAAACCAAAATACCATTTTGAAGATTTACCTGTGTTAGCTGAAAAGATCTGAAAAGGAAGATGTAAAAAAATTAGAAATACAAAGTGAAATACTTTATTTGGAAAATTAAAAAACTATTAATGTTAGTAACAACAACAACATCTTAAAATACTACATTTTTTAACACATTTTACTGATATGATGTATTTGCTCAGATTCTTTAAGCATGGAAAGTTTATGCAACCAATGAGATTTGGTACAGGTATGCAGATTGTATTACTTCTTCATTTTCCTCTCTGAATCTGCCTACTAATCCAGTTTTCAGTTGTTGACAGACTTCGAAAGACCTTGGGTCCTAATACATTTTTTTCAGTCACTTGTAAACACTGCAAAAGTGTAATAGTAACAAAATATGAATATAGAAGTGGGTGCCAGATAGTCTCTACCCTAACTTTTAGTTTACTTTTACAAAGAGTACAGTCTCATTCCCGAAAATACTTGTAAAACAAATGAGTTGAACTCACCGTTTCTAGGCAGTTGAAAAGCAGTCCAGTAAATATTAATGATTTACTTTTTGCACCGCACATCTTGTCAGAACTTTGTTCCAGCCTTCACATGGGGATGAGCCCAGGCCGATGCCTGCTGTGACCGGTAGTATTTTGCAGAAGTGCTGTCACCGTAGGTTTACCCTCTGGGACAAGAGGAGGCTGTGTTAGGTTCGGCCCTCCTCCCTGCTGGACTACAGCCTGTCAGCGGTTACCAAACCGTGGTGAAATGAGTCCGACATAACACTGAACTTTTAGGCAGGCGGGTGGTGAGTTTTTTCCCCTTCTGTTACCGGAGGCACTTTCTGTATTGCCTATACAAGATTCATAAAATAATTAAGCCCAATGTAAATTCGAAATTTGCTGTTCAGCTTACTCTCTATTGCCATTTTTGTCCACTTACAAGGATCTTTTTTTCTGTCAGGAATGATGCCCTCGTCGTACTCCCCTTTGAATGGAACACCGCCATGCCGACTGGGAACCACTCTTCCTCATGCTTCGCGTTGTGCAAAGAGAAATTTTCCTCTCATTTCTTCGTATTTGTACCAGCTGCTGTTTCCCCTTTGACAACACGCCTTTATGTCTTCAAACTATAACTTCTGACAGACGATTTCAGGCGTCAAGAAACGGCATCTTTCTATGAACCGATAGCGTTTTCTTCGGTGGCTTACACGAACGTAACAGGGGACCTGGGGGCCGTCTTTATGAGGGAGCCACGGTGGCGAGGGGAGTTTTACACCCCGAGGGGACCCGGGACCACGGCAGGTTTCGCGGAGGACGCCCCGGCCAGGCGGTCTCCCGGCCCCCCCCGGCTGCTCCCCACACCGCGAGCCCGCCTCGAGGCTGAGGGGGCGGCTCCCGGCGTGCCGGGCTCACCTTCTGACGAGCAACAGGACGCTCCTTCCTGAGGGGACGAGCCCTGGTCACCGGGCGCTGAATTTCGGACCCCATCATCGCAGAGAAAGGGGGCCCTGCAGCTGGCACGGCTCCTGAGGAGCTGGCATGGCTCCAGAGGGGCTGGCACGGCTCCTTAGGGAGGGACTGGCACGGCTCC
>NW_008795702.1:1972835-2016297 GCF_000699145.1 Aptenodytes forsteri | reverse complement strand
GTTCGCCGCTGCCGCTGAGGCGCCGCCTCCCCGTAGCCCGGCGTGTTGGGGTCGGGGGTCCCCTGACCGCTGAGGATGGGGCTCGGGCCCCTCCTGGCGGGGCTGGAGGCGCGTTAGGAGCCGCGCTGCGTGTCGCAGCTGAGGTGGGCGGCGGGGCCTGCCGCGGGCGGCGGGAGAGCTGGGCTGGGCCCGGGCGGCTCTGCGGGGAGCCCGGTGTGCGGCAGAGGCTGGAGGTTGCTCTTCCCCGGATGTTTCAGCTAGTGACTCGGGGTGGCGGGAGGTGGCTGCCCCGGCTTGCGGCGGTGCCGCGGTTGCCTGCACCTGAATGGAAACATTTTTGCCTTACTCCGAGATAAGGGTGAACTATACAGGATATAGCCAGCCATGCCAGCTCCTGAAGAAGTTAAACTGAAGTCAGCTCTTCAAGGATTTCCCTGTTGCTTCTGAAATGGCAGCTTTAGAGAGTGCTCCCGGCTTCAGAAGGGGCTCTCTGGTTGTCTGTCATGAAGTGGCACTGCCCGCTTTATGTTGGGCTTCGTGGTTTTCAGAAGAAAAAGCTGAAGGTGTCCCCAGGTACTTTCATAAATGAACTGCAGGTTTTTTATTGCCGTGTTTAGGAAAAGGTTCTGCTGGTATCTGGTACAGAAAATGAAGTTGTAACTCCATGTCTTGGTGGAGTAGAAGGGCTAATAGTATTTCAGGTACTGAGAGACCTTTGGGGAAAGGCATTAGTAGCCACCTCATGCCAGACTTAATTGTACCGAGGCTGTGACTCCATGAGCAGCTCAGCCAGTCTAGTGACTGTCTGTCACTGAAATGGGAAGGCCCTGCTGCCTTCTCGTCTGCGTTTTCCTCCTCTGCTCCCACCTGCAAGCTCCAGTCTGCTTGCGTGTGTCACTGGAAGAAAATCGAAAAAGGGGAGAAAGAGGAAAGCAGACTGTTCCTGTGGTGTTCAGTCCTCGACTGCTGATATCTGTACCTTGCTGATATCTGTACCTTGCTCACATGAGTTAGGTACCTTTGTTTAAAACTTGACCTTTAGAAATCCCTACTTTTGCTGCTTTGCTTGTCCTGTATTGCTCTCTGTTAAGCCATTTGTGCCTTTGACTGTAAAGCGATTGATTTGTCCTGAGGTGTTTTGTGGAAGACTTGGGCCTTAAAAGGAGGGAACCTGATCAAAGCACTAGTGCGTCATCAGAGTGTATAAGGACTTTTGAAAACAGCGTTGCTAGTGCAGCAAGACCATGAGGAAGAAAGATTAGAGTGATGGTGAAGCAGTGTGAATAATAAATCATTTATATAGCAAACTTTGTAAAAAAGAAGCTGCTTCTGAAAAGAATGCTTTGTTAGATAACTAGTTACTCTTGTCCTTCCAAGACTACAACAACAATGAAAATTGATGAACTAAGTTTTAGATATTGTCTGGCACTTTGTTTATGGATAATTCAAGGCCATAAACTGCTGCTTTCTAATGTTTCAGCAAACTTTTTTTTTTAAGGCTGGTTTGTCTGAAAATAATGTGTCAGTGATGCTGATACTTCATGTAGCAGCTTCTTGTCAGTGTGTATCTTACTCCTGTTCTGCAAATAGGCAAAGAAGTTGTGCCGGTGTTGTGCGTACAAAGAGTGTTTGTACCTGTGCTCTGGTATGGTGCTGTTAAAAACCCTTCTTTCCATTGAGACAGACCTTTCTGTAAGGTGCAATTTTAGACTGAATCTAAGCAGAAGTGTGTGAAAAGGTTACTTTACCAAAGTTTGTTGTCAGTTAAGTTCACAGTTATGGGGGTGGGGGAAGCTACCTGTATTTAGGAGGCAGTAGTTCCTGTGGATAAAATTATAAAATTAACTATATACTACATCTCTATGTGTGTATCTGTAAGTAAGGCTATTTCCACAAGGAATTCTGTCTTTAATTTTTTTTTTACAACTTTGAAATGTGTTCTAGACTTGTATAATAAGATTCTAGCCTAGCTATAGATATCTATGTTAATTTTTTTAAATGATTCAGCATTTCTGCAACTTTATTTTCCAGAACACTTGCTTACAGTGAAAGCTGTTTTAGTCCTTTCTTCAGGAAGTGTGTTATAAATGGGTCATTAACTCTGCCAAGGTGTGGTTTGCTTTTTTGTTTGTTTGTTTTTTCACACAGGAATTTAGCAGTCTGCTGTTCTGTCAGGGTTGTGTATAGTTCTTATCTGGATCAGGAAGTAAAGGTAGAAGAAAAATGCCTTAAACTAATTGAATGTATTCAAAGAAGATGAAATTAGAGAAGGTAGGTAGGATGCATGGTTGGTATAAAATTTTTGAGAAGGAAATGAAAGCTTAGACAAAAATGGAGCGCTATTCATGCCTGGTTTTATGATTGCTTTTGGTGCATTCCAAATGCTTACTGGAGACAAATGAGATGATTTTGAGAGCCTGTAAACCAGCATAGGTCAGTTATTTGGGTAAAGCAGCTGCGGGCTGAGGACAAAACAAATAACAGTTGGAATGTTGCAGGGGCAAGTACGCTGTATCTGGTACACTGACAGCTTGGAATAAAATTTCTTTTCATGATGGGAGAAAGCTGACTTCTATTTTAAATTACAGAAATTAAGTTTCAGACGCAACTGGATTATGCATTTGTATGTTCTGGTTTATTTTATAGGCAAGTAAGTTAATGTATTATAGAAAAAATGTATTTGAGATTTTGGACAAGGCTCTGAGGCGCTCAGTTTATTAAAAAGAACTGTGTAATGCTAAGGACTAATTCCTTGGTAAGAGTGTTCTCAGAAAATATGAAGGTTAATGAAATGTTCACAAGGGTAAAGATTTGTTCTTACATCTTGTGTACAGACCTAGTGTCACGTCTCACCTATGAGAAGGGGAGAGTGACTAAGGTCTGCAAATCCCTTTGGTGTGGTAAGGTGACACATAACACTCAAGGTCCAGAACATCAACTTTAATGGAACAAACACTCTATAAGTGTCAACCTATTAATATGTCACGTGAGATGAGCGGCTTTATGAGCAGTTGAAGTAGGCCTTGCGTTACTTAGCAGCATTAAGGGCAAAGAAAGAGAGAGAGAGGGAAAGAAAGAGAGAGCTAGAGAGGAAAAGGGATGGAGAGATCACCAATCCTGGATCCAGCATTGGACCTGCCAACGGGGGGTATCGGTGTAGAGAGCGCCCCAGGAGGCTTGTGTGTGCCCCTATTTATTGGCCCCAGTCCAAGACTTCTGGAATCTTCTCTCGCCCCAGTTCCAGGCATGGTTGAGACACCAGTCAGTCAGGGGAAGTGACACGAGGCCCCTCCCCGTGACTGGCTTCTGGAGCCTTCTCTCAGGGCATTGTCTGGGCTCACAGCACAGTCACTTGGGCCTTGTCCCTTATACCTAGAAAAATGTAAGTAACAAATACACAGTATAAAAGTGACAGGAAAAAATGTGCCTGTACTACATCCTGGATTCAGGTATTACCAACAAATACATCTTGGTAGCAGCTGTGGAGTGATGAGTGTTCCGCAATTTTTATAGAGAGTATATCCAAAGAAGTCATAGGAGTCTCTACACCAGGCTAAGCAGACCTAGAACTTGTTGAAAACTGTGGATCGTGTATAACAGGAAGGATGTTGAATTGGAAGCAACCCAGCGGGCAAGTTTGAGGAATGATAATGGATTTCGGGAGTTATATAAGCAGAAAGGGGTTCAGGAGAACTGAGCTTGAGTTCTATTGTTTAGTAGCATAAACAAAATACACCAATTGCATCCCTCTTGAAACATGTGCTTTTTGCTTAAATAACTTTGACCAGTGTATTTGTCAGTTTATTAGGTGAAGCGGAGTGTAAGGTTTTTAAGTTGCTATGAAGAATGTCAATGCTGCAAAAAGTTACTTGAGCATATTGGAAAGCTAAAGCATAAAGTACTCACCTTTCAAAAGAAACCTCTTGTGTTAGTGTGAAAGAGTCTATGTAGGACATCTTTGTAAAATATAACCATGAAAAGCATGAAGTGTGATGTCTTGGGAGCATTGTGTGCTATGCAGTGTTAGGAGTTGTGAGACTGAAATGAAATGGAGGCTGGATGAGCAGGTAGGCTCTTGCGATAGTGTCATGCCAAAGGGACTTGGACATAAGTGAATATATTAATACTTACAAACATCGAAGAAATAGGTGTAACTTTTTGTTGTATGTGCACCTACTATTCTGAAACTTCTTATGGTTCTTTCACGTGGCAATAATCATAAAATGTGTGCTAAACTTGCTCGTTTGTATTTTAGACTTCTGTTTCTATTACTTTCATTTTTTTCATTTGGGGAAAAGGTCCAGCTATTTTGATAGCAGTAGTCAGCAGCTTAATCTGAAATTCTGTTCTCTTTTCCCAGAGAACAGAATAGTCAGACCTCTTTATTCCTATGTTTATAAACACCAGGTTTTAAACAGTTCCCGAAGTCTTCTGACTTTTAATTGATACATACCACTGCTGTGAGATCAAATCTGTATTAGCCTCATGACACCATTCCTGAAAGCTGCAACTCACAGTTCTGGTGATCTTTAAAAGCTGTGGGTCATAAGCAGATGCTGACTCCTATTGCTGAATCCTGTACAAGCTTTTTAATTGACATTTCTCCCAAAGTTGTAATAGCAGGAGAAGATAATGGATACCATATTTTAGATAACTTTCAATTCCTGAAAGAACTGGTATTTTCTTAGGCTTATTCTGGAATTCTAGAGAGAGAACAAGGACATCTGAAGTTAGCATATATTTTAAAATAGGTCTATTTGTGAATGTGTTGGTCCAGCTGCCTTATCTTGAAGAGCAGCTTAAATTTTTTGCATGTGCACAATCCACTTAGTGGCAGAGTTCACTAAAAAAATAAAAATAAAGTGAAATATTTACAGGCCTGTGATCATCAGACTGATTTTTGTGGACCTGTTTAACATTAGCAAAAATGAAAAATTTAGTGATATCTTTCTGAAACAGGCTGGGACAGTTTGTGGTCAAAAATTCTGTAGAGGTATTTATCAGTGGGTTGTTGTTCCCCCCCCCCCCCTTTTTAGGTCTCTAAACATATGAGTCTAAATGGGTGAATTATTTTTTTTAGTAACAATTTGATTCCTCTAACTGGTAAACTGTCTATCTCTGTTTCTTCTTACAGAGCTAAAATCATCAGTATTTGATGACTGCAAGAAAGAGGAAGAATGGAAGGTATAGTTTTGTTATACTTTTTGTAAGAATGTTAGAGTCACTTGAACAAGTTAACTGTTATCACTGAGTATGCAACAAATAAGTATCATTTAATGGCTTTCACTTTCACTTAAAATGGTTTTCTATCCAAGTAATGGATTTTAGTTCTGTTAACTCAGATCTCTCTATAATACGTAATGAAAAATCTAAGGGCTAGCATAGTAAGAACATATGGTTAGTTGTCTCAGTTCTTTTTTAAGTTTTGAAAAAAAATTAGAAACTGTTTCTGTTTATCTTCACTTTTCTTTTGAAGGACTTGTACTTTATTAATTTCAAAAATTATACTGCTGTGCAATACACATGGAGCAGGATTCAGCAGTGCGATACCTGTTAGAGCTGCTTAAGCTGTAAAACAGTTTTAGAATAAGTACAGATATATTTAAGCAGGCCATGGGGTAAATTAGGTAGGAATTCACAAGACCTGTGTCAAAGTGGAAGTTTTAAAATACTTTCTAGTAGGAGTAGTGGGGACAAGCTGCTTATTTTGAAATCCTGTATGTAGGGAGCTGCCTTCTGATGCTATTTGAGATTAATTTCCCACTGCGAAGTTGCTATATGCAGGTGATGAAAAGATACAGAGTAATAAAACAGATTTCAGCTTCAAATTTCTGTGGCTAGTTGTTAAGGAAATAACATGGGTTTATTATAGCTGATTAATTTATCTAAATACCTGTGGTTTTTTTAATATATTTAGATAATTCTTTTAGATGATTACACTACTAAATTACTGTCACTGTGCTGCAAAATGACTGATCTACTGGCAGAGGGTATCACAGGTAAGCATAATTCTTTTTAATATACCGATGGCAATATCCTGATAAGAGAAAGGAATAGAATAAAATTGATGGTACCCTTGCAAGAAATTGTCTGAATTTGGTTGATGAAGACAAGTAGCTATGGGATATTAGACTAGCAGACTTTCTGGCTTGTACAGTAATTACCCAATTGTGTTTTATAATTTTTTAAAGGGTTTTTTTTCCCCCCCCCCCCTTTTTAGGTCTCTAAACATATGAGTCTAAATGGGTGAATTATTTTTTTTAGTAACAATTTGATTCCTCTAACTGGTAAACTGTCTATCTCTGTTTCTTCTTACAGAGCTAAAATCATCAGTATTTGATGACTGCAAGAAAGAGGAAGAATGGAAGGTATAGTTTTGTTATACTTTTTGTAAGAATGTTAGAGTCACTTGAACAAGTTAACTGTTATCACTGAGTATGCAACAAATAAGTATCATTTAATGGCTTTCACTTTCACTTAAAATGGTTTTCTATCCAAGTAATGGATTTTAGTTCTGTTAACTCAGATCTCTCTATAATACGTAATGAAAAATCTAAGGGCTAGCATAGTAAGAACATATGGTTAGTTGTCTCAGTTCTTTTTTAAGTTTTGAAAAAAAATTAGAAACTGTTTCTGTTTATCTTCACTTTTCTTTTGAAGGACTTGTACTTTATTAATTTCAAAAATTATACTGCTGTGCAATACACATGGAGCAGGATTCAGCAGTGCGATACCTGTTAGAGCTGCTTAAGCTGTAAAACAGTTTTAGAATAAGTACAGATATATTTAAGCAGGCCATGGGGTAAATTAGGCAGGAATTCACAAGACCTGTGTCAAAGTGGAAGTTTTAAAATACTTTCTAGTAGGAGTAGTGGGGACAAGCTGCTTATTTTGAAATCCTGTATGTAGGGAGCTGCCTTCTGATGCTATTTGAGATTAATTTCCCACTGCGAAGTTGCTATATGCAGGTGATGAAAAGATACAGAGTAATAAAACAGATTTCAGCTTCAAATTTCTGTGGCTAGTTGTTAAGGAAATAACATGGGTTTATTATAGCTGATTAATTTATCTAAATACCTGTGGTTTTTTTAATATATTTAGATAATTCTTTTAGATGATTACACTACTAAATTACTGTCACTGTGCTGCAAAATGACTGATCTACTGGCAGAGGGTATCACAGGTAAGCATAATTCTTTTTAATATACCGATGGCAATATCCTGATAAGAGAAAGGAATAGAATAAAATTGATGGTACCCTTGCAAGAAATTGTCTGAATTTGGTTGATGAAGACAAGTAGCTATGGGATATTAGACTAGCAGACTTTCTGGCTTGTACAGTAATTACCCAATTGTGATTTTTTTTTTTTAATGAAAAATCAAATGTTTCTCTGCCTAGAAGCTAAAACCCTTTTCATTTTAATCTTTTTGCTAAAGATTGCTGTAAGTTTTTTTTTTTGGTGTTTGTTGTTGGTTTTGTGCCTTTTTTTTTTTTAGTTTTGTTGGTTTGGTTTGTGGGTTTTTTTTGGGCGGGTGGGTGTTTGTTTGCTAATGTCCACGATGGGGTAAATGAGAAAGTTAATCTGTCACAGAATGATTTTAAGGATATTATCTGTCAGTTGAAGCTAAGGGAAAACAAGCTTAATAAAGAATTAAGTGCATGTTAGTAAAACATACAAGAATAGGCAAATTGCTCGCTGCATTTTTTCCTACTGTGTTCTGTAAATCAGTAATATCTGCTGCTTTGAATTCATTTCTGGTCATGAACAGTAGAGTTAGGATACAAGGGCAGAGAAACTTAAGTACTGAAGACAAAATGAGAAGAGGAGACAATAATAGACAAACTGACGAGAGGTATTTGCAAGCAAGTGGATGTGATAGAGGCAAGAATTTAAATTTGAGTTCTATGTTGTGCAGATACATTTTAGCCTCTTCTCAAAACAAGAGACCGTTCTGTAATTAAAAAAACCCCCACAACAAAAGCTTGAAAGTAAGTTATATCAATGATTACTTTAACTAGAATAAACCCATAGGCAACATTAACACAATTAGATTGTCACTTTTCCAAACAGTTTGAGAGTAGTTTCTAGTGGAGTTTCTCATCTGCTGGAATGTCTGACCTGTTCCTTGATGTTGGCCACTGTCAAAAGTGAATAATAAGATGGATTGTGATAGATCTCAGTTATGCAGTATGCCTGTTTATATAAGACTTTGTTTTTCTACAGGTATTTTAAAAAAGTATTTTCTCTCCAGTAAATTTTATGGGCTTTTCTTCCCTACAACTTAAAAAAGGATGTTTTTCTTATCATAAAACACTTTTCAAAGTTGCTTTTTATGATTGACCCTTCTGTAATGTTTACTAGTGTATCATCCTGCCAGACTTTTTTCCCTGCCTGTTTTTGAAATGGAATGAATACACAAAATGTAAATGACCTAATTTTTAATTAGCTTTAGGTTTAGATTTTTAGAAACACTTTTGTAAGAGAGCAGTATTTAGACAGTTATTTTCCACAAGTAGCAAGACTTTTCTTATTCCAACTATTCAATGTAACATGATTCTTCTGGAAGTATAATAGCAAAGCTGTATAAATTTCACTTTTTGGAGTGTATTTTTAATCATAATAAGTACTACTTATCCTTTGTGAGAAACTTTCAGTGAGCATGTATCCTGTTCATCAATAAGAAACCTTTTCTTTTCAGTGAGTACACTTCTGAAAAGAATCTGTCTTTCCACATCCAAATGTCTGACATTACTTATCTTCCCTGTTCCTCCCCCTCAAAATTACTGAGCAACATGAATCTCATTGCATTCTCAAGCTAGTGTGCTGCAACACTATATAGTAATGACTTTATTAAACAGAGAAAACCAAGAGTTGAGTGAAGCTGATTTGCTGAAAATGTCTAATTTGTGCCTGCAATTATATTGAAACAGAATAAGTGCACAGGAAATAGGCAAACAAAGGACAGAAGAGGCTCTAGTCCAAAATGATGCCCTGCATAGTTTCATTATCCCTCTCCTTCAATGTGCTGGAAGAAGAACAATCTTGCCGAGGCATTTCTCTTGCAAGATATTTCATACTGGGCCCCGTAGTTTGAGCATGCTTGTATTGCAATACTTTTCTGTGTGAGGGCAAAATTCTGCTTGTGTAGAACAGCCAGGAAAAACTTAGTCCTACAAATTTAGCTGATGCTAGGCTGCGGGTTGAAGAAATCTTGTGGTAACTTGCTGTATTTAAAATAATAAATAAAAAAATCGAGGCTCTCTTGGCAGAAGATAGGTCCTTGACACTAGTTTTGTGGACAACTTGATTGGTATTATTTTATTTTTATCACCTCTATACTAAAATATGTACGGTGCTTTCCTTACAGATGCATAAAGCTCTTAATTATAAAAATGTAATATTTCTTTACTTTGTAGTGGTGGAGAATGTATATAAAAACCGTGAGCCTGTCCCACACATGAAAGCAATATATTTCATAACTCCCACCAAAAAGGTTAGTATTTTAAAGAAAGTGTAGCAAGATCTTTCAGACTGAAAAAGCAATTTCATTTTAAAATATTTATTTACTGTGTACAACTATGCAGTATTTAATTTTTGCATTTTGTGTGATGCTCCTCTGTGTGATGCTTAGTTTTCCATAATGAAATGCAGTGTCACCATAGGGTATGTTGCAAATGCGTACCTTTTGATCAATGGATGCATTGTTTCATTGCTTAGATATTAGTAACCTCACTGAAAGAGATGTTGTATCAAATAATGAGGCAATACATTGAACAATAGAATTCAAAGTAATAGCTCTAATAAGAGATTACTGTTACTTCCTAAAAATTCTTGAGAGAATAAATCTCAGCACTGTCATAGGTGGAAAATGATGCAAGTATCCTGCTTTGTTTGCTTCCTAAAGTGATCTTGGTGCATGACTGCCCTTCTGTAATTGTTTATTGTTCTTGCTCTGGAATTAAAAATGTTTTACTTAAGTGTTTTCTGTTCTTATATGTTGATTTGCAGTATTCCTAAGTGGGACTGGGTAATTAACAGGGCAGGAGGAGAGGAAGGAGAAGCTTTGTCTGGTATGTGAGCAAAGGCAAAACACTGTAATGATTTATTTCTTTTTTTTTTTCCTACCCCCATAAGTCTGTAGATGGGCTTATTGATGACTTCATCACTAGATCATCCAGCAGATACAAAGCAGCATATGTGTATTTCACTGACTGTAAGTAAGCTTTTGTGTTGTAGTTTGGTAACTTTATATATGTAAATAAGTAAGCTTCTCAACTTTCTTTTCTATAGGTTAGTAAATGAAAATTTTGGGTCCTCTTTCTTGAGGGAAGATTTGAGACTCAAGTCATTAAACATATTTGGGTTTCCAGAATGGTCACCATGTCGTGTGGCAATAGTCATTTCTTCCAAAATTACCGAACAATGTTGATTGTTCCCCACCTCAGCTTTTAATTTAGGTAATCTGGTTTTATTTTTAAAGTGTTCCAGTCTTCTCCTATATTGGAGAGTGTGGAGGAAGACAAGTCAAGTAAAATTATGTATCTCATATAAACAAAATAGTACTCAAAAATATAAACACATGAGAATTTGCTGCAAGAACAATGTTTTGTAGTTGATTATTTTAGGTAGTTACTTCAGACTTGAGCCAGCTTTTTTTTCCCCATCACCTGAAAGAAGGTGCCTACTTAGTCCTTGCATGCACAAGATAAATTGCAAAGCAGAGACAGTTAGTGCAAATGGGGTTAATGGGACTGCATGTTCCTCTGCAGTCAGTCAGCATGACTAAAATGGCTGTGTAAAGAAGGGAAAACAAAAAACCCAAACATGCTGCTGAAGGCAGAGACTGAGTTGTGGCTGTCTCTGTGGATGGTGCTGTCCATGGATGGTGTGTATCTGCTACCGTATGTTCTCAAAGCAGTTATCAAATGACTATGAAAAACTCTTGGTTTCTTGTTTCATGTTATGCTGATGCAGCAATTCTTGTTCTGGAAAAATATTGCTATCTTGCTCTATGTTCCTTTGTTGCAAGTGTGCAAGCTTTAAGTTTCAATACTTGCCAAAGCTTTTCATGTTGAGAGGAGTTAGAGAAATAGCTCTGTCGCTTCCAAGTCTGTGTAGTATTCGTGTCATCCAAATATTCCTTAAATTCAGTTTCTAGACCGGGATCCAATGTAGCCTGTAAGTGTAGTGGAACACATTTGAGTTCTATAACTAAATTTCATATTTCTCTGTGTTTTGATGTTTGAGATGTACACATTATTTCTCCCTTTAGCCTTTTTGTAGCTTGGGAAATGTTGTCTCTCTGCTATTTCTTCTCATATAGGAGAAACTTTTGCTTTGTTAAAATCAATATCCTTCACTGCTACAGACCGCTAATGAGTCTTCTACAACTTCACTTGCCAAAAGCTAGTAAAAAATGATCAGTGATGCTTCTTGAAAACTACCTCAAACACAAAATATTGATAATATTTTCTCTTTCACTTTAGGAAGATTTGGTAACTTTTTTGTATGTTACAGTTAATTGGTTCTTAATTTAGAATTGTCTGTTCTGAATACTGAAAGCTTATAAGTGAGTTAACAGCTGGAACACGCACAAATGATGTATACTTAGAATCTTTTTTTTTTTCCCTAGTTTGTCCTGACAATCTCTTCAATAAAATTAAGTCTTCCTGTGCAAAATCAATAAGGACATGCAAGGAGATCAACATTTCCTTCTTCCCATATGAGTCTCAGGTAAGTTTCATTCTTTATCTTAACAGCAGAAAATAGTCTGGAAGAGTATTTTCAATGTTGTTGACCTGCTAGAAAACAATGAAATAGAATGTAGCGCTCCTTTTTTTTTTTTTTTTTAACTGTCAAACTGTATGAGAGATCTGTTGCTGTTCTGGCATATTTCCAGTGCTTGCCTATATTTTTCAGATGAAAATAAATGCTCTTGTACTCAAAGGTTTACTGTTTGCGCTTGACCTCTTTGCAAGACTTGGAGTCAGTTGCAGGAGAGAGATTAGAGAAGGAATCTATTCCTTAAGAGAAGGAAAGTATTCTGGCTTGTCTGTAGTAAGCAGTAAAGTTTGTTACTGCTTATACTGAGGTGCTATTTTGACAGACTAGGTAGGTTGGTGCGTAGGAATAGGAATAAGTAGAACTAACTACTTGGTGAAAATTGGAAAAGGAGAGCAAACAGATGAAGAGAACTGAAGGGGAGTGGAACAAAACCAAAGCCTCACAAAAAAAAGAGAAACAAAAACCATAACTTGGCAAACTTTTTATTGAGAGGAAAACATGGATTTCCATGTTTTCCTCTCAATAAAAAATTTGAGACCACCAGTGGAAACCAATGAGTGGTTTCCATGTGAAACCACACAGTGGGTATTGTGTTGAGAAAGAATTTGTTGCTCTTGCACTTCATCAGATACAGAAGGCTGAAATGCACTCTGATACTCACTAATACAGCGAAGCCCCCAAACCCTGTCCACTGTTGGGAATTGTAGAACTAACTGTGAATGTTTCCCACAAGTCTTTCCTGTATTCTTCAAACCTCATGAACATATGAAGGGTCAGAAGACTTATGTATACCAAGTGGCAGGTGAATATAGGAGAGGTTGCTGCTATCCATGTTTTATTGTGATGCAGTTTCCTAGTTTGAAGACACACTCCTTTTTATAATACAGGTTTTTTTATTATTTAAATTGAGATGCCATCAGAGAATAATTAGTGTGGTGGTTTGTTTGTTTTCCAGTGGTGTTGATGTTCCCGAGCTTTGTTTCAAACTGGTTTTGGGAGTTCTGCTAAAGCTGCTCTTAAGAAAAAGTTTTGTAGCTTTTTCTACCAAATAAGGCATATGAAAATTTTGTTGTCCTGGTTCTCTGGAGGACTTACCATGAAAGTAGAAATTGGGACTACTTTTCTAAAGTGGAAAATAAGCAGCACTTAGTCTCTTCTTGTTCTTAGTTTAGTTTTGTGTTCTCAGTATTTTGGGTTGTAAGGACATTTGGAATCTTTAGCAAAGGAACGGAGAATGTTAACTGGTTTTCCTAATTTAAAATCCCTGGGCCTGCTTTCTGGGGTGATAAGAGTAAGTAATCAGACTGAGCTCTGGGCAAAGTCCAAGTGATTATCTACTTGAATGAAACAAACGTCTTTATCTGGATCAACGTTCTTCTTCGGCTAGGTAGTTAGAGTCCATCTGAAGCTGGAGAAAATCCATTTACTGACAATGGGATTGTTTCCATGTTTGCATTCCATTTACTAAACTATTGAAAAAGTTTTTTTCTTCTGTGTAGTACTAAACATCTTTTATCAAGGTTTAATGCATTTAAAGAATTTCAATTCTTGGAGGTAAAGTCTTCATATAATAAACAGATACAATATGTAAAATTCTATTTTAAACAAATTTAACTTTACCTTCTATGATCATTCTGGTATTGCATTGTATGGCTCTGTACAAGACACTGGATGGCATTTAGTTCTGCCTGTCTCAGGTCCCTCCATCTGTACAGACAGTAAGCAATTTGAAAAATACAGTAATTTACATAGGGGAGGAGAGTAATAGAGGGAAAGAGTGTGAGAACAAGAAGCAGATGAGCTCAACAGGACAGAGAAAGAAGACTGAAGTGTGGGTTTGTGTTTTTTTAAAGTATATTATGTATGACTTTTTACTACAGCATGTAGTTTTAAAGTATTAGCAATTCTTTTACCAGATATTTTAGAAATATACCATTTAAGCCATTTTTTTTTTTTCTTGGCTGTGCTTTACATAGGTATTTACTCTCAATGTCCCGGATGCATTCTACCGCTGTTATAGTCCAACTCTGGAAAAGACAAAGGATAAAGATCCTGTAATGCAAGTAATGGCTGAACAAATTGTTACCTTATGTGCCACACTGGATGAGAATCCAGGAGTACGATATAAAAGGTGGGGCAAAAATAGTGTTGTACAGTGTAGTTGCTCTGACTTCTAGGACTTCCCACATTGATTGGTAATAGCTTGAGGCTGCAGCATAGTTTCTTTTGTTGTGGATTAATTGGTTTTAATCCACAACTCCGAAATATGGACTGATAGGATTTTGTGAAGTGTGGGCAGACCTGTGAATTATTTCACGGTGTGTATTCATATAACAATACTTACTATACCCTGTTTTGTTATGAACTACTTGTTTCACGTTTGGTCAGTAGGATGACACTCTAATATGCTGCATTCAAATATACCGCATGTGTAATCCTGTAACAGAACTGCTGCTGTTGGTAGTTTTGTAGCTCCGCTTGGCATCAAGGAATTCATAAATTGTTGAGGCAGAGGGGATCAGGATTTCTTTGTAGTAGAGATATTGAGGAGAATACCTCTTTTGAGCTTTGATAGAGAGTACAGAGTAGTATCTCTGAAGTCAAAGCAGGCATCTGAAATTATGCTCAAGAATTGCATTCTGTGGTGCAAGGTGAAGTGGTGCCTTATTCTCTGCAAATGTAAAGAAATAATTACTTGACTGTTTTTTCTTTTCTCTTTTTTTTTTTTTTTTCCTTTTTCCTGCTTCTGAGTGAGACTCTTAGGTGCTGGGCCATATGCCAGCTAATGTCAGTCTTTTGGCTGAAGCTGTTTCTACTATGTGAAATACCTGCAGCATTCAAAGAGTGGAATCATAATGTAAAAGTGAAAATATATTGGAAATACCTAGAATGGAGTTCAGAAACTGCTCGTGAAACCAGAGGATCAATCTAGGGAATCCTTTCTGTTTTAAAGGTAGCATTTTAGTGTTTTGATGAAGAAATTTAAGTTATTTTTGCATGTTTCCTTTTTTCCCAGCGGACCATCTGATAAAGCCAGCAAACTTGCACAGCTTGTTGAAAAAAATCTTGAAAACTACTACAAAACTGATGAGAAAAGCCAAATAAAGGTAGAAAGTGAACTAAAATGTTTGCTTCTTTTTTGTAAGTCTGGGGGAAAAAAAAATCTTCGGAATATTTTTTGACAATAGGTTCTACAAAACCAGGTTTTATTTATTAATAAAGGCAACTAGTTGCCATTAGTTGTTCTTGTCTGAAAGCAACTTAGAGGTAGTAACTGATAGGGTAAATCTGTATGTAAGCAAATATAATTTGTGTGATCAAACTAATTGCACTTGAAAAATTGGCCCTATGATAATGTAGGGGATGATACAAACCTGAAGAAAAATGGATAACTATTTTTTGTTTTAACATCACCTTTCATAGGGCTATGTGTAGAAGGGATGCCACTGCAGAATTGAAATGTCTCCCGTTAAGGGATTTATTGTCCACAAAGATACAGCTTTTCACATAAATAATGTTTTTGACCTGTCACTACAGATCAGGGCAGATTAGGGCAGCTGCCTAAATGCAGAAGTATAGGGTAAACCATTCTGACTTGGTGATATTCCATTCTGCTACAGAAATCAATGTACCTGATGCTACTGCCACTCTGCTAAACCCCAAAGTGAAACTTTCAGTTGAACACTTGGAGATGATTTTTTTTTTCTGTATTGCAGCACAGTATGGATAATCTACTCTGAAATACAAACAATATGCTTATTTGTGAAAAGTCAGTGGGAGGCCTTTTTTTGTGTGTTTTTTTCTTTACACCTTTTGTTCATTAGGTGAGGTTACTGAATGCATTGCAGTGGGCTAAGTGCATTGCTTTAAAATTAGCATTTGTGTGTTCTGGTTATCATTTAATTGTTTGTTCCTATTTATGTTGATAAGCATTTGGACCATACTTTTTAGGTTTTTTTCAGTTATTTTTCCAAAAATGTCTGCAGTGCTGTAACTTGGTGTAAAAAAATTAACATGCATTAACTTTGTACTGTATGTCTTAACTTTGCATTTATTTGATGGTTTTCTAGGCTAAAACCCACTCCCAACTCATAATAATTGATCGTGGCTTTGACCCAGTATCAACTGTACTTCATGAACTCACCTTCCAGGCAATGGCATATGATCTGCTACCAATTGAAAATGATACTTACAAGCAAGTACTTTTTAAAAAAAATCTAAATGCTTTATTGATTATAAAATCTAATGGAATTGTTTAGCTGAATTGCACCATAGCAATATTAGCTGCTTATTATATAAGGGTTGCTTCACTTATTAGTCTTTGCTCTTCATTTTGTAACTTCCTCTTTTTGTTAACTTATTTAGTTGAGATTAGGTAGGATCTAATTACTATTTTTGCTAAGTTTCAAATCTAACAAGTTGTATTTTTTTTAAAAACAAAGAACTTTGTACTAGACTTGAAGCAAAACCTTGGTAGTGCATGTTTAGGTTCTCTACCTTTTCTTTCATATTCTCAACCTTCTTGGCCTAACAAGGCAAACAAGACCAGTAATAGAATACTGAGAAAAAGCTTAGTTATTTCTCAGGAATGCTCACTTTTATAGCTCCAGTCATTTAATTTGTGTAGTTTTTAAAATGTACACGTCTGTCCTAAATGCACACTTAGGTGAGCCATGTTCAGTTTATAAGCACTATTTGGAATAGTGTGACATTGTTTTGCATAAGGTACGTACTTTGCTGTCGGATTGTTCTGGCACCAAAGATTTTAGTAAGACTTTGCTTTCTGATGACCCACTACAGCAAATGAGACCTAATTCTCTTCATTGTTTAGTTAAGCAAACAGGAATGTGTATCTTCTCTGTGAGAAACACTGAGTGAATGTTTTCACAGAAAATGTAGAATTCTGCGAATCTGAAATTTGCTGGTTATGAAAATGTAGCAGAGTATGTTTTCAAGGTAGTCATGATCTGACTTTTGCAATTCATCTTGTAATTTTTCTTTTATTTTTCTGCTTTCTGGCTGTATACACTGCGTAAGTTTCTGTAAATGTGAAAATGTTATGTAGTATGATTGCTATCTTTATAGGTTTATTTCTGTAGGAAAGTAATTGCTGGTCTGTAATTCTGTGAAGCATGTTTCTTGTATATGTGAAGTAATTTGTCCTACTTAGTCTATTTTGTGGGTGAATGGGACTTCATTTTCCTTTGGAGTTACAAAATGTCTTGTAGTAGGTGTAGAAAGCTGCACTTTGCAATGTCAATGTGTATTACTTTGCACACAATTTGCATTGAAGCCAAAGGGAGGTTGACATTTGGAAGCTAAAGAGAAATTGAGGCATGTAATGCATGATTGAAACTCTAGTTATTGTTGGTTTAAAAGAATGTCCAGAAGCCATTGCCCCAAAGAATCATTCTAAAATTCATCTGCTGCTTCTGTGTTCAAAGATGTAATCTGTAAAATCCTTATGTAAATTATATTGTGTTGGGCAATAGCCTGGCTTGTGAGTGAAAACCTGTCCCCCGTTACTGCTATTACCATGTATGTTGATTAAACCATAACAATTAATACTTTAACGAGTTATTAGAGTGTGTGTGTGGGAAACCCCAAACCAAACAACTGTCTCAATTTTCTCTTTGAAGATACAAAACAGAAGGAGCTGCTGGGAAGGAACGGGAAGCAATTCTGGAGGAAGATGATGAGCTCTGGGTGAAGATTCGGCACAAGCATATTGCAGATGTGATAGAGTATGTGAATAAATAACAAAAACTAGTTAAAAATGCAACTTACATTCCCTCTCAAAGAAACTTTTGTATTTGAACCGTTAAGAAAGTAGGAATACAGGCAGTAGTGAAGATGGTTTGCAATATAGACTGCATCCTATTAAATAATCGATGCCAGAAAGAAAACATACTTTCAAAAATAGAGTATGTACAGAGGTATGCACTCTTACTAATATTAATTACAGTTCTTGAGGAAAATGGAAATAAAATTATTTCCTGGAAAGTATCTTCAAATCTTTTAAATCTGAAGGGACTGTTTTGCATAAAGTACTAGCAAGTTATTGCATCAAATGACATTATGTAAATATCATAAACGGAATGTTTAACTTCAGTTTCCTTTGTCAAAAAACACTCTCTCCTCTGAAGGAGACATGTATGTGAAGCTTTTACTTTTATTCAGAAGTTCTTGTTGCACAGTTCTTTTAAGATTAAGTAAAGATCTTAAGAAAAGATTTAAGAACTGTGGTGCTGTTGCATTTGATTACTTTCCTTTGGGTTTTTTTAGGGAAATACCAAAGCTTTTGAAAGAAGTTTCATCAAAAAGAAAAGCAACAGAAGGAAAAGTAAGTTGTTTAAATTAATGTATTTT
This sequence comes from Aptenodytes forsteri, assembly GCF_000699145.1. Taxonomy (NCBI): domain Eukaryota; kingdom Metazoa; phylum Chordata; class Aves; order Sphenisciformes; family Spheniscidae; genus Aptenodytes; species Aptenodytes forsteri. The sequence goes on along the minus strand of NW_008795702.1, from coordinate 1,998,142 downwards.
TGCTTTTCCTGGTAATTTAATTATTTTCAGCTGATCAGAGCTATGTAATTCATGGACCTATTACAGAAATTGAGGCTTATCTCTGGCAATTTTCTGGGGAAATAAAACAAAAAGCAAGACTGCAAGAGGAAGGGAAATAAGGATGTCAAATATTGGTGGGAAAAAAATTTTCAACTTGTATCATTTCTTCACAGTTATCGATATCTGCTCTGTCCCAGTTAATGAAAAAGATGCCGCACTATCGTAAAGAGATTAGTAGGGTAAGGGGTCTTTTGTAACTACAACTTCACAATAAATCATTTTGTACACTATGATTTTCTGTGTTGTTTTATTCTGTCATTTTCCTGTTAAGTGTGCTATGTAACTCTTCTCCAAATTAATATGTTCACCTACTGTAAAATTTTGAGAAGAAAACTTGTTTCCGGGTGTTTCATTTTAGTATGTTAAAAAAAAAAAACAAAAAACACTTAAAGAATTTGTGTGCTTTGAGGATTGAAGATAGCATAGCAGTTTAATGTTTTTTAAAAGGTATTATGGGAGCCAATCTCTAAGTGAAGGGTAAAACACAGAGAATACATGATGGTACTGAAGGATAGTTGAAGGATTGACTCTTGTAACCAGTAAAAATGATTGCTTGATGTGTTTAAAAAAAAAAAGGCAAGTTGTGTCAGCTTGTGATTTTTTTGTTTTTTTTATCTTCTAGCAAGTTGTCCATCTTAACTTAGCAGAAGATTGCATGAGCAAGTTCAAGTCTAACATAGAAGGGCTCTGTAAAACTGAACAGGTATGTTTAAAAAAAACCCACAAACCAAACAACAACTTACTGCAAATGTGACTTTTTTGTTTGCAGGCATAGATGCTTGTTTTTAACTGACAAAAGTAGTGTGTCTCTTGCCTTTTTTTTGTGATAACTTTTTGAGGTAGTAGTATTAAAGCTTAGTGAGATATACAAGGCTTTTACTCTGCCAATAAAGGAGGTGCTTTTTGAGTTTTGGTTTTTTGTCTTTGAATCTGGCCGATTTCTATAAGGATCATATTTGTGTTTTCTTTGTTCAAAACTCTTATGAATTTGCCTTATTACGTTCTGCAGAAGGAAGCCCTTTTTAAATGTCTGGGAAAAGTACCTGTTAGGGTGAGGCATTACATTGTACTACTAATCTCAAGTTAAAACCTATACATTTATATGAAATCTAGATATCAACAGTTTTAAATGTTTGAGTGACATGTGGTGGTGTTATAATGCTGTAACTATTGAAATAATTATGTCAAAGAGTTTTCATACTGAGTTTAAATTGATGCAGCTTGATTGTTTCCTGAAACCTACCGTTTCATAAAAACGGATTTCAGAAGACACAAAACAATGCTTTTTTTTTTTTAAATGATTACTCACTAAAACCACTTTTTGTTTTAATTTAGGACTTGGCTCTTGGAACTGATGCAGAAGGTCAAAAAGTGAAAGACTCGATGAGAGTCCTCCTTCCAGTTCTGCTCAACAAAAGTCATGAGAGCTATGACAAAATTAGAGCTATTCTCCTGTATATCTTTAGCACAAATGGTATGATAAGCTGCCCTGTTGGTTCCCCCCGCCCCCCCCAGTGCTATGGACTTCAGCTCGAGTTTTAGGATAGTCCAGTATTTTTAGTTAACTTAAGCATTTGTATTGGATGGTCAAGTTTGAAAGAAATACTGTCCATCCTCTGTAGCTTCTCTTATCTCAAATTCGTAGCAAAGGTATATTGCTAAGGAGTTAAGAAATTCAATACAAGTGCAGATCCATACAGTGTTTTAGCATCATTCCTGTGCTTGGATGTGTGCAACAGTTTAATTTTTCTCCTTTTCACATAGAATTGAAGCTGTTAAAGGGGGAGTTCCATGTCCATTGCAACCTGAAAATAAAGTCAATGGGGAACAATTTGTAGTAGAGGAGGAGGAAATGGACAGAATGTGGGTCTGAGGAATCTATAACAATATTGAGTTTTGGTCTCAAAAATGGATCATTAAACAAAATTTTATCTAAAACATAGTATTATGTTAAACTTAAAGTAGACTGGCCAAACAAAAAAAATCCTGGACTAAATAACAGCCTAGAATGTGAGTAAGACCAATTTTGTCTTGCACAGTCACATGGTAATTAAGTTGTATGCTTTTCCTTATATCAAAGGAACTACCCAGGAGAACTTGGACAAGCTGATCCAGAATGTACAAATAGAAAGTGATAGTGATATGATAAGAAATTGGAAATACCTTGATGTTCCTGTTATCTCTTCAGTAAGAATGTGTTTATTTTGTAATTTCCTACCACCCAAGCACTTGTCTACAGCTCTTTCAGCAGCTCTTAGCAGTATTAGCCAGGCAATTACTAGGAATTCTTGTTTTTATGATGTGTTTAAGTGATAAATCCTTTAAACAATTAACATGAATAATTTTCAAAGTAAGATACCTATAATGTTCCCTCTAAAATCATCAGATGGTGACTTGAGCTAGTTGGTTTTGGAAAGTGGCAACTTACTCAGTTCCTTGTCTCTGAAATCAGTATTTCTAGTCTATCCTGAATTCTACAGGGATTAATTGTTGTTTGTTGTTCTTGTTGTTATTTCTTTATTATTTCTTTAAAATTTCCTACTGATCCCCCCCCCCGCTACTAATTGAGAATAAGTTTCAAAAAACCAAATGCACTGTATAATACAACCATGTTTTGATAATCTTTTCAGTCTGCTGCTCAGCAGTATAAACACCCAAGAAGGGACCGTTCTTCAGAAGAAACTTTTCAACTTTCTAGGTGGACGCCTGTTATCAAAGACGTTATGGAGGTAAATTTGACCAACTAGTCAATTCATGGGTGCAGTGCAGAAATTTACTCAAATGAGCAGTTACAGCCAATCTTTTGAAATTTCATAGTTTCTTGAGTTACCTTTTGTTAAATACGTCTATTGAACAAAGCGATCACTTCTAGTCTGTCTGTAATACAGAACATTAGACCGCTGTGTGTTAGCGATGCTCCTTATTGGAGGTTGTTTTAAAGGTGAAGCAAATGAAAGTGAAAGCAAAAAGTCTTTTTGAACAGCTTGTCCTGTGTGATTGGCAGTGCTTAGTGTAATTTAAAGATCTGGATTTTTTTTTTCCCTCCAGTGGGTGTTTAAACTGTAATTCAAACCTAAAGTGTAGACTGGTAGAGGCTGGAAAATGTTACTTGCAAGAAGCGTAGTTGTTTTGTTCTTAAAGCTCTTCCTAAGCATCAGTTAGTGACTGATGTCAGACAGAATAGTGAGTTCACTGGACCTTTAGTCTGACCCAGTGCTGTCATTCATAGATTCTTGGTGACTTTCACACGTTCATCTGTGTCTTCAGGGGACCCTGACTTCTCTCATATGCTGCTATAGAGAAATGAAATATGTTAGGGTAGTTACAGATGAAAAGCTACTAGTGAAATCTGAACAGTTAAATCAATATTATGTTTATAAAGAAAGCATATGTAATCCCAATTCCTTGTGATATACAGAAGCCTTGTAATAATTTTTAGCATTACGTGGTCTAGCATTTTGCTACATAGGAGTGTTGTTCATGAGATGCTGCTTGCAATTGGTTGTTCATAGAAATTGCATGTGCTGGCATTAAATCCCAGTGAGACATCCTTACTGGAAGTTGAAACTTGATGGGTTTTAGGTCTGTGTGGCTGTTTGAAGTGGGTCTTTGTTTTGCCTTTCAGGATGCTATAGAAAACAAACTGGATTCAAAAGACTGGCCTTATTGTTCGCAGTGTCCTCCTACCTGGAATGGTTCAGGAGCAGTAAGGTAAACTGTTTAATTTCTTGAAACATAAATTACCCATTTCTCAGTATTTTTGTCACGTACATTCTAAAGCATTATAACAGTGCGCTTACTAAGCGGTAAAATAACTTCTATAAGGTAATGTGTAAAACCTGTATCTTTATTTCATCTAAAACATACAGAACTTGGTTGTTAGTTTAATAACTCTTCTTAGCCATGTATAGCTTTTTATTTGGAGTATCTCCCTTTTGCTTCAAAGTTAGAAATAACATTTCCATATTCCCAGAATGAGAAGTTTAAACCATTAAGCTTTTTAATGTGAAGTAGTTTCAGGGATGGATTATCAGTATACTGTGACTTAGGCAAAAAGAATGTTTTCATTTCTTCTGAAAGTTATTTCTGCTGTGGTAGTGGTGGTGTCATTCTTGAAGTTAATGACTTCAGTAAGTTAAATTCAACTTCTGTAGGTGCTCTCATTAGGGAATATGGGCCTGTTAGATATTTGACCCCTGTTGTCAGGGCATGGTTTAGAGAAGTCCAGAAAAGTTGGAGGTCTTGAAGTGAATTCTCTGCTAATGAATGTGAAATGGTGTGTTCTGTGTACTTGCATATGTACTGAGTAGTACTGAGAGGTGATTTTAGAGTTTTTTTTAGCTCACTAACTTGTACTGTCCTTTCTTTCCCCCTTTTTAATCCCACTAGCTCTTGAACCTCATGACCAATACCTGCCGATTTGACAGCTTTATCACTTTTGGTAGTGTTTTTTAAATGGTGAGACAGAATAGAGATAAGTGTTTCTATCGCAGGAATGCTCATTGCACTAATCAGATGCTGGAATTCATAGGGAGGGAAACATTATACATATCCTAAATGTGGCGGACACACTTGAATTGGAATTTATACCTTACAAAAAAAAAGACAAAAGGTACAGATACACAGCCTTAGGAAAATAATTTTGTTACTTCCACCACTAACTAGTTCCTGGATATGCACTAGGATGATCAGTGCAAGGAAACACTAGGGCAAGTCACTGTATGTTGTAACTGGATCTCTGTCTTATCGGCTGGTGAAATTTGGGAGTCTTTTAGGCACCCTAGCAAAGAGATCAGGACTGCAGATGATTTAATCTGAATCTGTAATTACTATATGTGTGTTAGAAAGTATATTTTAAGAGGTTCTTTTGTTTGTTTGTTTCTAGCTATCTGAATCTTATTTGATAACAGCCAAATTTTTTTTTTAGAGATTCTGTTCAGGTTTGGAGACTGAAAAACCTAAGACTCTAGCTTTTTCAAAAGAACCTCTCATGAAAAATGCCACTAGAATTGCTAGCATGCAGAATTAAGCTGCTCCGTAGAAGTCCTTTTTGTGTGAGCTCTGTGTGCAACAAGGTTTTTGCTTTGTATTTATTTTCCCCCTTGTGATAACTGAATAGTTTCCGAGTAATGTGCTAACTTGTTTTCGTTAAAATTCTTTTAATTATCAATTTGTCTAAAGCCTTTTGCTGAAATAATAAACTGTGAACTGCATGACAGAAATTGTTACTGCTTAAGTGTATAACTTTTACCAAAATTAATCAGTGAAGCTATATAAATGTCATCTTATGAACTCTTTTACAGTGCGCGCCAGAAACCTAAAGCTCGTTATCAAGATGAGCGAAAGAGTAGTGCAAGACTGATTATATTTGTGATTGGAGGCATTACATATTCCGAGATGCGCAGTGCTTATGAAGTTTCTCAAGCCTACAAGTCCTGTGAAGTTGTTATTGGTAAGCTTGTCTTGGGAAAAGGGTGGTATGTAGGGGTTTACTACATGTGTTTCTGCAAAATGTAAGGGTCTTTTTTCTGACATTCCCTAAGTTGGTTCAGTGAACTGGTACTATAGCCAATGTATCTTTTAAACCCATGCATTTAGCAGTATCTTTTCAAATTGTCTAGATTGCTTGATGTTTGGGGTTTTTTTGCAACAAGATATTAAGGACAATAAATACAGTTATGTTCTACAGAAGAATCATCATGAGTTAAGTCAGAGAAATATATTGTTGAAGTAGCCTGATGTATAGCAAAAAGGATTTAAACAGACCTGTATTTCCTTGCTTTACAGTTTCCTCACAAACTTTTGCATCTGCCTGTGCTTTACCTGCAGCTACACTTACTACTGTCATAGCTTTTGAAAGTAGGAAAGTTGTCAGGCTAGTGCAAAACTAATCAGTTTGGGAGGAAGGGAAGATAAGTATTGTTTCTTTCCTTAAAAAAACAAACCACAAACACTGAAAAGACCCCAAAATCCAAACAAGACAGACAAACCCGAAAAAACTTTCTCAGCGTAGCTCAGATTTTGCAACATCTTCTAGTTCTTGTCATGGTTTCTTTAGAGACTTTACACAAACCACACCATGATTTATAGCTTTTGCCCTGAAAACTGGAGTAATCTCCCTAATCTTAAGACTCAGCAGTAAATGCATGAATTACCAGCTGGGGTAGTAATTTCTCTTCAAAGGCAGCAAATGCCTGTTCCATCAGCTGCTGTGCTTCAAATAATCAATTCCTGTAATGCTGTTTAAACTTAGGTGCTAAAACATTTGCATACATGATCTATCAAAACAGAGCTCCTAGATACAGAACCTTACCAGAGACTTGTATCCATCTGGAGTGGCAGCTGGTGTCCAGGTGCAGGGTCATCTAAAGCATTCTAATTGCTTGAGATGCCTATGCCTGGCAATTAAATCTAGTCTGGAGTTTCAGAAAGGATTAAATCTGTATCTACCATAATTTTAAATAAATAAATACTCTTCCCTGAAGCAAGGAAGAAACCTTGATTCTGAGATCTAGACTCTGTTATCTCAAAATAGTGGGGAGTGTTGTAGGTGTGTTTGTATGTGTGGTTGGTTTTTTGCTGATTGTTCGCTGGTTTCGTTGGTGGTGGTTGAGGTAGGTTTAATGCTGGTCCTAGTTTTGAGTTGCAATGGGAAGACCGGGACAACAGGAATGTAGTTAAACAAGACTGTTTCTTCATCTGAGACTTGTTTACAAAACCATGTTTAGTGTAGGTCACTCTTTCACTGTAATACCTGGCACTAACCATAGCGCTGTCTTCCCTTTTGGTTAGAGATGATTCTTGTAGTTTTGTTTGTAATCCTGATTTCTGAGGGAAGGTGATAACTGCCAAATTTCCATGCTGCAAGATGAAAACCTTTCTGTATTCCTGATTTGGAACTTGTGGAATATTAGCCCATTCAGATTGACAGTACTAAAACTCAAGGTAGCCTTAATCTTAAACAGTTAAGAGTGCCCTTTGTAACTGTACGGTGACCCTTCACAGCAGAAGTTTAAATCACTCTCTGTGAGAACAAGAGAGGTTAATTGTGCACTCCTGAAGATTCATAAGGATTTTCTTTGCTGCTCCAGACTTTGAATTTGTTGCAAATTTTTCAAGGAAATGTTAATAAAAGCCAATTTTCTTTAACTGATATTTCTGTGGAAAACTACCGTTTGTGATAATCTTTAATCCATATGGTTTCTTGATTCTAGGATAAAATCTGTCATTAACTCAGCCTTTCACAGAATGGGTAGATTTCTTGCAGGCTGGGACAATTGCATACAGTGAAAGTGGCCCAGGTTCAAGCTGATGTTTCAAACCAGGCAGAGCAGGGACTTGAAACTTGTATCCCAAGTAAGAGTCCTAATCTGGATGTCTGGCTGTCTCGGTGTGTGGAAGAGGGACACTGCCTGCCTGATGTTGACACTTATATTTGTATGATGACACTTTATATGACAACACATGAAAGCACTTTCAACTGTTGCACTTTTTAAGTTTTCCAGTTACAGTAAAAAAAAAAAAAACAACTGAAATTTTTTTTAAGAGGGAATGTCTGAGAGTCAGAATTTCAGACTGATACAGTTGACACTTACGTTCTTTTGTCAGGTTCTACTCATATTTTGACACCTAAAGGACTACTGGATGAAGTAAAGAGCCTTAGTAAACCGAAGGATGTGGTCTGCATTAAGGATGACTAGAAATGGTGATGTTTATGATGCATTAGGAAAAGACAAATAGTATGTACATACTCTTATGGAACTGACTTTTCTAAATACTACACCAGGACGCTACGTGGTTCTGATTAATGGAATGTAATTTTATAATTTAAATTTGCTACTTTTGGGGGGAAGTAGGAGGCAAAGAGAAGAAAAAATGAACACGTGTGTTTCTTAGGTTGTATTTAGTATAGACAGTGTTACACTGTAAGTGCTTTTTCAAAAGGGCATGTTCATTCCTAACAAATTATGCTAGAAGTTATCATGATTATATATAAACTGGAATTGCTTGAGAACTGTGAAACCTTTCTATAATAGAGCTATATTTCTAAAAATGACTGAATTAAAAAGGGCCTAGGTTCTTAGGTAGAGGCTTCAGAAGAAAATTTGTAAATACGAGTTTATGGTAAAAAATATTTGACACAAGTGCAGTGTCTCAAGCTGTAATATTTTCTGTAAAATAACTCACTGAAAATTCTTTAAATATATGCAACTGTGAAAAATCAAAAGGTTTTTTTTAGATGGTGATGGGTAAAGTAGAAAGTTAATCACGGAAGTACTAAGCAGTTCTAATTTCAATAAATAACTTCGGAGAAATGCTGTCAACTGTGCACTGAAGTCCACTTTATATTTAAGTATGTACAGGTATTATTACTAAAGCTTTTAAAAAAACTTAATTTCTTGCAAACTTCCTTATGATGGTGTCTACATAGTCCGTCTGCTTTATAAGTTGAATTGCCTGTGATGTACAAGTTCCAAAATTTTAAGTGTAAATTCTCTTTTTGGGGGAGTGGGGGCAGGGGAAAAGGGAGAGGAAAAGGGAAGCAGTTGAATCTTTCAAATGGCTTTGTACTTTAAAAAAGAAAAGCAAAAAGCAAACCAAATACCAAAACCTGATACATTCAAGAGAATTTACTGTTTTCTACTTTGTTACATACTAAGTAATACATAAATTTGTGTTGAAGGGGAGATCAAATAAATTCTAAATTGTATTAATTCTGTAATACTGGTAGTGTTTAGATTTGTCTTAGAAAATTTTTTAAGTGTAAACTTACCTTTTAAAGGGATGTTGTGTTGATGTGCCTTGAAATGTTAGTTTGCATGTAGAATCTGAGAGAAATGTCATAATGAAAAAGATTAGATTACTCATGGCTTTTTAGTTACATTTTTCCCAACTGTAAGAGTATTCTTTTTTTGTTTTGCAGAAAGGTGGTTTTGTTTCTTTTCCCTTAATTTTGCCTTCAGGTTAACTAGTAGGTTAAGAGAACATCTTTGCTAGGTAAGTTCATTCAAAGTTAATTAGAAGGTGGAAAAAGGTCAAACTTCCCCCGCTACCTCAGAGAGGGATGAAATAGGAGAACATTATATAACGATTCTAAAATGTTGCAGGACATGGGGCATGATGAGGATAAGGGGCTGTAGCTTTCAAATGCACCTATGTGAGTTGGACATCTAACTTTTACTGACTTTATTTTCAATAGGAATGCAGGAACAACACCTTTTTTAATTTAACTGGTTCATCAAATGTGCATCAAAACTTAAAAAAAATTTTTAATAAAAATATCTATAATGTTTTTCTGAATTCTAGTTTCTAACTATAAATACCACAATAAAAATCCAGAGTAAAGGTACGTATTTAAGAAATGTAGTGTTCAACATTTTCTTACTAAAGATGCACACTTTGAAATCAGTATTAAACAATTACGCTTCAATTATATATAGTCCTTACACTTCGGCAAGAAGAACCCAAGTTCAGTGTAAAAGCTATATGTAGTTGCAAATTTTTTTTCCTATTCCCAAAGCTTAAAAACAATAAATACAGAACAAAATAACTGATACTGAAGTGTCCTACTTGAGGACTGAAATAATTTACTTCAGTCCTTTATATAAAATCCATTATATTGATGTTTGATGCATAGAGCTGAAGAAATACCAGCTTGAAATGTTGGGTTACTTTTGCATATTCAGCAGTTAAACTTGTCTCCAAGTGTCTGCTTTAGGCTTCAGTGGTATCACCAGCTCAAAATTTGATAGCTGATAAATACAAGGCTAAGACTTTGGAGTTTTGGAATCCATCACCCACTTTTTCCAGAAGGCAAAGCCAAACATTGCTGTAAAGGTGGATTAATAGAGATCCTTTAAGATAAGAAATCTGACAGCAATATGTAGCCCTAACCAGCTCCTGGTTTATTACGGGAGCTTGTGGAGGTGGGGGGCGGGGAGTAATTCTTGTAAAGATGTTTATTTTTTTCCCAAGTATCTTGGCTACTTTTTTCTAGATCAAGAATTGTTTTATCAAGATCAAGAATGGGAAAGAGTTGTGTCAAGATAAACGTCTTCCCTCCCAAAACCTAGTATTTTAGAGTATATGTACAAGGTATATTGTAATTTTGCAAGGTCCTGTTTTCATATTATACATCTTAAAATAGATACCTAACCCATACATGTGGGCCCAGATTCACATAAGCCCAGATGTTGGTTTGATTACCCTAGATAAATTGCACTTGGAAATATATATCTTTATTATTTCTTAAGTTGAAGATTCAGAGATGACTAAGAGGAAAATCAAAGGCATGGAACAATTTCCATTCAAGAATGGCTAGAATAGGGTCCTTGATCAAGGGAAAAAAGGTGATAGACGAGAACGTGAGGGAAGCCTTGAAAAAATCATGTTAGTGTGCAGCCTGAAGAGACAGACACGTTACCTTCCTATTCAGTATGTAAAGTAATGCATGAAACTTGCAGTGGTCAATTACTTCAACTATTAAGTTCACTTGCCAAGTAGTAACAGGGAAGTTCCAAATGTTAATCTAGCACAGAGGGGTGAGCCTTTCACTGGCCTGTGCTGTTATCTTAAGATAAATAAAGCAAAAACATGGATAATAAGCAGAGGCAAATCGAGTTATAAGGATATACAGTAAGAGCCTAAGGGAGAAAAGAAAGGTTAATGGTATTGTTAGCTGTGAAGTGTGGAAGAAGCCGTGAAAAAAGGCATTCACTCAAGCTAGTAAATCAGCGGTACACAGCAGCAAGTTTAGCTATCGCTGCTTGTGTGGACAGAGTCTGGATTATCTCTGTATCCATCAACTGATGAAACCACTCAGGTTTGCCTGAAAATGACTGTCCTCTTTAAGCAATGCACTATCACTTCTCGCTTGAAGTGACGATTTCTGCCAGTCCCTATATACTTTCAATTGCTTCAGTGAATAGCATCCCTGATAATACAAGGCTGTTAATTCTGCTTGCTTTTAATCACTGCACTTAAATGGATTTCAGAAGAAAAATAATAGATGACTTTTCTTGTCCCACTGTATTTCTACAGTATTTTAAAATTTTCCAGCCTACTTACCATCAGCTAAAATCTCAAAGCCAGATATATCTGTGTTGTGGTTTAATCCCAGCTGGCACCTAAACACCACCCAGCTGCTCGCTCACTCCCCCCTGGTGGGATGGGGGAGAGAATCGGAAGGGTAAGAAAGAAAACTCGTGGGCTGAGATAAAGACAGTTTAATAGGGAAAGCAAAAGCCGTGCACGCAAGCAAAGCAAAACAAGGCATTCCTTCACTCCTTCCCATGGGCAGGCAGGTGTTCAGCCATCTCCAGGAAAGCAGGGCTCCATCATGCGTAACGGTGACTTGGGGAGACAAACACCATCACTCCGAATGTCCCCCCCTTCCTTCTTCTTCCCCCAGCTTTACATGCTGAGCATGACGCCATATGGTGTGGGATATCCCTTGGGTCAGTGGGGGTCAGCTGTCCCGGCCGTGTCCCCTCCCAATGTCTTGTGCCCCCCCAGCCTGCTCGCTGGTGGGGTGGGGCGAGAGGCAGAAAAGGCCTTGACTCTGTGTCAGCACTGCTCAGCAGGAACGAAAACATCCCTGTGTTATCAGCACTGTTTCCAGCACAAATCCAAACCACAGCCCCATAGCAGCTGCTGTGAAGAAAATTAACTCTACCCCAGCCAAAACCAGCACATTCTGACAAGGTAAGGACACCACATAGAAGAAACAGACAATTTGTTAGGAATACGTAGACAACAAATGGTATTACTCAGTTACTGAGACATGCAAGGAAGTACCTTAAACAACTCGATGTAGGACACTCTGAAAACAAAGTAATTACATATGTTAACTATGACTTGGTATGTTAGCACGATGCTTATAGATGTCTCAGGTGCAGAGCCTGTTTCCCTTTGTTGATGTGCTTATGCAACTGCTGTTAAGGTGTGGGGCGAAAAAAAATATATGTAGCAATGACAGATTTAGTCTCCTATTTGGGGGTGGGGAGAAATCAAAAGTCAAAAAGTTAACCTGGCTTAAGCTAGTTTTTATTAAGCTATCTGAAGTGAATGCTTAGAGAAGGTAGCTGTACACAGTAGCGGGGTTAGCCAACATACTACAGACTTTCAGTAGAACTAGTAATTTGTTTTCCAGTTCTGAGATGGAGTGTAAACATGTAGAATACCAATATGCTCTGGTTTAGTTTAATACTGATAGTTACAGAACAGCTGGCAAAGTCAGCTAGCTGACTTTCTGACCTTTGTATTTATCTTTTTATATTTGCAGAGATACTGTCACTTCAGTATCAACCAGCAAAACAATATAGCATTTGAAACTGGGTAATTAAAGCTGTTTTCTTTTAACTTTAGCTAGATCTTCTGAAACTGCTTGTACCATTCGTTCTGTAGCTTTCTTCAAACTGTTCGCCGTCTGTATGGCATGATCCAGAGTAGAACTTAAAATCTGTTGGGAATAGTAAAATATAGCCTTGTTAATACTGAAGGCGAGTATTTACATGGGTATAGAATAGGAAGTGGTGTTTTTAAACAAAAAATGTTTATGTATGGTGAAAGGTTCTATGTAGCATTTTCACACTGAATACATGTTGAGAAGTAAAAATTCTGAGTCATGCGATACACTGCTCCAGGATTCAAGTGGGAAGTATGTTATTTATTTCTCTCTTTGATTGTGTAATCCTTTGAACTGAGGGATATTTACACCTTTCTAAAGTAGCAGCCCCAGTGTGGTGCATGTTTGTTGTATTGAGAAGGTTTTCTTTTGGTTTTTATAGTGGTTTGTATGGCTAGGGTGACATTCTTTGTTTCAGTATATGAAACATAATTCCAGAGGTAAGATCCAGTGCTCCTTTTCTGTCCCTTTCACCATTTATACAGGGACTAAGTTGCATAAAAAGTCTGTAATGTACTCATATGAAGTAAAATATTAATATATAAGCTAAAATACTTATTTTTTTAACTCTCTCCTGTCTTATCCTGAAATGGACTAGGCATGCTTAGATTGTAATAATCAACTTGCTAAGAATGGGGATGTTCGACAGTGCCGTGATGTGGGGATGTACTCTTCCCGAGATAGTTGTGTGGCTTTTAATTTTCACTCTAAAGTCTTACATTCGCATTGGAATCATTGGCATTTCTGTTTCTAATGTTGATTGCCGATTTGCTTCGGGCAGACTTCTTGCTGGGTAAGTACTGATGTGAAAGGATACTTTTATCATATGTGCTTGAATATAAGGTTTTGGCAGCCTTGAAGTTTTGCCTAAAGATAAGATATATAGAGTAAAATACAAACAATTTTAAAAAGCAAAAGAATTTCTAAACTAGGAATTAAGTATATACACCTTGATAGCATACTCGGTTGCAAGTTAATTTTACAGTGAGTAGAATTTTTCATTTAATTGTAAAACGTGGTCCATCATAATTTGTACTACATATGTATTGCAGTAAGACAGAAAACATTCCAGGATGCAGAGTCAGGAAATGTCTCATAATAGCATTGCATTCTTGGTGCTGTCACCTCCTCTCCCAGAGTGGTCTATGCCATTGATTCTCAAGTGCAGCTGCTGCACTTCCAGGCAATTACTGCTGTCAAAAACCACGGTAACAAAACTTGTCTGAGTGTCAGTCTAGTCTGTGCTATAGTAAAGAATCCATTTTACTTCAGACTCCCAGTGTAATTTAATGTTAACAGTTTAAAGTGGAACTATCACTTACTGGTAGCAAACAGAATTGCATCTTAAATAATACAGATCTGCTTTTGAATCTGTGAATGGGAACATCCTCTTAATAAAGTGAGATTATTTTTTTTTTTTTACCAAATGTGAGCTAAAGAAGCCAGATGTTGACTCTTCATTAAATTAGAAACATTGAAGAACTAGTCTGAGAATTATTTACACTTGCTTTTAGGGTAAATATTTTGTTATTGAGTAAAATTCTAATATACAGCATGTACTGCAAAAGAGAAAACGCGTTCCTCCTGCTTATGATACCGGTGAGTTTCTTCCATGCTGAATCTTCAACAATGGCATTTTCTGTGGTACTACATATAGTTATTGCTACAGCTTACCTCTCAGAAAGTCTGTTTACAAGTTCATGTGGCTGTTTATTTTTTTGACCCTTTTGAGTGGAGATTCTCTTCTGTGAATAAGCTAGAGTTGCTGAGGCCATGTTTAAAACAAAAGCAAAAAAAAAGTAGTTTTCTATATATTTAACATTTTTCTCTATTTAGCATAAATAAAAAAATCAAGTAACTATCACTGCTGAATAAAACTTGAATATGTTTAAGGTTTTTTGTAAATGAGGACAGATTAACTTTTTTGGGTTTGCTGTTGAGTTTAGTTATGTGACAAATGGTATGCAGATTTATATTCCTTTTCATACAGTGAAAGACTGCAGGGGGGAGTGTGGAATAATCAGACTCTCATAATCCGAATAGTGACATGAATACTATTTTTGTTTATAGCTTTACAGTATTTCTATAGAGAAGCAGCTAACTTATACTTTCTTCCCACTGTTGAAAATTTGTATTTTTCTGCGTGCAGTTTCTTCCTGCAGTATAGAGAGAGGAGTCTGAGATAAGTGACTTTAAAAGCTAGATGTTCAACTTTTTTTTTTAAATTAGGCTTTCCTTGCCTTTGCTGCCTGTCACACAATTTGAGTGTACAGCTGGAGTTTTCTTTAGTACTTGTTTACACTACATGAGGTAACAGCTAGCACTGAAGAAGTTGGCACAATAATGCCCAGTTTTAATATTCTTTCATGTGGCTCTGCAAAATGAGATATTCCTGTCATAAATGGAGGTATGGAAGGGACTCCTCTCATAAAGAACCAGAGAAGGTTAAAGCTCTCGTGCATGGGGATTAAATTTGGCTAGGTGTGTAAAAGTTGGATTTGCTGATTTTGCTCTACAAGATCTGTACACATCCACTATTTAGCTACGGTGCTACTGATTGCTTATACTAAATTAAACTTGGCCTGATACATGTGCAGTGTGGCTTTCTGCCCCTTAAAATTTAGCCTGTGGTTGGTAATTATTTCAGTAACTCGTTATACTTACAGGATGAAGCAGAACTTTTATTTCTACATAGGGCACAAGACTGAAGAGTGTCTTTGTAATTCCCGAGTTTAAATTGATCTCTGCTTCCTCTAGGGCATCTGCATCTAAGTCCTGCAAACAAAGACGTGTTGTTTAGGAAAAAACCCACTATAAACAAGAATATTTTGGTGTAGATTTTAGTATTTTTGCAATCATTATACCTTTTCTCTCTCCACGTAATCTTGTATTGAATGTCTTGTAACTTTCAGTCTCACAGTTCACAAGTTCCTCGCTTTGTGAATCGTTGTAAGAATCATAGGCTGAGATGTCTTCTGAATCGCTGCCTAAAATCCCAAAAATACATTAAAAATGTCTGAAATATTACAAATTTTGGCCTGTGTACCTAGGTAATTGTTTGGCTTTCAGCACCATAATTTCTGAGCCCTTCACTGCCATTAACACTACTGCAATTTGAAAGTACTTTTTCCTTCATTTTACAGGTGGGGATTGAACTTTAAAGATTGGCTTTCAGCCCTGACTGTAAGCCTCAAATGTAGGTGGGTTTTGTTTTTGGTGGTTGTTGTTTCCAGTTGCAGAACTGGTTTTAAAAAAAACCTAAGCTCTCCGTCTCCCTGTCCTTAGGTTCTTGTTTTGAAGGTTAAAGTTCCTACAAGTTGAAGTGTTAGGAAAACGATGCAGCCTAAGAGGAATGTGACAAGAGAATTTGGAAGGATCTAGTACGGCACTGCTTTAGCTATTGCACAAACCAGTACTAACAACAATGCCCTCAGTGTATTATATTAAAGTGGCTATCACAGAGAAGCCAAGGACAAAAGGTAGACCAAAGGTAAGAATAACCTACATATTCAGACCTAAAACTGAATTTAGGACAGCTCATGCTATTATCTTTTAGTTGTTAAGTACTAACAGCTTCAAAGTATTCTGCAGTGGAAAGATAAAGTTGGGATGCCCTAAGAGAAACAAATGCTGACAGATTCCTAGTGAACCTCCAAGAGCTGGAGTCTTGGATGACTTGACAGCTGACTTCACTAGCTCACCGTAGCCTGTGTGGGCTCTAGTTTGGATTTGGTGAAATTATATTATTAGGAGCTGGATTAAGGAAGGAGAATATTTCCAGTCTGTCTCAACCCTGAATGGATCAAAGATTTGGGAAAACTTTTTTCCTTTTGTTTTCATGCAGAATAAGAAAGTTGAATCCAAAAACTAAAAGTGGAAGTACTGATATGAAATGTTTCAGTCACCAAGTTTGGAATCTCCTTCTAGGACATGAAATAAATGCACTTGATAAGGAGAAAAACTAAAATCAAAGCATTGTGTTCACACCACTGTTATGCTTTTGAAAACGTTAGTAGTAGTAACGTTTGAAAACTTATCTAAAAGGGTGAATTAGAGTAATTCAGGTTGGATAGGACTTCTGGAGATCACCTGGCCCAATCTCCTCTCAAAGCAGGGGCAACTTAGATGAAGTTGCTTAGGGCCCTGTCCAGCTGAGTTTTGAGCATCTCGGAGGATGGAGATGCCTCAGCCTCTCTAGGGAAAACTGTTTCAATGTTTGACTAGACCCAGAGTTAAAACTCTTTTGCTCATATCTAATTGGAAAGTCTCTTGCAGCTTGTCTGTTGCCTCTTGGCCTGTCGCTGAGACTTCCAAAGTGAATTTGACTTGGTATCCTCTTTAGTCTCCTCTTTATTCTTAGTGTCTTGTGCTGTGCTAAGCAGTAACATCTGTTAAAACTAGAAACCAATTTTCATGCTGTTGAGACGTGACAGGAATGTATTTCTTAACAGGATTCAACAGTAGGCATAAGCACAGTTCTGACTTTTATATGCCATCACTACTTACTCAGGTTGGTATCTGATAAATCAGTTGGTTTTCTCTGAATGAAGAGTGAACGTGTTCCAGTTTTCCTTTCCTGGATGTTTGTATTTCTTTGAGCATGAAAACAGAATGGTATTTTAATTGCATCTTAATACCTTTATGACGAGCCTTATGAGTGTATTATATTAATGTTTGACCATTTCTTAGTTGAGGAGAAATCAGATTTACTCATAGAAAGAATGCTACCTGTATCAATTATCTGAAAAGGTGGTAAGTAGAAGCTTAAATAAAAAATTAACCAATTGTGAAATAATGACCCTTTTAGTTAACAGACACGTTCTGACAGAAAGACCTTGACTTACCAGAGCTGTTAAAAATGCTTAAAAGTAGAGGTCTTGATAATCACATCTTTGAATAGCAAAGTAGTATGAAATCCTATGTATTTATGCTTTCACATATGTTGCATCAAAATATTATCAATGGTAAGGATGATACTGTTTCTTAGTAACTCGGAGCTATTAAAGTTTTAATTTTACTGCCCTTAGAGGAATACTTGAGATGTACCTTCTGATAGAACAAGAACAAAGTTCCTTGTTTGCGTTATTTGACATACATTTTTTTCAACTTAGGGCATACAGTATCATCAAATTTATTTGGAAAATTTTCCACCCATTCATGAAAATAATGATCAGAAGATTGAGCTAACTTTCTTAAAATGACAGAAAAAAATGGAAGCTAGGTGAGTTTTACTAGATAAATATTAACATCTACTCTGTAAAATAATTTGAGAGTATATTTAGATGACTATTATTGTGTTGTACACTGCATGTATTATAAGATCTAGCTTTGGACAGAGATTTAATTTGCCAAAATTTCAACCTCCAAAATAACCCATGTAGAATTATTTTATCACGCTGACATTTCTGTAAGTGAAACTTTACAGACTGACCCTTACACTAATGAAACTTTAGACTGACCCTTACACTTGAAATATATGCAGATGTATCAATATGCTCTCCTTCCAGGCCTACCAGATTAGTTCACAACAATGATAATTTCAAATATTTTTTCATTGCTGAACACATCTGTTCATGCTGAACATCCCAATTCGGGATGCTGACATGCATCACTGAATAGAGAACAAAGACAAAGCCTCTTCTTTTAATACACTATTAAAATAACTCTGTGCCATTTAAGCACCATAAACCTTATACTGGTCCACTGAGATGGGCTACTTTGTAATATGAATATAATCCTCTCTTTAATAAAATTGATGGGAGATTTGCCATTTCTCCGGTGGTCTGGTATATCACATACCTTTTGTGATTAACTGGTGATAAACTTGAAAAGAGAGCATCCTTTCATTTGTATGTATTAAAGACATTATTCAGTGTTTCATGCAGAGTCCAGTATAGAGACATAGCAGTGTACACGCATGTATCTGTTCACTTAGCTGTCAAAAACCACGTCTATGACTAGCCAAAATACGTAATACACTTACCCTTTCATACTTTCTTCATCAGCATTAAATTTTTTACTTAATGTACCCTGACTATGGGATGCAAGACCTTCAGCAGCATCTTTTTCCTCGGGTGAAAGGCACCTCTGTTGCACCCAGAAGGCAAAACAAATTTATATATGATTGTTTATATTACTGTGTATCTGTAGCTGTATTACATATCAAACAGGACAGTGTAAACAGTGGCTCATTTGCATATCACTTCTATATCGCTTTTAGTTGCCATCAACTCTACAATTTGATTTATCTATTTACAATTCTAACTGTAGAGCAGACTGGACAAAATATGAGCACTTTTTCGCCTGTGAAGTTGGAATTCAAGACAGGTTTTCATGTTGCTTTGAGAGGATTAGCACATATTAATTAATTTCTCTCAATGCCTTAAAATTAAGTATTTTTGTAGGCAAGCAATTGCTTGTAGGTTTTTGCTTTCTGAACAAATAATAAAGGCAGGCTAGTAACACAGTTAAGTCTTTCCTGAGAGAAGCAAACTTTATCACAAATTTCAAAAATGTTTGAGAGTCTGTCCTTAAATTTCTCCTTTGGAAACCAATCCAGCGATGTTATGATATGCTGTAGTATCTCAAAAGCTGAGCCATCATGCTGTGCAAAAACTGAGGAGAGAAATGTTGTCTGATCTCAAAGCTAAATAAGATAATTGAAGTTTAAAGGAAAAAAGTAAGTATGGAAACAGATGTCATACCATTACGTTGGAAGAATGCTTGTTTGCTAGCAGACCACCTTTTCCCAGAGGCTCTGCTTCTCTTCTGGAAGTTGATTCAGCTCTCTTTTGTGACCTTAATTGGTTAAGGGGAAACCATTTATTTTATTTTTCTAATCTCATTGAGATGATTAACACCTATGAAATACTCCCTGGGAGGGCAGAGATGGTATCTAGAATTGCCTCACAAAGTTTTGATGGCTAATTATGTAAATATCTGCATCCCTCCCTTTTATTGTTTAATTAAAAATACCATGCAAATATTGACAAATAATTTTTTACTGGCACTGTACTTTGACTAGTCATTCACATCTGGAAGTTGTGTGGTTGCAATGAATTTTATGCAGAGGTATAATTTAACTCCTAGTGAAACTCACGGTAGTGTTTTGGAGGTCCATAAGACCCAAAAAGGTAGGAATGCCAGCCTGGAAGGAATTGTTGGGTATGTAGTTGTAGAATTCTGTAGAAGTTTTATTCTGGAAGTATTCCTGTTGCTTTCAGAGATTCCAGGCATCCCAATTTTCTATATTCAGCAAATAATTTTAGGTAAATTTTTATAAAAACTTCAATGCTGTTTCAAAGTTTTCACTTACATGTGAAGACAAAGATTGCACTTGTCGCCTTCTAAAGAAAATTGGTTTGTCTGTGGGATTACATCAGTTGTCTGACTTTTATCTCCCTCATTGTTCTTGTGAAGAAAAGCAGCTTCAACCCCTCTTCTTTCTGGAGGATCAGCAATGCTTGAACCTACTGAGCACTGTACAAAGTAACCACAGCAGAGATATGTGTAGTACGTGGTCATTGCATCTGTGGTACATGGCTTCTACTAGCCAGCATTTCCTGAGTGTTTTCCAGAGAAAAATATTTTCTAAGACATTGACTATGAAAGCATTTGGTGATACTTATATGTAGATTTGTAGAAGGCCATAAGATTTTTTTTTTTGTGCATTTATGATCCAGGACAAAATATTACCATACTTGGCAGTAAACTCAACTTTCTATAGCACAATAACATTTGGTCTTCTAGTAATTCTGCAGTTTAAGAATTTTGGACAAACCAAGTAATATTTCTTCCAACTAAATGACAGTGATTAATTCCCAAAAACAAAGACAGCTTTTAAAAGTTAAAGTAGCTGCTCATATCTTCTTACTCTGAAATAAATGCTTTTGAAGCTGGGATTAAGAATATTCAGTGCAGATGTGTTTTTACACTTGGGTTTCTATTATAATTAATGAAATATTATGAAGTTAATATTTCATGAAAAAAACATTCTTTGAAGTAACATGCTATCTAAAAGCGTCATGCTCAGAGGAGAACATACAATAGTAAAACTACACTGAGGTTCTTAAGACTTGCATCAGTAAAGCAGAATAATTGTAGTGTTTAAATAATAAAACTCACTGAGTTACCTCACAAAGAGAATATGATGAATGGGCAGATTCATAGGAAGTAAGCAAAGATGACAAGTTGCATTTGCTGTCATCAGTTTGTTCTTGGATGTCTTCAAGCAGCATGCCAAGTCTAAATATTTCCCCTTCCACCTTTCTAAACCCAATTGCAATACACAGTTAGTGAAACCTGTATAAACTGATATTTTATTTCTTACCATGATATTGGGCATTGCAGTACACTTCCCATAGGAAAAAAATAAATTAATGGAGTTCATGGAGTCCCTTTTAAGAACTTGAATTAATCAATTAGATATCCTAATTATAACTAGGATATATAAAGCCCAAGATGAATTTTGGCCAAATCACTTCTAGCTTACCACATATAACATTAAGATAATGTTTTCACTTCAGAAAAATTCTAATGTATGAATGAAGTAATGGTTGTAAGACACTCAAAATATGGAAAATATACTGATGTACTACTTAGCACTTATCTTCTAACCTTTCAGGATCAAACTCTCCAATGTTGATAGACTTGTCCTTGTAGTTCTGCAGCTGTAAATTACGGTGCTCTTCTCTAGCTGTTAAGTAATTCCTTTCCAAGGCATCAAGGTATCTTTTCAATTGATTTAATGCCTTCACCAATAAGAAATAATTCAATAGAAAATATCATTATGATTTAGCAAGTCATAGTGATAGCTACTTATGCTATGTAAGCCAGATGCTATTTGCAGTGATGTTGGTAAGAATTTTGGTATTGCTCTGAATTGGAACAGGACTGCATCTTGTATGTCCACCTAGTACTCTGTGCTGCTCTATTATGTACAAGTAAAATACTAAACCATGACTTCTGAACTGATACCCTACATGTCAAAATTCATAACTTATATGGCAACTTAAGGCCTTTCACTAGTAGTTTTAAGTTGTCATCCTTAAACCAGATTTAAGAATTCAGCCATGTACTGAACACCTTCATTTTTTGCCTCTTAAATTCATAATTTCAGTCTGAGATTGAGCAAAAAGAGTATTTTTCAATGTCTGTTTGAGGAAAACATGGAGTCTCTTGCCAGAAAATTGTGAGTACAGCCACTCTTAAAGTGCATTTCAGATAACTGAAAATACATAAATTAAGTTACCAGATAGTTGTCTTGTAAAAGGAATGTGCCAGAAAATTGTGAATCTACAGCCACTTAAAGTGCATTTCAGATAACTGAGAATACATAAATTAATTTACCAGATAGTTGTCTTGTAAAAGGCATGTCTCTTGGGTCATATGCTTAGAGAAGTCATCCACCTTCAAGACAAAATATTAGACTTTTATTTGGGATTTTACAAACTAATATGCCAAATGAATATAGAATTTGAGCATCAGTGCAAAGTATATATTGAAACAGAGCTCTTTACTTTCTTTATCAGCTGATCTGTCTGATCCTTTAGTATTCGAGACATCTTTTCTCCTAGTGTTAGTTCTGGCAGTAAATGAGAAGGATTTAGACAGCGTGCTTCTACTGTGCCAGCTGCTGGTAATGCTGATGCTGTTGTTCCACACTGTAATCCTACATAATACAAGATAAGATCAGTCAATTGGAATTTCTGACCAAAAGTGCTATCAAATTACATAAAACAGTCATTTGCATAGTGACTAATTTTATTTACTTGCTTTAGACAAACCACGTGTAGATTGTATAGGGATTGGAGCATGTGATATAAAGACTTCAGAGAATGTCCCAGTGTCTCCTGAATAAATGGCGGTGCTGGCACTTGGAAAATCTGACTGAGGAAGTATCTGTTAAAATGAGAACTTTGGTTATAGAAGCAACGTACAGAACACCTGTGGACATAAACAAAAAATTTAGAAATAAATAAAAAATACATAGGGCAAGTTATTAATATTAATAAATGTTTATTATAACAATACCATATAATTTGCTGTGTTTATAGTTTGATATATCTATAGTGTCTTGTATAAATACTTAAATACTTCAACTCTATGTTGTGAAAATCTAAAGAGGATTTGTATAAACGGGAAGTACGATATGAAGGTGACAAAATAGTTTTTGGGAATATTTATAGTCCTAGAGATAAAGGAGAATGAATTAGAAAAAAAAAAAATCTGTTTTGAGAGATTTACCTTAGGATTCGATCTCAGATGGTCAGTATGATTCTGGGTGTCAGCATGCTGTGTCAGCATCTTGTTTGCAGCCAAGAAATAATAGGGAAAACTATTAAAACTTGTTACATCTCGAACGATTTACTAAGACATAAATCTAGGAATGGACTTAAGCATCTGTATAGCTCTGTGAGTGAACTCCATGGCAGGGCATGAAATTGAGAAGCAATTATCTAATTACTAACAAACTTTAGAAGAAATTTACTACAGTAAGAGAAATACTGTTGTCAAACAAATCCTTTAAGAAGAATTGACTTGTCAATAAATACCAGTATAAATAGTTGAAGAGTGTTAAGATGCGAAAAAAGGCAACGTAAACGCAGGCACAGTATAAAAATATATTTTTAAGAAAAACTTTAAAGTACTTCTGGTTAATTTGACCATTTACATATAATACTAGAAATAACAATTTATAGTGAATTTCTTAATGATTTGATAGGATGCTTTATAATTGCAAATAATACTCCAGAGCATCATTAAATATTTGGTAATGAAAGTTCCATATAAATTCAGTCCCACAAAACTTTATTTGCGAAAGCAGTTGTTGACTAAAATGACAGACTGGCTGATACCTGTAAGACTGCCTGCATGAACTAGTCATGTTAGATTTTACTGGCCACAGAGTATCTTCTTATGGTAAACCACTCTTTAGCAAGTATTCAGAATTGCTTAAAGCATTTTAATTACCTCTAGCTGTTGCAACAGTTCTGGAATGCTCATTTCTTCTTGATTCTCTACTTCAGCAGAATTGAAATAGTTCTTATTTTTCAGAATGTTGTTCACAGTTACCGATTGACTTAGCAAAACAGGGAAGGATTTTGCTCTTTCAGTTGTAGGAACTGAGTTAATATTGTCACTTCTTTTTGGTACTTCAACTTCTGAAGCAACTTCGGAGAAGTCAGGAAGGCAATAGCGAGCTTGACCTTGGCCGTGTTTGAGCTCGTGGGGTGAAACTGTTTCCTTAAACAGGGTGCTCTCTTCTTTCATGTTCTGAAAGATGTGTGTAACTTCATTCTCTTTAACCAATTGTGAATTTTCTTGTCTGCACCCACATGTAACAGTAGAAGTAGTAGGTTTCTTTGAAACACATCTGTTTCCATTTAGCAAATTTTGATTTTTATCACCAGTGTTTACTTCCTTGTGCTTTTCTAAGTGATATTCTTCAAAGTTAGTTGTGCACTGTTCATGTGCTAAAGGGCCTCTGACATGTTCTGAAGGCTCAGGTTTGTTCAGAGTATCATCGATACTTTCAGTAAAGGATGTCTCTGGTATCGTCTCGCATTCAATTAACTGGCAGGTGCTTATTAACTCTCCCTTAGAAAAATGACGCAAAAGGACATTGGACATTTTTGAGTTAGTTAGATGTTCTTTGCTATCTGGTTTACTAAAACTACCAACAGGTAATTCCTTCTTAAAGGCAGCCTCCCTTCCAGGCATTTCAACTGAAATTCCTGTTGTTCCTAAGGCATCTCTGTGGTGACTGGAGAATTCTTCAGGCTGTGGATGAGTTTCATAATTTGCTGTTGCTTTTACGTTTCTGTTATCTTCAGAACAGGCTAAGTTTAAAATACCAGAAATATCTTTTGTACAAGTACAGTCATTCAAATTATCTGAATTATCATTGCATTTACAGGTTATTCCTACATCTTCATCATAAGGTAAGTCATCTTGTTCCTCATCAGTTGCATCTGTGATACGGCCTAATTCATCTGAAAGTGAACTATTCATTTGGGTTTTCATCCAGTCTGGCGGTATGCACTTTTTCGTAGTCTCTATATCCAGTTTATGAAGAATATGAATGCCATTGCTTCTCCGATTTTTGGATAGAGCTTTTATTATTGCATGGATCAAAATCTGTAATGTATGAGTAATAATTATTTTATACTTAAATACATCTGAGAATAAGATCTACTTATGTCTTGTACCTACTGCAGGTTTTTTAGAACCATCCCCCTGACACGGAAGTTTTCTTTTTGTGTTTACACTAGTGTAAGTCTGGATTACCTACTGGAGGAAACAGAAAGACACAAAGGACAAAAGCATCGGGGGAAAAGGAGACTTGAGCTTGGTGCCAGGTAACTGTCCCTGCTCGTTAATTCCTCCGCAGTATTATAGACAAATAAACCTTGGTAACAGAGCCAACAGTGGTACTAGAATTCAGCCTCAGTTAAAAAAAAAAAAAAAAAGTGGTAAAATACAACTTCTCCCACTTTACCTCACCACCATAAAGTGTTTCTTTAGAGAAAAATCACCGAACTTTTTTCAATTTCTTTCTCACCCCATTTCATCACATAAAAAGCAATGAATTAATACGGTATTGGAGTAAGGTACGGTCTTGTCAACTTCATGAAATGCGTTGTTTCACCTTATCTGCAGTCAATACAGGCAGAAAGAAGCAAACTTACAGCACCCGTTTCCTGTAAGCGGCAGTACAGCTGTGCTGCTGTCTTGTTTCCTTCCCTGGGGGAATGAAGCTGCGCGGCGGCCAGGGCCCAGCCGCCGCTGCTGCTGCTGCTGCTTTTTGTAGAACTCCCCA
>NW_008795702.1:1946836-1972095 GCF_000699145.1 Aptenodytes forsteri | reverse complement strand
GCCTTTATCGCCGAGCCGCTTCTGAGCGGCCTGATGCCTTGGGGAACGAACTTACCGCAGGGCCGGCTTTGGAAGGCCGCCGTTTGTATCTGAAGTCCCGGTGGTTTGGCTTTAAGTGATGCTTCCCCTGGCAGCCGTCGACTTCGCTGCTTTGGAAGCAAAAGCAAGACATACCTACCAAACCAGCCTTTGTTGGCTGCCTGTCGTTGAGAGATCACCCTTGTTTCTCTCAAGTGAGTTAGTAGCGAAAAGACGTTACATCGATATCTTTAATCAGTTGCGATGCGCTTAGCGACATGGATAAGGAAGATAAATAGTCAATAAAATTTTAAGGGGAGGGATGAAACGGGCTATTAATAAAAAAAAGACCTGCATACATGCTGTGAGGAGTGAAGTACACAGGGAACAAGCTCTAAACTCTTCAAGAATTTGAGTTAGAAATGTTGTGGCACATCTAAACTGAGCTATACCAAACCTAGTCTGTCTTAGCCGCGAGACTGTAGCCTTTGTTGGGCTGGTTCCTCCCCTTTTGCTTACTCAGTTTTTGAACGGGGGGGCATGCCTATTCAGGAATTCTTTATCCCTTTATTGACCTGGTCGCAAAGACACAGGTTGTGCCCCACTTCGGAGCTGTGGCCTTCCTTCTGCTTTAGAAGCTCTTTCAGCCTGGCGTGCTGTTCCTGTTAGACTCTCCAGCAGGCTGCGGGATGCCCGCATCCTGGGTTGCCATGGAGAGCTGCGCAGCCGCCTCAGAATTTAGAAGAACATGCTGCGTCTTGCATCTCAAAAAGATCAGTTAAGAGGTTCCAGTCCCTCCTTAAATTTTGTCTGAAAACTTTATACCTTTTGTTTAAGGAATAATTTTATTAGAGCTGAAAACGTCAGCAAAAAGGTCATCCTCGCAATGCAGTCCTTCTGAGTTCTTTGCTTATATATTTTTAATTGTGTGTCTGAACTAATTTGTAGGCCTGTACCGGTGTTCCTTCTTACTAGTTCTATTAATGGTTACCTGGATTTCTGAACTGTGGTTATGCATCCCTCTTCGGCGGGAAGGACTTTATACTTTCAGTTACTTCCCTATAAAGCTGAGACAAAACTTACCTGAACCTTAAGATAGCATCATTGGACTAGAAGAAACGTATGTGGGTCTCGTCTGTTGCTGTATTTAAAATGCTGTTACTTAAATGCTCTTGTAACTCTTTCAGGCAGCTTAAAACTACTTAGGATTGTACATTCCTGCTACTCTTGCTGGAGAGGGACTGCAGAACTCGATGAGTACATCACAGTAATTTTTGAAGAGGTATTGATAGACATTGTATGGTTTTGTTCTTGTGCTCTCATTGTCACTTGGCTTACATTGTTAATTTTTTTTTCTTTTCTTTTTTCTGAGGTATTTAGAACAATTCTTTCTCCTCTCAGACTTTCTTTCGGTAGTCAGAGCAAGCCAGTCTCTTCTAGTATGAATGTTGAGTGAAAGCATTGCAAAAAGATAGAAAACTTGTTTATTTTGGCATGTTGCAGAGGAGGACAACACAATTTTGAGAAAGAGTCTTACCTCCTACACCGTGTCAGGGTGGGAATTTATTCTCATTTTGCTAGAACTGTTTCTAATGTCAATTCTCAGCCTTTTCTTGTCAACAAATGATAGCAGACCAATTTTCTAAACCAGTGTTCTTCAGGTCCCCATGTGCAATATGATTTGGAGAGCAGCTTGGCTCACCATTAGCTAGGAGGGAAAAGTTTTATTAAGAAATGGGTGTTCTTTCTAAAAATAAATGCTATCTGTCCGTAGTTTTAACTGTTGAACATGTGGGGAGTTTTCCTTGTTTTACACGGTTTATCTGGATTCTTCTGTTTTGCTTGAAACAGGGTCATTTTTAGTTTCTCCTAGCCTTCCACTTTTTTAATTTCATAGCAAAGATAATTGTACTTCTCTCTTTTTGCCGTTCAATTTTTTGTAGCCATTGTGTGGTCAGTTTCACTTTCCACAACTTAGTCATTCCTGCCCAGATCTGGTAACTATGGTCTGCGTTTTAGTAGTCTTTCAGGTTAGCTTCTTAATGAAATTGTTCATGTTTAAGGAGTAAGTATTGATCTTACGACTTTCTGGAAGAAAGTTAACCTGTTACTGCTATTACTGTTCCTGTGAATGAACGAATAGAGAGATACCAAGTGAAGAAAAAAAAAACCCTTAACTTTTATTTAGGCATTTAATAGCAAGTCAGCTATACAAATGATCATATCAAAAAACTGAAGTATCATTTTGTGGAAGACCACAACATTAGGAATGTAAAATACAGGAAAAATAGAAGTGGAAAAACTGGTAAGAAATGGTCTGAAACTTACGTGATATTGAACAGATGATTAACGTCCAGCTCTGCCTCTTGGGACTCAAATTTGGCAGCATTTGAAGAATATGGTTCTTGCTCATGTAATAAAACTTTTGTGTGTTATAAGCCTTATAGAAAGGAAAAACTTTTACGCAGTTGAGTTACAGGGAATATAAACCATACATGATCTACAAAGAAGCCTTTAAATCTTTTTTTATTTCTTTACTATTTCTGTTTACTACTTTTTTTTTTTTCTGCCATTGTCATGCTGGTATACTGTTAGGAATTTTGGTCCTTGCATGCAACACTTTGGAGCCTGTACCTTACCTGGCGATCATTGGTTTGTCAGAGGACAGGATATGCTATTGTGATCAATCGTATTTGTGTGATAATGTGTATATATAGGGGATAAATCTGTGGGCAGTGGGGGCAAAATGGAATCCAGTTCAGTATTCATCACACAAACTGAAAAAAAAATGCATTGACTAGCTTTTGAATAGATTTGCACCTTCATCCCAAATGTTAGAATAAATATGCAAAGCAATTTACAACTTGGCACCTCAACATAGAATCATTATAGAATCATTAAGGTTGGAAAAGACTTCTAAGATCATCAAGTCCAACCGTAATCAAAGCAAATACGACAAATGAAAACAAATAAAAAACAAATATCCTTGAATCTACATAGGTGATGTGCCATAAATAAACTGTACCTGTGTCTACAGGAAGCAAACAATAAGAAAAAACAACACGTGTTCTTGTCACTACAGTATGTGTTCATCCTGCACTTTTACAGTTTTTACAGGTTGCAGCCGTATGTTGTTCAGCTGTAGACTCATGATAGAGAAGACAGTTAATACTTGCTGTTAATACTTGGGAATTGAGGGGCACAGGTGATGCACCAAGCAATGCTGCCGGCATTAAACTATCATGGATCATTTCGGTTGTGTGGTACAGGTTTTATGAGAGCTACATCTGTTCCTTGCAGGATAAAAACTTGCTGAAGTGGTAATGAGTTCTTTATGCTGAATGCCTGCTTAATCTCCGAATGAGCATCGCAGTGTGAAATAGGACATTTGAAATAGCATCTGTATTGCTTCACTTAAATTGCTGTTGTGTTTTACTGCCAGTGATCCTAAGGATTTTTAAAATTTTTTCAAATTTATGGAATCTTAAGATTAATTTTCCCCCTTCTCTGCAAGATGCTTCTGCAATCTGTCTGTTCTCTTTCTTCTACTTACCAGGATCTCTTTTTAAGAGATGTTATAGGCCAAGAAGGAGCTGCGCTAACATTTTATTGGAGAGATTTGTGATCAGCTTGCTCTATCAGCTTAAGTGTAAATTGTCAACGTTTTGTGCTGAACTTTTCCCATCTGGTGTTCTTTCATATCGTATAACGTGCTCCATTTCCCAAACTGAAGGTACTTGAGTAAATGTCTTGTTGGCTGGGAGAGGCCTGAGATCTAGTATACGTTAATTTGCATGATGAGATTGTCCCTAGTAAGTAGAAGGAGCAATGTTCAAATTTACATTCGGAACTTGCTAACAAAACTCTTACTGATTTATGATTTCAACTTATGCTAGGAATAAAAGGATCACAAGTTATTACTTTGTTGTGAACTGTCATTGAAGTCTATTGTGGCATTTAAGTACTTTAAAACTGGCAATCTCATCTCCAGTTGTGGGATGCTTGGAAAGAAGGCAGCACAATATTTATTTTCAGTCTATGAATGACAATGTGGAAAAACTTAGAACTTGTTCTGCTAAAAAAATAAAAATGAAGGAATCCTAATACCTTGATGTATCAAATATGTGAAAAATTATCAGCTATTCTGACTTTGCTCATTCTGTAAGGCAGAGAGAGTATGTTGTTCTACTATCTTCTTGTATCTGAAATCTTAATCTTGCTGCATTTAGAATTAGTTTTCAGTTGCCTGATTAGTTTTGTTACTGGGATATTAGCTATATTCTGCTGGCACTTCATGTTCTCTTCCTTTCTTATTTTGTCGTAGTGTGGGATTGCCTTACTTCAGGATTTAAATAGATGGCTTACATAAACTATCTGCAGGAATATCCTTATAATAAAAATGCTTGTGGTTACTTGTGTTAGCTACACCCCATTCTTTAACTTGCACACTAGACAGTACATTAAGTAGCAAGCTGATTTCCAGCTAAATACTGATTCTCTTAGAAAAAGGATGTTCTATTCTGGAAAGATACTCTGTGATAGAGGCACCGAGAGGTCCACCTTTGCATCATTGAACACTGATATTTAATACACTCAGATATCAGACTTACACATGCATTTGTTGCTGGTTTGTGTTATTCTACTCAGTGGAATTACGTGTGCTGTTTGTTTGTTTTTGTCTACAATACATTCTAAGACTGTAAGTCACTATATGGCCTGCATCATTGCCAGGTGCCTTAAATATTTCTATTTACAAACCTATACTATACCTTCACTATGCCTAATAGGGCACCTTTGCATTTACAGTAAAGTTAATAGAGTTGGCCTGGAACTATGACAGTATTCTGAATATACTAGCAATGAGGATATGTGTTTTTTGTCACTTACGTATTGCGTCATCCTCCTAAGTTTCTGGCATCTCTTTCTGCTCTTAATTATTCCATTTTAAGGAATGTATTTACATTTCAATCTGGTTGCTGGGTGAAAATAGGGTGTTTAGTGTGAGTAGAGATACCAGATTCTCGCCAGAAATTTTAATGCTCCTTAACTGAAAGTTTTAAATTTTTTCTTTAGTTTTTGGTATGTTATACGTTTCTCTTGTTGCATAGTGTATATGCAGTGTTTATCTACTGCTTGGCTGTTTCGTATAAAAGGAAAAGAAAATAACCCTTCGGAATGCAGGCGAGCTTCCTTCTGACTCAGAGAAGGAAGATGCTTCTGGATTCAGTTATCATGGTTGGTTGGAATAGTTTTTTTTTATGATCTGGCAGAAATAACTTGTGTCGTTAAGACTGCTTGTGTTTTAAGGTTGGTAATTGTGAGTAATGTTGAAAATAATGCTAGGCAATGCTTACTTGTTAAAGGAGGTGTTTGCACAACCCTTTAACAACAGAAAGGAAAAATGAACAAAAAGGATATGCAGAGTTTAAAAGGCTTGCCATGTTGCAGACCTTTAGCATTAGTTAAAGCCCCAAACACTCTCTTAAACTAGGTAATCCACAAACAGAAGGGAAAAAACCTCCTCCTAATCTACAGAATAAGTGGAAAGTATATACAGGTAATGCTAGAGGGCGTGTAGAAAGCTTCTAAGCTTTTGTTTGCCTTTAACAGAATGTTGTATAAGCCAGGGCATCTAGTCTGCTGTGCCAAAAAGAGATGTGAGCAGGGGGAGAATCAGGAGGAATTAGCCTATGTGAAAAGAGCACAGAGGAAACGAACCTTCTCTTACCTGTATTTAGAACCCACCATGCAGCAAGGACAATTGGGTTTAGGTAAGCAAAGAAATAAAGGAAACCACAAACAAACAACGTTTTTAGAAATAGGGTGATAAATTAAATATCTCCACTGTTACCATGTCTGTCATAATGCAGGACTGTATTAGCAATTAGATAATAAATGTTGGACTCTGCTCTGGAGCTGTGTTCCTCTAGCACTGAATTTAAGTCCATGCTTTCATTTTTAGCTGTGGATGTGGTGAGATCCTCGCTTCATTGTGAGCAAAATTTGTCTCAGAAATGCTTGCCAGCTACTAGGTTTTTGTTTTTGTTTTTTTTTAATCATCTCAAGATTTAGAAGGATCTCATTGCTGGGACCTTTTTAAAGCTTATTTAAAAAATATAAATAGAATTTCACATGCTAGTATGATTTATAATTATGTATTTAATCTTGTAAAGTAGTTGTGAGTTTTTATGTAATATTTTCATTACTTTGTTTCATATAGTTATTAATATTTTCAATAAAATTCTTTTACAGTCCTACTTCGGACTACTTTGGGCTGTTCTGGGCATACTTGTGCTCCTTTGTCACTAGGGGGTTTCTCCTCCTGCAGTCATATATTGATGACTGCACCAGTAAATTAAAATACTTGGACAAAAAGCCTTTTCTTCCATTTGGGTAAATAGGCTGTTCTGGGCATACTTGTGCTCCTTTGTCACTAGGGGGTTTCTCCTCCTGCAGTCATATATTGATGACTGCACCAGAAATACTAAATACTTGGACAAAAAGCCTTTTCTTCCAAAATACAGTGCTAGAAACAAATTGGGGAGACAAGTGAAGAATAGAATCGGTTGATCACTCGGGAGTTCATGGCAGATAATGATAGTACTTGTGTAATTTTTCATTTAGGAGTTATTTAATTTTTTGATGGGGGGTGTCATGAGTGTCACAGTTCCTATTACTAGTATTTTTCTACTCTCTTATAACCTCTGTGCTTCTGTTGACTGTCTAGAAAGACTGCTGGTT
The DNA here is from genome assembly GCF_000699145.1 of Aptenodytes forsteri. NCBI lineage: Eukaryota > Metazoa > Chordata > Aves > Sphenisciformes > Spheniscidae > Aptenodytes > Aptenodytes forsteri. The sequence goes on along the minus strand of NW_008795702.1, from coordinate 1,965,336 downwards.
ATACTGAAGTAACTAAGTCTTGGGCATTAACTGGCTAAGAAGGGAGATGAAATAATTTCATAGGTAATGGAGTCAAGTTTCCATACCTCACTATAGTAATTCTGTTCTTCTGATTCATAAAAGGTAGTTAGCTATGCATCGATCAGGTCTGGTAATAAAATGCCTGTCTAGCCTTATGCTGTCAGTTACGATTTTTTGATTCTCTTTCCAGCAAGGAGCTGATGGTTTCATATATAAAAGATAGCTCTGTCTACATGGTTTGGGTAAAGGAGAGGAAACTTCATATTCCTTCTTCTACTAGTATGCTATAAGTGAAATTCCAGGCTTGAGGAGCAGTGGGTTAGTAGGATTCCTATGTTGTTGAAAGAACGTCACGTGTGGCCCAAAGCCAATACAATACCCACCCCTTCCACCCATTTTAAGATTGTCTGCAATATTCAGTAATGTGTCTTAGTTTCATATGGGCCCGTATTTGTAAGTCAGCGTGGTAAATATAATTGGGGTGGAGGAGGAAGCATCCGAATCGAGACCATTAGATAGCAGTATTAATTTATTTGCAGCTTGTCTGATGAGTCTGATAGCATAGGATGTGTTAGGCTGGATCTTTCCCATGATCCGCAGTGATTACAAGCTCTGCAGAATCTGCTTTATCAGACTCACACCTAGGAGGAGTGTCTGAAGTAGTTGTTTACAAACCTCAGCTTTCCCGTTCTGTCCTTTAGATGCAACCCGTTAATGTCTGATGTGAGCCGCGCTTGGACTGTATGCTGGGAAGAATGCTTGTATGCTACTTGTATTGTATGCTGCTAAGCCAGTTCTTTAAAAGAAGCCCCGTGGTTTATTCTGGGGGTATCTGCTCCATATATAAATCCATGAGGAGAAAAAGGCAGTATTTCAGAGCAGGTATTGCTCCATGTCATCATTGACCCTGAATAAAACCTCAAATTCACTTCATCAGTGAAGGTGGTTTCTGTCTGCTGTCACCTCATCAGCTGTTGAACTTCTGTCAAAAGTGGTGCAGAGAGGAGTTTAAAATTAAGCTTCCAAGGGTAACCACACTGGTCTTAGTACAGTGTTTCCTGTATCCGCATAATCCACGCTCATGACTAGTCACTTGTACTGTGCTCAAGGTTTGGAAGAAATAGCTTTTTCCCCAACATGGCATACAGTTATTTTAAGGTTCATTCACAGGGGAATATTTATTACTACAGAAATGCTAATGATGATGCTGTTTACTATGTAAATATAATATTAAACTTGATATAGAATTTTAAGGGTTTTATTGGCTTGTTTTAGGCTTATTTGTTAATTCAGGTGAATTTTAAAAATATCCTTGGACAGCATTGAAGACTAAAATTATGGTTTGTCTAGTTCTGAGTGTTCCTTGTACTATTTGTGTTTATATGCTGGTTTATGTTTTGAAGGTCTGGAGCCAAGCTAATCTCTATATTTCAGTGATAGAAACATCAATATATTTTTGTTGTTGTTTAGTCTGTCTCTTTCTCCATAGGGTATGCAAAGCTCTGTTTTGTTTTTAGATAATCCAGTTCAAGCTTCTCTTCCTTTTTTTCCCACCCATGCTATAGCCTCTTCCTGAAAGGAAATTCAAACTTAGTTCACCATTGGGAAATTTGCCTTAATCTTGAAACAACAAATCTCTGTAGCTAGTTTTTCTAAGGAAATACAATTTGTGCAATTGGTCTACCTCTGTCTGTGCTTTCCTCCAGTAGCTTTTGAATCTCTCAGTCGGTGATGACTTCATTTGGCAGATGCTTTGTGAAAAGTAGCAGATGGGTAGAGAAGGCATTATTTGATTTTCTTCTTTAGGGAAAGGCAGAAAGAATTGAACTGTGAGATACTCTGTTTGTCGGCCCCCAAGTGACCAGTCAGCATATGTCAGCCATGGAACTGTAGATAAGCAAAGCAATACTTTTGACCGTCTGACAGACTCCAAAAAGGAAGGTATGGGTTGAGGGAAGGAGCCAATGAAGCTGCAGAAATTTATGGTTATAAGGAGATGCAGGGGAAAAAAAACATCTCCCTCTTCAACTATATTGTGATTATTGGTTCTATAAACTGCTAATAAATAGCAGTGTTGGCTCTCTGTTGCTTGCTGATTCATTTTCACTTGTGTGGAAAATACGGTATTCTATCAAAATGAAGGGCCTGTCGTAGACGTTCAGTGTAACAAAGAACTGGAAACTGATTAAAGTGATTGCCTAGTATGTAATCAAAGCTTTTCTGAAATGGAAGGTGCCTTAAAACATGAAACGCTTGTCTGGAAGTTGTAATAACTCGGACAATTAGCTTGCATAACAGGCTTTTGAGAAAGTAATTTCATCTATTGTTTTATCGCTGTCAGGGACTTGAAATGTACTGGTCAGAATTGAAGAGGAGGGAGTCTTGGTTTCTTCCGTGATTTTTCTTGAGAGAGAGTGAGCCTCTTTCAAGTCTTAGCATATACATCACTGATTCTGTTCAGTGATGTTAATGGAAGGTTGAGATGTACTTTGTTTGAGTATCAGCCTGTAGGCCTTGGTTCCCTGTCTGAGAACACTGATGATAATTTCATGAAAAATACTGAGTAAGTGCAAGCGTGATGGGGTTTCACTTTTTAAAGCATCGTTGTGTGGGATTCTTTTCAGTATGTAACATTAGTATTTTACCATGATTTTTTTATTATTTCATTGTAAAATTTGTAGAAATTAACTTAATAGATTTTATGCAATTTCAGACAATCGAGTTAAAAGTAGTTTCATAGAATTTCATAAGGAATTCAGTCTTAAAACCTCATGCTACGCAAACCCTAAGCTTCTATATCTATGTAGCTTCTATATAAATTGTGATTTAATAGAAAAGAATGAAAAGTGACTTTTTGACAGTGATACGAACGTTTTTTAGATAAAGTATTGAACTGAGGCAAAGTTAGCTTTTTACTGATGATTTAATTGAAGGTCCTTTAGCTGTCTATAGGCTGGGTGGATAAGCCCTAAATATGGCTCGTCATTTTCTCCTAATAAGAGTTGATAAAGTGCATGTTTTGTCTGTTGTGGGGTATAAACTGGCTGCCACATTTGCTTAACCTCTGCCTTGCTTTATTTGATTTGGGGGTGGTGTTGGTGGTGTTGGTTTTGGTATCATACTGCTGTGTAATTAGTAACATCAGCTTAGTTAATTTTCCACTTCTGAAGGAGGCCCAATCTCTTTTCTGTGTGCTTTTTTCCGCTACTTTGAAATTACAAAAAAGCTAGGGCTTCCTGCATTTGATAGCTGGTATAGTAAACTCGTGCATTTTAAAGTTGTGTATACAACTTCAATTTTCTATTTATGCTTTCCTGAAAGGCAGCTCTTTAACATGGGTGTGGATTTTGCATTGTTTAAAGGTGTGGAGGGAATAAATTTAAAGCAGCTGCTTTGCATTAATACAGATTCTTTTCCTAGTAAGCGCCAAGTGCTTTTTTCATGCTACACGAAGTTTTAATTAAAAATGCAAGTTTAGGAGAAAGCCCGTTTCACTGTGAGATACGCCGATAGAGTAGAACTTCTCCTGAGGTCTGTTAATTCACTGGGCTTTTCTGCTGAAGTACTGTGTCCTCTGAGTCCATTTCATGTTGATCACCAGCTCAGGAAAGGCTTGGTTACACAGAGATACTCTGAATAGTTAAGGTGCATCAATTGAAAGAGCAGGGCTTACCTGCTGTAGTATAATCCTCCCAAGGCCACTCTACGCCTGAGAGGTACTGTCTGTGGAAGGGTTCATCAGTTTCCGCCTCCTGAATGTTGAATTCACCACTCTGATTAATATGCTTTAAGTTTGTGTGCTGATTACATGTTGGCATGGCTGAAGGTATAACTTGAGATCCTAATGAGTTACGGGTGAAGGAAGTGAGGTATAAAGTCCAGACCCAGTAATTTTTGTTGGATCTGTGATCATGATGTGTTGGCCAACTTGGGTGTGTCCGTATCACCCTCCTAAGACCAGGAACGTGCCGTATGGCCAGTCAGGAGAGGAGAGAGCAGGAGTACTAGTTCCAGCTGGTGGAGGAGGGTGGCATCAGTCAGAGGATGAGGTTAAGTATGAGGACAGAAGCATAGCTCAGATAAAATGAAGTTATCAACAGCTGATGTGAAATATACTGCTAATAATAACTGATATTTAAATAAATGCAGTCATTCTGATGGACTTTTAAATAGAACTCTAGTTTTTTATTAAATTTGGCTTTTTATTTTTAAAAAAAGCTTCTTAAAACAAATTAATCAGTTAATTACAGTGTAAATATACAAACAAATTACCACAGTCATTATTTCACGATCCATGGCAGTTGCCAAAGTACACACTTTTAGTTTGTGGCACGTAGTAATTTTCATGAGTGTATCCATCTAGGGAAGAGAACTTTCGATTCCCTTGCATCTGCTGAGCAGCAGGAATGCTCATGGATGATTGCTGTGGACTGGGTGGCTTACAGCTATCTGCTTGTATGAGTTATTTGATTTGAGGTTTGGGCAAACTTCCGGAGAGAAAATACCTGTGACACAGTCTTCCCAGTATGTGGGTTGCAGTGGTATTGTAAACTGCATGTGTCACACTTTGTAATTGCAAAAATATACCCACACCCACTTGTTGATGCCAAATAATTCTAATGATGAGCATGGAAAGGCAAAATAGTTGTTTGACTGGAAGAATTTGGATGGTCTATTGGAGGGGTGCTGTCAAGGTTGAGTATGATAGGAAGCATGAATCTTCACAGCTGGTACTTGATAAATCTAATGAGAGGAAAAGGCATGGCCTACATCGACAGTTAAAAATAGAGGGGGTTGCATTTTCTTCTGGTGACAGCTTTAAATCTGAGCTCTGTTCTTGTCTTTTGGCATCTCTGCAGTCTCTTGATGAAATACGCATTTGTGAGTTACACAACTGTATGTTTACTTGCGAAGGAAGGTAATATTAGTACTGAGCAATAAATATGTCAACTCCTCCACTAAAAATATATTTAAAAGTGGGTAAACTTTTGAACAGAGTTTCTTTTCTGTTGATCTTTTCCCTGTCAGCCTAAACATGTCTAACACCTAAGTGCTGGCTGCTGCAGTCCCTTTGAAGCAGAGTTTGGAGCTCATATGACAATGCTGCAGCATTTTGGAATGTGAAGCCAGTGTGGGGAAAAAAAAAAAACGCATTTTGGAATGTGAAGCCAGTGTGGGGGAAAAAAAAAAACCCCAAGCAAAACCCCCCATACCTCCCTCCCTTTTCTTTTGGGAGTGGGAAGGGGAAAGGGGAATAGAGCTTAAACCTCTGCTGGCTTCTGTGCTCATAATGTTCTGGGTGGGATGGTCTCCAGAATGGATGATCTCCAGATGGGATCATGTCAGCCAGTTCTGACTACTGTGGGACTTCAGCAAACTGTCAGGGTTTCAGCAGTAGTTTATGTGTAAAGCAGTTTGTGGTCTGTTTTATATTATGCCTTTCATTCTGTAGCTTTCATCCTTTAAGCTTTTTGCGTGGAACTTCATGAGGCCAAAGAATACTAACAAGGGTAAATTACTCAAAGTTTCCAACAGAAAGAGAGCATTGGTTTTTTGTTAAACCTTCTTTGCTTTCTCGCTTGCCTACAGGAATTGCCATATGTATGTAGATGGTTTTGGCTCTGGCTGTAAGTTCTTGATTGACGCTTCCTGCTTGGTAGGAGTAGTGTTATGCTTTTACATCAGCTGCAAATGGTTATGAGTTATTAACTGACTGTGAGACTTCAAGCCAAGCATCTTGTGTTCCCTTTGCAGAAACGCAGCTGAATGGAGCTTAAAGGGCCACAGATGAAAGAACTTGGAACACCTTTCTGAAGGTTTAAGATGTGTCTGACAGTGACCTCCTTACCTTAGTAATAAAGAAGAGTTTTTCAACAGGAGCTTAGGATATCTTTACTCCAGCTTATTAATATACTAACTGGAATGGTGTTCTGACAACAGTTCTCCGTAGTAAAGTACTTACCCTACTACAGAACAGTATTATTTTCTCTACTGATAATGCAACTCAATGGAGGAAAGTAATGTTTTGATAAGCATGCGTGAAGATCGTTCCTTTCATGTGCGATACAGGTAAGACTGTATTAATTCTAGTATGGATGAAAAAGTGCTGTTAATAATAGAAAACTAAACAAGTTGCAACAAATAGTTTGGTATCTCTGTTACTAGTGTTACTGAAACTGAAAGCTAAAATAACTTTTTTTTTCTTGATTTTTGAACGATGGAAATTCACTTTTATATAGTAGATTATATTAATATAATTACATGATTGCATAGTGTTGGAACTGTGTGCAGTTGCAGAATAGTACATGATTGTCTGTGTTTCTGATAGAATGATATGAAGTATGATCCCTGCATGGTAACAGCTACTCTGTCTTCTTTTAGCTTTTGGGCTGCATATGCAAATTGTTGAGTTTTGTCCGCTAAAGTTCTCTGTACTTGTCCCGTTACTGCTTCTATGAATGATGAATTTTTAGGTGCGCTGTCATCTACAGCAGTATTTCCTTGCCTACAATAAAGAGATTTGATTGATAGATAAAAACTCCTGTGATACCTTGGACTAAAAGAGTACTGTTATTGCAAGTCGAGAGGGTTCGTGATTTCCCTTCTGAGGGCTTTTATAATTTTCCTTCTGGAACCCCCTTTACAGACGTGGGACAACATGCTAGCATTGCAGACTCCCTCTAATGAACCCGAACAACAGAGGCATTGTGTAGTGCGTGGTAGTTGGATGGCTGGTGTTTGGAAGGGTAAATCTTGCAGCTCATTCAATAGGAAGGGACACTGCAACACTGGAATGATTGTTTTAAAAACAAATAAAAAGCATGATTATTCTTGTGTGCTCCCCCCACTCTCTCCCCTGTTCGTCCTTGCTTTGGAGGCCTTTTCCTTGCTAGCTAACAGGAACAAAGCACTACCCTTATTTGTAAGACAGCACATGCTACGGCTTAAAATTAATTCTGAAGACGTTCTGACAGTGTTAGATTGCTGTTAGATTGGTCTGCACTTCCGTTTCATAGAAGTACAGTGTTAGTTCTGGTTAGCAGTGCAGTCAGCAGGAGGAGCTTTTTCATGGTCAGTAGGGAGAAAATCAGCAAATAATCTGTAATTTACTTTCTGCTCTCTTTATTTTGCTGAAATCTTCATATGGTGGCTTTGACAGCAGGAATCCCTCAGTGTGTGAGCATGGTATTTCTAAGTGTTTCCTGAATGCATCTAGCTCCCAGCATTCCTGTAACAACTTTACCCACGCTGTTGCTGGTGCTCTTGGTCCTCCCCAGACAACTGTAGAAGATCCTTGCTCAGTCTTTAATAAAAGCAGGAGCTGTTCAGGGTGCTATTATAGAAGTCAGTGGATGAAGAAAGCGGCACGGCCAATTGTCTGGTTTAAATTGACAAGCCAAAAAAACCTTCAGAAAAATTGGCAAGCAGAGTCAGGGCAAAATGTTGTACTACTTTATGCTGTATTTCAGTACAGGCTTGAATGATACTGATTAACAATAAAACTTTTAATGGCCTTATTAAACCTTTCTGTAAGAACTGTAATCTGATGAACATTTTAAAAAATCAAGGCATAAACCTTTCAATTTTTTTAAATATTAAACTTTTCTAAAACTTAGAGAAACTGTAAATTAATTCAGTATATTGAACTGAAATTTTGTGATTAATTTCCTAGCTATAATTTGGAAAGGTTTTATTTGGTTGTAGTTTAAAAATTAATGCAGGAAAGAATAGGTCATAAATTGCTGGGGGTGGTGGTGTTATTTATCAGTGTGTAAAATTTTTTACCTACAGGTATTGTCCCAGGCTCGTTTGGCTCTCACACTGCTTTTTCCTTCCCACTGGTATTCCAGCAGCACTGACTTTGAAAAGAAGCTGGTGGCCCACTCCTGAGGAAAGGCTTTACTAGGGGTCTGTTTCTTACTGTGCAAGCTGTTTCTTTCTCCCCACTCTAGTTGACCAGTATCACTTTAGCAGCTATAAAAATGCTTACACTGGTGGAAGGAAACTATTTTTTATTCTTATGTTCTTTAGCGACTGAAAATAAAATGCTGATGTTAAACGGGACTAATAAGTGATCTATAGAGTAAATATTTGTAGAACTCACTTGTCTTGGCCTGCTAAATTCATACACCAAAAACTTGTAACTGCTTTTATCTTGACTGAAGCAAAAGAACCCAAAATTCAGGTGTGTGGTTTCTTCGTGTGTGAGTGTGTTGTTTTGTTTCTAAGTTTGCCATCGAACTTAGTTTGACTAAACACAGTGTTCCAGTGGAGCTGTAGTTAAGTTGTTTGGAGTGATCAATGTGGTATGCTGCTCATTATGTATTGAGACCAAGAATTAAGGGCAGGAGTCAGGAATAGTATGTGTTCTTTATTATAGAATGCTGTGGCGTTAGTAATTTTATGCACCTATTAAAGAGAGATAATAGGGTTTTTTTGTTTTGTGTCTAGGTATGTTATGTGTATGGACGTGTTTATGGCAAATTGCATGGCAGCCCCGTTCCCCCTCAGTGGCAAAAAATCCCCTTAGTGGGAACTGAACGGAGTAAAACTAAACTAATTATGTTTAAAGATTGTAGTAATTGATGAGTCTTCTTGCCTTCTTCTTTTGCCTTAGTTCTTACCAGTTTTCTGTTCTTTATTGTAAGATGAGAACAGCTGAAGGAAGGGAGACTCTAAAATGGGAGAAAAAAACGGAGGCTAGGGTGGAGGCATATGCATAGGGTTTATATTCTTGTAAGTATAAAGGTTCAAAAGAGAATGTGAAGAAGGTCAGAGAAGAACAAGGGAAAAAAAAGAAGGGGGGGGAGGGGGAGAAAAGGGAGCCAGGCAAGATGAAAAGCTTAGAGGGACAGATAAGGATGAGGTAGTTTTACAAATGAGAAATTATTCAGGAGATGCCAGCCTTTCAGAGAACAGGTCCAGGCAGCCATAAACAGAATAACAAAACAAAGCCCTGGATGAGTATTTCCACAGTAATATCTGGAAGAACATTATCCTGTTTAGCAGGAACAGAATTTCATTAGAAGTACACAGATGAATGGGCCTTGTTCTCTTCTCGTCTCTGCGGATTCAATGTGTCTTTTGTTTAGCCATTGGATGCTGAATAAATAAGTAATTCAGTTCAGCCCTGGGAAGAGAAGGTAATTTCATATTCTCCTTGTAACTATTTAATGACTTCCTAAAACATTGATAACCTAGCCCTGTCTAGTCTGCTGCCATGCTATTTAACCGTTAGTAGTGACAGTTAAAACATTCCTAAGAGGTGATGGTTTTTTGACTGCAGAACACCTATGTAAATCTTTTAAAAAAAAAAAAAACAAAAAACAAACAAACCAACTTGTGTTAATTTTTGTAACAGTCCTTTAAGGTAATGGAGGGGAAAAAACCTCCAAACCAAGCCCAAACTTTCTCTGAGTCCAGTTTTGGTACTTGATGGATAAGCCTAGCAAATTTTTAAAATAACTAAATGATTTCATAGCTCTTATGTAATGCGAATAAAATATTAATATTGGGTACAGGCAACTGTGGAAATAAATACTACATTTTCTCTATTCTTTTTTTTATAGCTTATTTAGATTTTGAAATTGTAGAAGGTCAGTAAAAATGATCCAAATGGAATTACAGCTTTAATTTGCTGTCCAGATTCTAACAACCTGTTATCACAACCTTTCTAGAGTTGCACTCAAGAGTAGTGTTAAATTTTGGGTTCTTTTTTACTCAAACAATTACTAATTCCCATTCTCATTTACTTCCTGTAATTCTGGTTGAATTGAAACATTCTGTAATAACAGCTGATTTTCATCAGCCTGGATATAAGCCTTAGCTTCATAGTTATTTATGTTCTGTATGAAAAAACCCAAATCTTTCATTTTTATAAGTTATATTAAGTCTGGGGTTGCAAAGTCAAAAGATTATGTTTCAGGTTCCTTGATGAAATGGTAATGCTGTCTTGGCATTTGGCAGTCTTTGACATGGTGTGAAATTAATTGAATGCAGTATATTGGGAAAATTACCGGTCCATCGCATTCTCTGATACTGTCTTTGTCCCTTTTTAAACTGTGCCTTTTCTTCATATATTAGGTGGCTGACGCATCACAGTTGCAAATCAAAGCATGAATTTTTTTTAACGGGATAAATTCACTTACAAAACTGGAGTCCAATATAGCATTTTGGCTGTTATTATGTCGCATACACATTTTGGTGAAAGCTCTGCCCTTTTTAGCCGCTCAAGCTAAAAATCTAAAGAAATGAATGTGATTGTGTAATGGTCTAAATCTTTGCACTAAGGAGCACCATATTTTCTAGCCGTCACTTTAATTGGACATGTCAGTTAACATGAGGTGCCCGGAGAGGACCTCTTTGGATAGGATTAAGATTACCCAATGAAGTGTTTTAAGTCTTAAACCTTCACTTGCTGATGGTGTAATCATTTCTGCCTGTACTTAACTGTACTTAATAATTTCTGCCTTTTTCTGCCTTACATTCAACACATGCCCAATGTAATAAAAACCAGGTTGTGTGTTCTAGCAAATAGGAATGCTTTAACTTCTCTGGGAAGAGCTTCCAAACCTAAAAATACTGCATGTATTATGGATATCCAACCTGAGAAGTTGGGCCTGGGAAGAACTTCATGCCCAAGTTATCATTTGCTGTCTGCGTCTTTACCAACTACCAAGCATACAGTATTTTTAATCGCAGAAGTTAAATATGTCTGTCATCTCGTTGTGCTTAAGTTGTGGAATGTCGAAGACCAGCAGGTACGGTACTATTTTGTGTTGATAGCTTATTTTACTTATGATCCAAATTCTTCTAGTTCTCTTGAAAGTCATTGGATTTTTCAAAAATATTTCCTCCTTGCTCAGATTTGAGTAGAATGTTGTATAACCTGTTTTTTTCCCCGATTTAGAAAAATTAAGAAATGTAAACATTGCAGGTATGTTAAACACTTCATCACTATGTCTCGTCAAAACAGCTGTCTTCTGGTGTTGTCATTAAAGTAACTTTTGGAACAGCAAACATTTGATTGTCGCTATTACTGATCTGTGCATATGAACGGAAACAGTTTTAGGAATAGAATTCTAAATGGTTTATTCTCAACCAGGTAAACATCAAATGATGACATAACGAGGGTATCTTTAATTACATAAAATGTTCTCTTTTGGAGTGCAAGCCCTTGCACTTACTGTGTAATCCATCTTGAAGAAAAATTCAAAACAGTACACAAATTTACAAAGTTGATGTCCACTTTTTGGCAAAATTAGCACTTTAAACACTTACAGAATGCCTCTTGCTGAGTTTTCTGTTTGAAAAATCTTTTAAAAGCAGAATGATGGTGGTTTTTGTGAGCTTTTTAAAATGCATGTATCTTGAAAAAAGCCGTAGAGAACCATATTGCTTCAAGATCAAGACCCTGAAGTCGTCTTCCTTCTCATCCTCCTCTCCCCTACCTCCCTCGCATCTCGGAACTGGAAAGTAGGAAATGTTTGTATATAATCATTAACACTTACTGAAATGTTACCTTTTGTACACTTGAATTCACAGTAGCAAAAATAATCTTAATTTTTTTTTTGGCAGCTGCAGTTCTCTAACAGCTTCTTTGTTCATTGTTCAAAATGTAATCTTCTGGAAATTCTGCTATAAATTCATTCATGAGTATCTTCTTTACTGCTTGCAGTATTTTGTACCTGTATAATTACACAATTAGTTGCTCATAGTAATGAAAAATATTCCAGTGGCTTCTGGAATGATGACATCTCAATTAAGTAACTTGAATCGACATACATTTTGTTGTTAATTCCATCTAGATCTTTCTTCTTTACCCTCTGAGAATTTTCATTGCAGTGACACTATAGGAAATGGTGAAGTGCCAAGGAGTATTGAATTACATAGGAAACAACTTTGGGAAAAATAGTCACGGTCTTTGATACACAGGAATATTTGAATTTTAATTTTTTTTTTTTTTCCATAAGACCATAAGACATTTTGCGGGTAACTGTGGTATCAACCTAAAAATAAAGAGTGCTTACGTTTGTCAAAATCAGTATTTGCCAAGAACAGCTTGATTTTTTAGGTCACTTTTCTGAAATTATCTAGATGGTGAAAACTCTGCATTGTTGAATCCTACAGGTGCTATATATGGGCAAAGCAGTGTTTGGATTTCCTCCCTGAGACTTAAAAAGAAAGAAAGAAAAAACAAAAGTTGAAGCTATTTGTTCTAATGTTATGTTCGCTCAGCACTGTTGAAGCTGCGATTTCCATTTCAGTGTTAGTTTTTGTAATATTATAGTACCGAGCTCATTGCTTGTACTGTGGTGCTGACTCCCACTCCCTGTCCTAAACAAATAGAGACTCTCTGCGTAAAATAACCTCTTCAAAATTCAGGTTATTGGACAAAGTACTACATTTAGAGTGACCGTTTTCCTTTTTACTTAAATTGTGCAGGATGGAGGCTTCCTGCCTAGAGCTGGCTTTGGAAGGTGAGCGCCTGTGTAAAGCAGGAGATTGCCGAGCTGGTGTATCTTTCTTTGAAGCAGCTGTTCAGGTTGGAACGGAAGATTTAAAAACACTCAGTGCTATTTACAGCCAGTTAGGCAATGCCTATTTCTACTTGCATGAATATGCAAAGGCCTTGGAATACCATCACCATGATTTAACTCTTGCAAGGTAATCTTGTGTCTGTCTTTAACCATGTTCTCCATTTCATCCCATTCTTGTCGAGACGAGCAGTTGACTGTTCATTGTCCTACCAAACCCTGCTATTACTACCGGATAATGAGTGAATGTGGTGGTGGCAGAGGGGTCTGGCAGGTAACTTGATTGCCCTTTAACCTGGGAGCTAATACTCGCTCTAGCACCTTAATTCTAGTACTGACTGAGGCCTCACCAGGTTTGTGGGTAATTAACTGGCTTCTTTAAAACCCACCCTTTCTTTACCCTTTCCTGTTTCTAAACCTCAGTCTGTCTGGTTCTCCAGAATGTTAAGCTGGCTCTCTTGTTCACTAGACAGAACTCACTCATGTTTCTCTGTGTAAGACTCATGATATAATACTGTGAAATCTGAAAAGCCTGTGCATTTCATACACTGTTTATGCATCTGACTTTTAATGATTTGGTATAGATCCAATAAAAGACACAGGCACCTAATGTACTTAACCTCAATTTAGGCACAGATCTATTCTTCCCCCTGCCTTAACCTGCTCAAGTGCTGTAACCTCGTGGGAACTTGTTTTGTTGTGTTACTCCCCAAGTATCACGGTCTGAGTGGTTCAGCGGCAGTCTTTTGCCTTAGTCTCATGTAGAATCTCAAAATGTAGCATTACCTCTGAGCCTTCTGGGAGACCAGTATGTCTTGTAAGTAATGTAAGACTATGATAGTCAAGTAAAATGCAGAAACAGTTAAACCTCTTTCTAATGCTGGGACTGTCTTTCTACATAATCATTAAGAAGTTTCTCTTTATTCTCTTCCTAAAAGAAGTGAGGGGTTTTGTTTGGTGGTGTTTTTGGGGTTTTTTTTAAATGTTAAGTAGACGATCAGTACCATGAATACTAGCAGTTGCACAAACAGCACCAACAAAATTAAATGTCTGTAACCACAGATTGAACAATGTTTATGTGAGTGCATTTTAGATATAAAGTGAACTGAATACATACGCGTTTACATGGTTGTAATCTCTTTTCAGAAATTCTTCTGTCTACCATACGTTGATCATCTGCTTGGTTTCAAATTATACACTATTTACTGGGTGCTTTATTTCTGCAATTTAGGACAATTGGAGATCTACTGGGAGAAGCTAAAGCTAGTGGGAATCTGGGCAACACCTTAAAGGTACTTGGGAATTTTGAAGAAGCTATTGTTTGTTGTCAGAGACATCTGGATATTTCCAGAGAGCTTAATGATAAGGTAAGAATTGCTTAGGAATCTGGAAGTAAACTGCTGATACATATTACTGAACCCTGTTGTACTGGTAATGCGTGCCACCTTTCAGAGAGAAGTAAATACTGAATATTCAATTATTTCTTCTAGACAGTAACAATCTGTTAGTTGCAAGATAGTTGTTTGCACCTGGAAGACTATAGATCCAGATTAATAAATATTATCCTGTTTTGTGTGTTTTGGTTGTGGGTTTTTTTTTATTTAATTTTTAATGATAATTCGCCTCAAGAATTATTATGTATCTTGCACCTCAAAAGGAAGTAGTATGCAAAACAATTTGATTGAGGGTTGCGAGTGGGTGGGAGTAAGGTGGGTGATAAGAACATGTTCAGAATGGGCAGAGCATGTGTTGACAACTAGTTAAACTTTTTTTCCCATCTGTGGATCGTACCAATAGTTGTTGTGACACGAGACTTTGAAGCATAAAATTTTAATGCCTTATTTTACTTTTGGTTTAGGTTGGAGAAGCAAGAGCACTGTATAATCTGGGAAATGTGTATCACTCTAACGGGAAAAATGTAGCTAGTGCTGGGACTCATGATCCAGGGGAACTTCCAGATGATGTGAAAAATGCTTTACAAAAAGCTGCAAATTACTATGAGTAAGTGGTAGCTTTAAGTGTTGGGGATTGAGAGGATACGGTTATCTAGGTCATTAGAATATTGGGAGATTTGTGGTGTCATGACTAACCTGTGGCACGCTTCTGTTGAGAACAGTGGTACCTGTCAATTTTTTCCCTACTAAACTGGAGAGTGCGCTATTTTTTTGTTACGCTCTCATTTTTAGTGTACCTCTTACTACCTGGTAAGTCCTTCCCTTACGTTAGAATCCAGTTGTACTCTTCAAACCGGACTGAGACAACAATAGGACCTCGGTGTACTTGTGTATAATGTAGCTCTAACTAGAAGCGAGCACACCAGCTTGAGTACGAATGCAGTTAAGTTCAGTATCTCACAGGAAATGTTTCCCACTCAGTGGAAGATTTACGGTTGCATAAAGGCCATTAAAATAGGCCAATGTAGAATACCTCTACCTTTTTCTTTATATAAATGGAAAGATTTTTTAAAAATTATTATTATTTAAATGACTGTGAGAAAAAAACCTCTTAAAAGTCACTATTCTTCCCCTTCTCACTTCCCCCAAAAAAGGGAAAACCTGAAAATAGTAACAGAGCTGGGTGATAGAGCAGCACAAGGACGTGCCTTTGGAAATCTGGGAAACACACACTATCTTCTGGGCAACTTCAGGAGTGCGGTTCTGGCCCATGAACAGGTACAACAATGTGCTAGTAAGGAATTCTGTTCTAGCAAAATATCACCGGTTGCTCCTGATCTTAAGTTACGTGTATTGTGTTGGATCTTGTTGCAAGTTTTTTAATGCAAACTTTAAATCTTAATGGCACAGCTTCAAGTTTGGCTGTTCCTTTCAAGCATTGCTGGCCTAAAGAACAGATATAGACGCACAGTGGAAAAACTATGAACATGTATTTCTGTATGCAAATGTATGTTACAAAGTACAAAACTGAGTAAATAACGCAATTATTTCACATTTTTAAGCGTCTCCTAATTGCAAAAGAATTTGGTGATAGATCAGCGGAAAGAAGAGCGTACAGCAATCTTGGAAACGCCTACATATTCCTGGGTGAATTTGAAACCGCTTCTGAATACTACAAGTTAGTTGACTGCTTATAAATATAATTTATACCTCTTCTTGTACAGTCGTGCCTGGTACTTTAGCTCACTGTAGAACAGCCACCTCTTCAAAATACACTTAGAAAAGAGCTGCATTTGTTTAGCAAAAATAACATTTTTCCCTAGTTGCTTTAACTATTCTGGTTCTTTCAAGGGAGGGGCAGCATTAATCTTTCTTATTTCTTTAACTTTTTTGTTACTTTAAATAGAGTCTTCTCAGCACTGTAGACATCTTTCTGTTGATAGGCATTTATTCCCCTTCATTCTAGAACCAAGCATTACTGTCTTAGCAAGTTCTGGAATGATCCAAGTAACTTCAGTACGCCTGAGATGGGTAGCTGTCTCGGGTACACTCACTGGCTGAGATAAGCGGTGCATGTCAACACCATTTTACAGATTTAGTCTGTATTTTCAATCAAGACTTTTTTCTTGATCTCTGCACCACTAAGCAGTTGCTGCTGTAACTTGGGAAAATACAAGCTCGGCAAAGATACAGCATAGGTGTTGTTAGCGTCTTACGTGGATTTCAGAGCTTACCCGTTCTTTTTGAAAAGGGAAAAAAAGCCTCAACACTGAGCAGATTCCTCTTAGCACTCAAATTCTTCTTACCCAGCAGGGGCAGGCTGGCTCGGTGGTTATAGGTCTGTCTTGCTCATGCTGGTGGAGAATATGCAGTACTTACTCTAATGCTGGTACTAAACTGTTTCAAGTGCATCCTGTCAGGAAAACCGCTACAAATTACTGATGAAGCAATAAATTAGAACTAGAAGATGCTGTTTGAGGGATGAGTCTGCTCTCTAATAAAGTAAATGGAAATAGGTTGCAGCGGAGGGGAGTGGAAGACAGACAAAATCTTGTAAGAGTTTGCAAGGTAGTAGTTTATTAGCAGCTAATTTGCCGGCCTGGTGTCCTAATTTGTTTAATTTGTGTAATTGATTTTTTTAGTTGCGCAAGTACACTTTTTAAAACTCTTCCTTATAGTGATTTTTGAGGTGACTAACCCTTTCTTTCAGGAGGACGTTACAGCTGGCTCGACAGCTTAAAGACAGAGCTGTGGAAGCACAGGCCTGCTACAGCCTTGGGAACACATACACTTTGCTTCAAGATTATGAAAAAGCAATTGATTATCATTTGAAACACCTTGTGATTGCTCAGGAATTAAATGATAAGTAAGCCCTAAGAGATTGTTTAATGTATGTACGACACTAACCAAATCCTGTTACCTCTAACTCTGCTGTCATTGTTCTCTATATGACAGCTGAATTAATGGGAATTCCCTACAGTGCTGGGCTCCAGTTTTCATATGGGGGGAAAAAAAATTACTCATGAAAGTATTGCAGCTAATGAGTCCGAGATGAAAGAGGAATTGATGAATGATTGTCTCTACATCTTCTTCTGTCAGCAGCATCTTTGTAAATTAAGGAAAAGCAAAGCGGATCTCTCTTTCCTGGCTTCATTATAATAATTTTGCATACCTTCACAAGAATAAGTCTCCTACTTTTCCACAAATTAAGAAGAGGGGAGGGGATGGGGAAAGGAGAATAATACAGTAGCAAGTAATGCTTATTTTATAATCATGATTTCTAAGGCCTTTTTTATAACGTTGGGTACAACTAATATTTTTTACAACTTCTAAATGCACTTCTTCTAACTCAATAAGCAGAATATATGAAGAATAGTAAGGCATGCAATCTGAGGAAAAGCAAAGTAGGTTATAAAATGTTCCATGCTTGCAAAACTGAGTGACTTACGTTTGCTGTGAGCTTAAAAATTAAAATTTTGATCACATTTGCTCATATTTATGGTTACACCCCGATCACACTCCTTTAAATACAATACTTAAGGTGTTGGTGTTGGAATGGTTTCTCATGAGAGCTGCCTTCTTGGCTCAGCAATCTTATTGTGGCAGCATTATGAAAACCTGACCCCTAGTGTTCAGCCAGTAAAGGTGTAATTGAAAATGTGATTATTTTTTGCAGAATTGGTGAAGGAAGAGCATGCTGGAGTTTAGGGAATGCATATACTGCTCTGGGAAATCATGACCAAGCTATGCATTTTGCAGAAAGGCACTTGGAGATTTCAAGAGAGGTATGGTTTTCACACTCTGCGTATGTTGGCTGGTTGGTTTTCGCTCTCGCTTACAGTGATTTTACGGAGGTGTGTCCATGCCTGCAATTTTGAATAATGGAATGGATTTTGAATGATTCCAAATTATTTCAGCCATGTCTCACTGCAACTAGCTCCTTAGTTCTTGTGCCACCTCCAATAACGTCAGCATGGAATTCAAGTTAATAGCCTAGCAGAGGTTATTTTAGGCTTTGTTACGTACCTTTTAGTTGTTACGTACTTCATTAAAAAGATGATTCTCTGTTTTCAACCAGGAAAACTTTTTCAGCCTTTTTCTCCCAGATTTACATATGTGTATTCTTTGTTACAGTAATAGAACTGCTTATTTTATTTGGTTGCAGGTAGGAGATAGAAGTGGGGAACTCACTGCTAGACTTAATCTCTCAGATCTTCAAATGGTTCTCGGATTAAGCTACAGCACAAACAACTCCATGTTGTCAGAAAGCCATGTGGTAGATAACAGTTTGAATGGTATGTGCCTACTTCTGCAGTACTTTCTAACACTGAACTTCAAAAATAATCTGTTGTTTGCATTGTTTTCTGACTACAGATGGTTGAGTATGTAGGTTCGGTTTTTTTCCCCCACCAGCAAAAAAAGGTTGTTTCTGCAGTATTGGACCCCTGCAGCTCCTCCTTTTCTGGAGGATTTATATTGTCAATCACAGGTTACTGCTTAGTTTCTTCACACGATGTTTCTAATTGTGTGTCGTCCCCCCGTCCTCCCC
>NW_008795702.1:1933221-1946801 GCF_000699145.1 Aptenodytes forsteri | reverse complement strand
CCCCCCCTTTTTTGTTGAATGTGGGAGATTGATCTATCTGCTTATCTGCTGCCAAATGATGTCTTCCCTTTTTTTCTTCCTACCACCTTAATGACACTGGGGGTTACAGTAGAACCCAGTTCATTTCATGTTCCTCTGTTCAAAGATCCATGGTGCTTCTCTGTGTCCCATGAAAGCAACTTAGGTAGCTTAGATTGGTCTGGTTTTGAAGGCTGCTTTTACTAGTGGTTATTTATTCTCTGCTGATGTATTTAACTGCACTGTTGTGGAACTCAGAATTGCTGTACCTTGGACCTTAGATGTGTACAGCCACGGCTGTGAAGGTGACACCATAAATCTTAATGGTAAAAAAGATGAACTTGATTCTTTCTTGAAGGTACCAGACCGAGAGTAGGACGCCGCCACAGTATGGAGAACATGGAACTTATGAAATTAACACCAGAAAAGGTTGGCACTTTCCTTCTTTCTGTTCTGTCGGTGAAAGTGCAATGAAATGTTTCTAAGGGTTTGACTTCAACAGTTATGAATAGTCAGAAGTTTTATACTTAACAACTTTGAAAGAACTCGGCAGAATGTTCATATGTCATTTGCATCCCCTTTTTAATTTAGTTGATCTTAAGAGTTAGGTAAAAGCAGGTCTAACAATTCTAACAAATAATACTTTTGACATGTAGGTAACAGTCAGCATCTTACATATATAACGGTCATAACGGCTCGTGGAAAGCTTGCTTTATACCCCTCACAAATAAGAAAGAATGGGGTCCTGTAGTGTGCATCAAAGGAATTCCTTTCACCTCTTCTTTAGAAGTGGTTTGAGGGTGCAACATGAAAGTGATTCAGAGTAAAATTCCTAAGCTGTAGCTCAGCTGTTCTCAACATTTTTTTCTTTGGTTACAGTCATTTTATAGGCACTTAAAATACATGTTGTGTTTTTCACTTTGGGATTTCAACCAACTTGCAAGCCATTAGGAGTTTCAACATCCATCTTGAGTAAGGATGCTATTTCCAAAATGCTGAAACCGAGTCACAGATAGGTCAAGTAACTTCCCCCCAAGCTCAGAGAAATCTCTTGGAGCTGGGAGTTCCTGACTGAAATCCTTGTGTCAATCTTTGAGAAAAATTTCCTTCAAATTCTGTCTGCCTTTCAACGGTGGGCTGGCAGTTCTACATGACTCCAGTGGCAGACTGAAATTGCTATTTTTTCCTCCATACTGGGATATCTAATTCCCATCTCTTCAGGTGATGCAAAGCCTGCCATCATGTTTATCAAATACGAATTAAATCTCCAAGCTTGCATCTGGACAGTCAGTACAGCTGAAGTCAGCACTGATGCTCAAGAGCCCCTTTGTGTACCTTTAAAAAGATCTTGGGTTTAGTCCAGGGTGATTTCTCTGCAGGGAACCTCTAAGCTTTTGGCCAGTATCAGCTGTATTTTCTTCCTCTCTGAATCTATTTATCTGCAGCATCTTTTAAAATACATAGCCTGTGATGTCTGTGCCCTAAATATACTAAAATGTTTCATGTGGATTTTGTAATAAAGTATTAACCTAGTATTGCAGCTTAGCTCTTATAAAGGGCTTTTTTCAAGATACTCGTTTAGTAGATTCTGAAAATTCATTCCATAAATGTCTGTCTTTGATATATGGAAAAATGTACGACACCAGCATTACGGTTTGATTGTACAGGATGCCATCTTCTCGGGGTTGGAATCTGTGTGCTGATCTTAAATAAGCCTTTAAAAGGCAATCCATTTGGGTAGGCAGTGTTGCTGAAAGATTCATGACTGTGTTCACAACTTCTGATGTCGAATCAAGAAAAAAATGTGGTTTTATTCAGTTATTGTAAGAGTTTGCAGGTTTTAGATAAAGCTGTCAGTTTTGTGGATAATTCTGTTATTTTAGAAGAGAATTTAGGGAAAATCTGTCAGGTTGATAAAGCTATCCATTCTGTTCTTCAGTGGAACGAGATGGTTATTCCTGTTTGCTCTTGTGCTGGCATTCTTCTCCCTCTTCCCTTTCAATCTTTACTGGGAATTTTGTGTATTATCAAGGACTTTGTGGAAGGCTGGTTGAATATCTGGGTTTGTATAAGGGTTTGTTTTGCTCTAATGCTTTGTAAAGCTATGGATTTTTTTTTTCTTTCCAATTATGTCAGGTGGGAAATGCCAGCTGTGTCTGCATTTTAGCATTCACATTAACTACATTTCCTGCACTGTAGTCAGCAAGGAAAACTTCAGCATGTTTCATGTGACCACATTTTAATCGATCAGGCGTCACGCTACAGTTCAGTTGTAAGACCGATCAGTAACAGTACTAACCTGCTTCAGGTAACAAGAGCTCCATAATCACAGGTCAAGTAGTAGAACAGACACCTAAGTTTTTACATCCTTGTGGCTGGATAAACTAAATAATGTAAAGCTGCTTCATTCTGGGGAGGAAAAGCACCAGCAAATAAGAAGTAACAGTATAGGTAATAAAATCGGAAGGCTTAATTTCATGACTCTTGTTTTCTTAGGTTCAGAACTGGAACAGTGAGATTCTTGCTAAACAGAAACCACTGGTTGCCAAACCTTCAGCAAAACTGCATTTTGTAAATCGACTAAAAGGCAAAAAGTACAAAAACGGCACCGCTTCCAAAGTTTTGCAGGATGCCAGTAATTCTATTGACCATCGACTTCCAAACTCTCAGAGGGTAGGTTTGGCGAGCTGTGGAGATCATAGCCTCTACTAATCTTTGTCTGATCAAAATTATGGAAAACACATTCCTGCAGCTGTCCATTTCAGTTTTACTTGATTTAAACGCTGTGGCTCTGAAACGATGCAGAATCTGCCATTCTACAGCTGTCTCATGGGTGGTGCCAGCTTTAAGCTTTTCCTACTACTGGAACATTTTTTTTCCTGGTGGATTTTCTAAAGTTACAGCTCAGCTTGCACATATGTTTTATTTCTAGTCTATTCTAGACCCTGCTTCTCCAAACTTAAACAAATCTAGTTTTTCTGATTCAGACAGTGGGAGATATTTTTGACTTTTTTTTTTAGGTTACTGCACTCTTGACAGAAGTCAGGTAAAAATAAAAGAACTGAGTCGTTTGATCTAGGTGTGAGATGAGTGCTTTTGACCATAGACCTGAAGAGACAATGGAAACTGTTCGTTGCTGTTCTTGTTTTTTCCTTTCATGGGCATTTGGGTTTTCATGGCTGAGGAGGAATAACTCCAGTTGTACTGATCAGAGTACTGCTGCTTTCCGTTTCAGAGAATGAAACGTTTCTAATGTATTTTACCTTCCAAAAATGCTTGCCATATTATTAGCGTTTCCTCTTACGATAAATCTCTGTCTATAGAAATGGATGACTAAAGGAATTCATTTAATGGATTTCAGATATGCAAATATCAAACATGTTACTGGATTGAAACTGTGATGCAGTTGTCCTAGCTTTAGGTACTCTTTAGTTCAAAATACCCCTAACTCTTCTGTCCTCTTCAGAAAAACAGTCGAGAGACAATGGCAGATGAAGGGTTCTTTGATCTGCTGAGTCGATTCCAGAGTAACAGGATGGATGATCAGAGATGCTACTTCCAGGAGAAGAACAGATTCTCAGCTGCTTCAGTGGCCACATCCTCTACTCCACCGAAAACAATGAGAAAATGTAATTTTTTTAAAAGCCAGATCTGTATCTGACTTTAGTTCCTGCCAAATACTACTTTAAAAATGTGTTTGCATGCAAGACTTTACTATGGAAAGGAACTTAATTCCAGGCTAACTTGTTTTCTTCCTCCTCCCCAGCCTTTTCTACTTCTTTAGTCTCACCCCACACAGATGAATTTCTAGACCTACTTGCTATCTCACAGAGCCGCCGCCTAGATGACCAACGCGCCAGCTTTAGTAATCTGCCTGGACTTCGTCTTAATCAACACAACAGTCAGTCAGTCCTGGGTCACCTCATGGCAAGCAACAACAGAGAACTGGATGACGACTTCTTTGATATATTGATAAAATGCCAGGTAAGTTTTTTACAAAAATTCTTCAGATTCTGAGTCTCTGGGGATTTGATTTGTGCATCCTGCTATTCAGTTTCTTCAAGTAAGCCACCATGTTTATCATGTGTTTTAAGATACAAATTGATTTGGCAGATAAGGAAGAAAATAAGAGAACAAAAAATTAGGATTTTTTTCCCCAAGGTTGTTTTTTTTTTTTACAATTTTTTTTGTTTTGATCCCCCCCCCAATTATCCAGTGTCTATTGTAATTTTGGTATTTATACCACATTAACCATTTAAAGTAACATATGCTGAAAAGGTGAAGGAAAACAAGTGAGGTTATTAAAAGGAGTATGTAAAATGATTTTAAGAAAAAGTGTTTAGATCTGGCTTGTTAGGAGGGCACCTGATAGACCAGGAATCCTAACTTATCAAATGAAAGAATTCAGTATCGAAGTTTTAGCGGTGATAGTGATCATCATTCCAATTATGTTAAGTTTAAATAATAGTTCGTGGCAATACACAAGTGAGGGGTCTGATTGTCAGTTCGAACGTGGTATATATACCAATTAGATCAAAGAATTCAATTAAAAAGGCTCGGTGTTTTACCTGATGGGTTGGTAAGGATCTCAAAATACAAAATTCAGACACTGAGTTCTCCAAAGGTAAGTAAGTATGTTAGCTTGGGTGGGAAGCAGCACCTGGAATTGATTCTACAATGACAGTGTTCATCAACCTGATGAAATACCACGTTCTGTTTTAGCAGCTTGTCCGTTTACTACTTTGAGTCACGCAAAGAATCTAGAGGTTAATAATATGGTAGATTTTGCCTTTTCACGTGCACTGTATGTAGCAAACGTAACGCAATGACTGACTGTGCTTCTTCAGAAAAGAGTAGAAAAATTTAATCCCCTCAGTACGGCTGCTACTGCTCTAAACAGAAGCAGAAAAGGGTAGCTGACTTTTGAGACTTTTTGTCTCAAAGGTGACTCTGCCCAAGGTCCATCCTCTCTTCGTAGTGGACACTGAAAGCCGTGCCTTTCTGAAGCACCCCTCCAGTTAGCTCGGCAGCAGCCTGTCGCTGCTGAGAAATACTCATTCCCAGCTAAGGCAAAAAGGGGCTTCTGTGGGTGGCTGCAGACCGCAGCCAGACCTAGGGCGACAGGCTGATGCTTGTAAAATCTGAGCAGGAGCGGGTGGCTGTGTGAAAGGAGCACGGAAACTCTCTCAGAGGGGTTCAGCAAGCTGCTCTGTAACATCGTGATTAAAACGTACCAGTCTTTCGTGTTTGGAGGAAAACTTTCTCTCAATATTGCCTTTCCAAATCTGACAACACTGGCTATTTTTTACTCCCCGTATAAAGGAAAGGAAGACAAACGTACTTTCTGTTGTACGAGACTGGAAATACCATGCACTAATGCTAAAATTCTTCTTCTGGACAAAGGACACTTAAATCTCATTCTGCAATATGAACAAGAACTAAATTGGGAGTTTTGTTTTCAGATGCATGTGGACAGGTGGTTTGGAGGAACCATTTTAGCTACACTTGTGCTCTTAACTTACTAATTTCATTTCAGAAGTTTAACTTGAAACAAAACTTACAAATGAAATCCTTGTAATAGCTTTAAATCTGAAAACAAAAGCTTTTAGTAATTTTTCACTTATATTGTTCACTTATTATATATATTCCTGTAAATATGCAGCTTTATTGCTTGGTCTGTCTGTAGGGTTCCAGACTGGATGATCAAAGATGTGCTCCTCCATCATCTGCAAAAGGACCAACTGTGCCAGATGAGGATTTTTTCAGCCTGATTTTACGATCACAAGCTAAGAGAATGGATGAACAGAGAGTCCATTTACCCTCAACTATAAAGGGACCAAATTCTAGCTGAAGAAACAAACAGGCGCGTACTGTACAGTAGCATCTTAAGTATCATTTTTGTTTGCTGGAAAAACATACATGCCTTTTTACAGAAGACTGCAATTAGTAGTTTTGTCCCCTTTCTAATTTTTTTTGTATAAATAGCAGCAGCATCATGCTCATGACCAGTAGTTAGAGTTGCTGCTGCGCTTTGCAGTTGGCAGCTGCTTTTAGCAGTGTCCAAGATACTGATTACTGTGTCTCCATCTTAACTGCCTCTAGTCTATGAACATTAATATGATTTTTTTTTCCCTGTCAGGGTATTCTCATTGCTGATGTGTGGGTTCTACCACTGTCTCCATCTAGCGTAAGACCTAGATTTGTATGTTCTTTTTAAAGATAACACCCCCCCTCCCCCGATTTGTACCTCCCTGGGAAAAGGTCCTGTTTTCTTTTGTACTTTTTTTAAAAATAAAAAAAAATTGAGGAATAGCTTCAGTACTTAGTCTTTGTGTCTTCCAAACTCCGTTTCCGTAATCATTTTTATTTAAACAACAACAAAAAAAAATCAAACCCTAGTTTTAATTCTACAATTCAATACAATACAAAAATAGTCTTTTCAAAACATGCTGGGGTTTTTTGGTAATATTTAGTTAAGTGTTTCCTGTATTAGCGCAGTTTTACAATCAGAAGGATTTTTTTAAGAAGGTGAACTTGTTTTTAAGTAACAGCTGCCAGTGCTGTGCTATAGATTGCGTGGTACGTGTCCACCACCAGCAGTGGTCCGTGCAGCAGGGGAGCACAGGGGTGGTAGGTACTTGGCATGAACTACCACGGACGTCAGGCAATTCCTGCAGTCATTGAATTTAAGACGTTAAGAATGGTAAGTGTATGCGTGCTGCTTATTACTTGACCTCAACTACTTCTCCTTCTCTTGCTAAGGATGTTCTTGGGAACAACAGTTGTAACTCAGCCTTCCCCTCGGTGGAATACCTGTACTGAGGTAGTTCTTGGGAACCCCGAGGGCTATATGTTGTTTTAAGTGCAGGTATCTTGAGGTAGAAGCCACTAATTTTAACACCGAAGGTAGCAAACTGTTCACTTCAGGTATTTATAAATGAAGTGATGTAATTTTTAATTGAAGTATTATACCCCTAGAGAAGAACCTACAGTTAATTTTAGCTTCAGAGTAAAATGGCATTGTAAGAACAGTTAAACAGACACGCAGGCTCCACATAATGCAAACTATTTTACAGCTACTGAAA
Source organism: Aptenodytes forsteri (assembly GCF_000699145.1). Lineage (NCBI taxonomy): Eukaryota > Metazoa > Chordata > Aves > Sphenisciformes > Spheniscidae > Aptenodytes > Aptenodytes forsteri. The sequence continues at coordinate 1,939,698 of NW_008795702.1, read as the reverse complement.
GTTTTACAAACATTCTCTTGCAGCTTTTTTAGCACCGCAAATCGATTTCTACTGAAACTGTCCTCCTGCTTTTAAGGAGAAATGACAAAATTCTCTTCCAAAACCATGTGTTACCGTCAGCTTATTGAGCTGATCTTCAGTACTTTTACTTAGTGCTTCCTATTCCCTGTTCAGCTTTGAATCACCCTAAGAAAACATCTGGTACAGCATCAGCTTGTCACTCCTCTGCAAATTACTGAACTAGAAGAAAATCAAGCTGTCCTAAAACTGAGCTGACAAGCAGCACTTCTACTTACTTAAGAGTGATTTTAAAGAATATAAACCAAAGATAGTCCTGAGACTTCTAGTAGAGCTGTAATTAATTAGTCTTATGTGAATTACATGAATATCAACAACTTTTCTTCAGGCTGTTTGACCATTACCTAGTGCAGCTTATGTTTGCTAGATCACAGAGTATCAGTGCTTTCCCACCACAGAGTATCGAGTTTTACTGAAAACTTACTACACAAACTTGATTTCAAACAAGCAGCAGCACCCACAGGCCTGTTTTCTTGGCCAGTTAAAGTGGTACTATCTTACTTAACACATTTATTTAGAATTCCAGAAGTAGTACATATACTCAGTCTCTCAGTTTTTAAACCCCCACCTTACAGCTATGCTTACTAATGCTCTGACCAAAGATGAGTTCCCATCAGCTTACCGATGGTCTCTTTTCTACGTTCGAGAACTAGAGCAGAACTAGCAAGTACGTGACAGCTAAAGATAAGACAAAACTTACAGCCGAGCTTGGGGCTTCCTTAGTCTCCTTCCTGTGAGTCACGTGAACTGCTCTTTTTCTTCTCTTCACAGGGTTCCAGTGCAGAACTTTTCCCTTCTAGGTTTTTATTAGGATCACAATTTTCTCCAGTCTCCCGCTCTGCTTTGCCCGTCTCCTGTTTCTGCTGCTCAAGTGCGCGTTCTTCAGTAAGGTTTTCAGCTGTGATAGTTTCTAGTCTACAAACTTCAGACTCAGTGTGCCATCTAGTCTGTAAAAATTAATAATAAGCTATTAATCAAGCAATCAGAAATGATGGCATCTGCTGCTTCAGGTGCATCTCAGCTCAAGGGGCAGAACTCCCCCAAGGCATGACTGGTTTTTTTTTTTGCCTGGGGAAACAGTACATGTAAATAAGCACAAGCTAGAGTGTAAGTCTGTTTTTAATTTTCTACAGTTTACAGTAAAGTCAGCATTGCTTTTTTCACCCGCCTTTCCTCTATGGTAATCATTATTGCCCAGGCTGATGTAAGTACTGATCTCTCAAAACAGAAGTTATTTAAGTCTTGGCTATAAAGAGTTTTCATTCAGTAGTTTCCTGCCACAGTTAGCTATTGCACAGTATTTTCCCAGAACAAAACATGCCCAAGATACCGCTACCAAACTGTTCTATAGGGGAACAGGTACTCCCTTAACTCCTCTCTCCCCAAGATCTGGGTTAAGCTTGCTGTTTAAACATATTCTAGCAGATGACATTGAAATCTATTAAATTTAATCCCAGCTCAAAGAGCACCAGGACTAACATACACCAGGTTCTGCTTTGTGAGACTCTTCTACTTGCGTATCTGGCTCACGGCTTGTGTGCACGATGTCGGGACTTCTGCTGCCATTTCCTGCTCTCATAGGAGCATCTCCTCTGTCATGAGGTCTTCTGTAAACATAAGGAAGCTTCTGCAAATAATAGCTGTCTGATTTACTCCCATCATATTGCCCAAAGTCTATTTTCTCCTGTTGACTGTCAGGTGGAGGAAGACTTTTCTTCTGAAACGTTACTAAGTATCTTAACACAGACACTGATGATCCCGCACCGTAGCAGAAAGCCTGGGGGGGGGGGGGGAGAAAAGAACAAAACATCAAATATTTGCAGCCTACGGTTTTCACACAGAATGCGAAGTCACACATCTGAAAAAAAAACACTGAAAGAAAAGCTCAGGGGATCAGAACGGCTACAGTGAAATTCAAGCTTTCTGCAGTCTGACCGCACTGCAGGAACTGCCAGGCTGGACGTCGTCCTTCATCTTTGGTGCTACAATAAAGATGTTGAAGGCTCTAACAATTCAATGCTTTCGTGTACAAAATGCCAATTATATGCATCGTTGTGTAATGACACAAGGAAGAAATGGGAGCTAAGCTGCAATAAACTGTCATAGAGGCGAAGATTTTAAGCAGTTTGATGCTATTTTATCCCACTTGGGGAGTGGGGGAGAGGTGCAGTTTAAATACAAACTTACCTATTTTAATTGCTAAAGCAACTGTACTATGAAGATTTTGTAAAGAAAAAATTCCCTTACAGAAATAATCTGTGCTAAGAAATCTGTTCAGTAGTACAAATAAAAAATAAATAATATAATAGATGATAATACCTAAATATAAGTAAGTTTAATAATAAAAAATAAAACTGAGCTTTTAAATATAAGATAAATGTATACAAACCAGGACAGCCAGAGCCATCATAATTAGCACTGGAACCTGCAGAATAAACGGTATCTCCTTCATAAGTGCTTTGATGAATTCACCAATACCTTGTCCTACGTGCTTCAAAGGCTCAGTTACAAAGTTGGTGAAAGTAATTGCCAATGCCTAGAAAAATACAAATAGAAAAATAGTGTTACCACGGATTGCAAACATACATAAACAGTCTCTTTAGGCTCGGCACATACCTTTGTCGGTGGAACCAGCAAAACAGGATTTACTAGCAGAGTTTCATAGTACTTCTGACAGGGATCATCCTGAAACGTCCATTTACTTCTGAGCCATTCTGTAGTCAAAGCAGAGACACATTTTTACTACTTTTTACAAATACATTTTATGACACACTTGTAATACAGAAAGTAGCATTTCTATCGTAGATGGAAGAGAACTCTTCTAGACATGGTTCAAAGCTCAGAACCAGTTTTAAAAGCCTGAGGTTAGTTTGGCAGTGTAGTTTATCCAGTCACGGGGATGCAGGAAGGAGAGGGAAGGCTGGAAAGAAAGAAGAAACTGAGGTTTTCCCATGTTTAGTCGAGAAAATTCTCTTTGTTAGATGAACTTAGCCCCTAGAAGCCTCAGAAGAAAAATAAGTCTTGTCTGTGGGAACTACTATCTAGCACATTTTGTCCACGGCTACTGAAACAGAAGTAATTCTGACTGTTACTACTCATCTGCCAGGCTGCAAGTAGATTAAAAATGTGTATTTTGCTTGCTAGATTTCAAGAGACTATTTTAGTCATAAGCAGAAAGTCTTACTCCTTAAGGGAACTTTTAAGTTATAAACAAGTAATTTACGACATCAGTGTTTCTGTAGTTTGATTTTAGTGCAGTCAGAACATAAACCATTGAAATTTGATGTAAACAGAGCAATCACAGCCAATAAATTCTCAAGGCTTCCCTTGAGAAGCACCCTAACAAGCACTCATTAAGAGTTGCCATCATTAATCTACCAGCTATAGCACTGCATAACAAATAACGGCTAATAAAAAAATTCAGCTTTCTTTCTAAAATAACAACACCAGCATAAGTAGTTACAGATCTAATTTCTGAAGTCCATTGTACTCGCAGGCCTGGAGGATGACAAAAGTCTTGTCCTTGAATTCTGTCCTCCTGCCTTCAGCAACCGCGCTGAATGGTCCTGGGGGGAGCTGGGGAAACACTCACGGGGTAAGGTACGAGGGAAAACACCACGCAGAAGTAACACCACGACATGCTCTAAGCACAGTTTTGTGATCAGCTCTCCAAAGGCCTAGAAAAGAAAGTCTTGTGGAACGGAAAAATGCTAAAACCACATAATCATGTATTGCTGAAGAAGATTTTATGTACTACTCATGAAGAAATCAGAGTATTCTTGGATACTATTACTGAATGTTTTGTGATCTTAAATACTATTACAAAATAATGAAACAAGTATTTACCAATAAGACTTCCCCCCCAGTCCAACTTCTCGGCACAGACGTTATCAAACTGCCCCATTTTCGCAATTTCTGCTTGATGCTGCGCAAAGGCCAGCTGCAGGAGAGGAAGAATTACTTGTAAAACGTAAACCAAGGTGGTGCTGGGCACAGAACACCTGTGTCCATGCAGTACTGCACCTGAGCTAACTGACTTTTGCTCTTCACCAGCTTGGGATAATTACCTGGGTAAATCTCTATTAAGAAAAGTTTGCTACCTAAACAATTTAACAGAGTTAAATTCCAAGTACTTCCTGGGAATGGATAAAAACCACCAGGATGGCTACCTCTGAGTTATTCTCCAAATGGAGTCTGAATTACTAAAAGAGCAAACTTCAAAGATACAAGTTCAGGGCAAAAGTAATCTGACATCTTGCTTCCTTAAAATGTTTCTGGATTAAAAATAGAGACAGCTGCCACGCAATTACTAATCAAAACATCAGGACATTCTCTTTTATTTTTTAAATAATTCCCATTAACAATAACTTAGAATCATAGAATAGTTTGTGTTGGAAGGGACCTCTCAAGGCCATCTAGTCCAACCCCCTGCCGTGGGCAGGGACATCTTCAACTAGATCAGGTTGCTCAGAGCCCCGTCCAGCCTGACCTGGAATGTTTCCAGGGATGGGGCAAATACCTGTATTCATTATAATTTTGCCTTACAGCTTGCAACTGATAATCAAATAGAAAAAATTAAGTCGAATCATCTGTTGAAAAACTCTGACATTCTTCACTGGCTCAATCTAAGTCCTCCGCATGGCAGTCCACTCGTGTTCAAGAGCCATCCTCCTCTCTGGCACTCCGCTATTCCTGGGTCTGACAAGCTGCAGTTAAATTCTGATGACAAGACGTGAGAACTGAGATTTTGTGGTTGGGCTATGACCTAGCAGCATTAATTCCTCCTCATTAAAACCAATACCATTGTACAGTCAGCTACTTTGTCACCATTAATGAAGCGTTTCTCTCTGGTCTATCACATGTTAAATACAGTTTCAGCCAGGGAATCCTTAGAAAGAAAAAAAGCCCCACAGTATCTTCTCATAAGACACTTCTACCAAGCTGCTTTAGACAGGGTTCATGTCTCCCTTGCCCATGCAGTGAAATCACAGTTCTACTGCTCTATGAATTTTGTGCACCTTTGCGGCAGGGTAAAAGTTGGCAGGGTTTCTGTTGTTCTTCTTTAAGCCTAACACACCTGTCAACATGCAAAATAAAACGTTCATCCCTTTATTTATTTTGCAGTCAATTATTGCTTTATATAAACTAACTAAAGGAACTAAATATCCTTAACTCCCTCATAACCGTAAAATTTGAAGCCTAAAAGCCATTAAGATTTCAGAACAACTTACCTTGTACAAGTAAAGCCAATTCCATGCAAAACTGATGAGAAAACTTATTAATAAAACACGTTTTAGCTGAACAAACCAATGAATACGTGTCCAGAGCTCTGTAGCTATTACAGTCACAATGCACACTAAGCACAAGAGAATCTGAAAAAGAAAAGAGGAAAAAATTATGATCCAGATTTGGAACTTTCCAAGCTTACTGCCAGTACACATGAAGGAACTTCCAACTTTTGTTTTCACTAGCGCCTTTTACACAGAACAGTTGAGAGAATTTTTCCTTGCTTTCACAGCACACCTGCAGCAGTACGAGCAGAAAAGTTTCATGCCGTTACTAGCAGTCATTCCTATCACCGCCTCACATTGCAGTTGCGCGTTTCTTTCTCGTGATATTTAGTTCTTTCTTCCTTACGATATTTAGTTATTTCTTCCTTACGATATTTATCACATTACCTACCATACTTTAAAATTACAAAATTGATGTAAATTGGTGCTTGAGTAGTATGTGCCTGGTATGAACCACAGAACTTGGCAGCAGTGAAGAGACAAAGTTACAGTCTGGCTAACAGCAGCAAGACTTCCGAGAAGCACTTTACAGTCTCTTTCCACCCGAGGACCCCTAACAGCGAGGTTACACTACTGACAGCTTGCTTTTTTAATTTGGCTTCCATGGACCCCCTCAAAACTAGACAGGCTACTTTCAAGATCATGTTAGCATAAAACGTTAGCATATTCTGAATTGTGAAGATCTATTCAGGCAGCTTCAACTTATCCGACTGGATAAGCTTCAGCCGACGGGAGTGCGGCTATCGATGGCTACAGGCTGTTCAGAAGGGACAGGCGAGGAAGGAGGGGCGGAGGGGTTGCCCTCTACATCAAGAAATGGATAGAGCGTGAAGAGCCGTCTCTGAAGAACAGCCACGAGCAGGTTGAAAGCTTATGGGCAAGAATCGGAGACCGAGGTAACAAAGGGAACCTTGTGGTTGGTGTCTACTACAGGCTGCCCAATCGAGGGGAGCCTACTGACGAAGCCTTCTTACTCCAGCTACAGGAGGCATCGCGCTCACAGGCTCTCGTCCTGCTGGGGGACCTCAATCACCCCAACATAGAATCATAGAATCATTGAGGTTGGAAAAGACCCCTAAGACCATCGAGCCCACCCATCGATCCACCA
>NW_008795702.1:1932318-1933049 GCF_000699145.1 Aptenodytes forsteri | reverse complement strand
GCAACTTGAGGCCATTTCCTCTCGTCCTATCGCTTGTTACTTGGGAGAAGAGACCAACACCCACCTCGCTACAACCTCCTTTCAGGTAGTTGTAGAGAGCGATGAGGTCTCCCCTCAGCCTCCTTTTCTCCAGGCTAAACAACCCCAGTTCCCTCAGCCGCTCCTCATCAGACTTGTTCTCCAGACCCCTCACCAGCTTCGTTGCCCTTCTCTGGAAAAGTAGCACAGTGAGCTATAGGCAATCCAGGAGACTCCTGAAATGCACTGAGGATAACTTCTTAAGCCACAACAGAGGGGATGCAATACTGGACCTGATGGTAACCAATGCAAGTGAGCTAATCGGTGACGTCAAGACTGGAGGCAGCCTGGGCGGCAGTGATCGCGCACTGGTGGAGCTGGCAGTCCTGAGGGATACGGGTCAGGCGAAGAGTAAAGTCAGGACCCTGAATTTTAGGAAAGCAAACTTCCTGCTCTTCAAGGAGTTAGTCAGTGCGACCCCCTGGGAAACTGCCCTCAGGGACAAGGGAGCAGAACAGAGCTGGCAGATCTCTAAGGACACTTTCCATAGGGTGCAAGAGCTCTCCATCCCCAGGTGTAAGGAATCAGGAAAGGAAGGCAAGAGACCGGCATGGCTGAGTCGAGACCTGCTGGTCAAACTAAAGAGCAGGAAGGAAATGCACAGGCAGTGGAAGCAGGGACAGGTATCCTGGGAAGAGTATAGGGACGCTGCC
>NW_008795702.1:1925427-1930582 GCF_000699145.1 Aptenodytes forsteri | reverse complement strand
TCCCTGCCCACGGCAGGGGAGTTGGACTAGATGACCTTGAGAGGTCCCTTCCAACCCCGACCATTCGATAATTCTATGATTATAGATCCTCAGTGTAGCACTTTGCAGTTCCATTTTAGAGAATATGACATTCTCACAGAGTCATGCTCTTCTATCCAACACTGTACAATTTTTTTCCACATAATTCACAAAAACCTCTGACCTATAAAGTCTAAGACCTCAGATATATACTTGTCTCAATATAAATATATTCCAACTCCTGCAGAAGCCAACAGCTTCAGCATCTATTTGAACAAGAGACAAATCTGGAAAATTTGTAATGCACGAGTTGTCAGTTTAAGTGACAAGAAAGTACTAGAGTCTAATGAGTCGCGCAACACAGATATAAAAGACAGGAAGAGAAAAAAGAAAGCATACTAGAAAAAAAAACGCAAAGCTACAATAGGAAAAGATGACCACAGGAATAAAAAACTTCTTCCTTATATACATCGCCTCTACCTTCAGCAACCATGAAACAAAAAGAGTGACTCGCTGTAAGTATGATGGAAAGAACTGCTTCACGTGTGGAGTTAAGACGGTAATACTCATTGGCTGGACTTGCACAAAGAAACTGGAGAAAACAGCAATTAGAAAACAACAACAAAAAACCTTTCTTCTTTTCTTACCAGAAACAGATTATACAGATCAATTCCAAAAGTGTCTTCAAATCTCCAGTGCCAAGCTTTATAATCATGGTGCTTAAAATTGATCAAAATATCACTAAGTGCATCATCCACAGCACCTGACTGCCAAGTTTCCTCATTGAGAAACCTGAGGATCTCCAAATATGTCTGTTTTGTAAGGATGATCTCAGCATCGTAATGAACGTGGCCCACGTTTTCCTCAGGCTGAATTAAAAGCAAAGCAAAAGCATGGTTAAAAGCTGCTTATTTGGAAATAGAAGTACACACGAAAAACTGTATCCCTATGCAAAACCTGATTACATATCCTCATTATGGACCAGCACCTTTTTGAACCAGACTGCAGGGTGAAGACATGGGACAGGGAGCACACTATGATTCTATAACCTTTTTGTTCATTCCTCTAAACTATATGAAAACACGAATTCAACTGGTTTGTACTCTTTCAATTCTACAGCAAAAACCTAAAAAATGAAGTGAGTTCTCTCAGCTGTTATGAAAATTTTAGAACCCTTTCTCATTAACAAGTAATAATTACTAATGTGCTATGTGTGCCCCGATCATGGCTGGGCAATACAGACAGAAGCTATTAAATGCTGAAACAAGAAATTTTACATTGCTAAGTATAATGTTCTTTGTTAAATATTAATTTTGCTTGTTGCTAAAAATTTATTCCTCTAGCTCTGAATAGGGGGAAAAAAAAAAATCTCCAAAGACAATATAAGAAAGAAAGTAATAAGGTGATTCTTATATGCAAACTCTAAGAAGCTACTATTCCTAGATGGTTAACGTGGTAGAGTCTAAAACAAAGGCCTAAAAGGTCTACAACAAACAAACAAACAAAATCCAGCTCTTTCAAGTTTAACAACCATTAACATGAACTGAACAGGGTATTACTACAGCCGCATCCCAGCAACAGATATTTAGATACACACCCTGAATTCACGTAGTCTTCCTTTGGGTGCTTTACAGATCAAACAGCAACAGTCTCTCCTCAGCAAACACTGCTAACCCTTTGCAATTCAGTTCCCTTAATTTTAATTGAAATTTAAAGTATGCCAGAATAATTAATCAATACTTGATAACTGCGAAAAACACATAAAGTAGTATTATGAATTCTAATTAATTTTTAATGACTTCAAATACTTACAAGGCCAAGTTTTCCAGCTTCATTTAAAATCTTATTCAAGTATCGCTTAAAAATAGAAAAGCTACGGCTTTCATGTGATTTGGCATTCCTCTTCTCACATTCTGCAATCTGCAATGTAAAGACATTTTATTCACTTCTTGCTCAGACCAGCTTGTTCATAGGAGGAAAAAAAAACCCCTACCGACACATTAAACTCGGGATTAACAGAGGCACATTTCTTCAGTTTAGCAGTAATCCCACGATTAGTACACCAGATAAAAAGTGTATGCAGCTGCTGAAGACACTACTTTCCATGGGACTGGCCAGTACTGGAGATTTCAGATCTGCTAATAATACGGTTTGAATACGAACCTCAGTTAGTATCCTCAGAAAAAACTAAGGATCTGGATCTCCTTAAATTTTAAGTTTACATCGGGGCGGGGAGAGAACTGTAAAAAATACTAAGTAAGTAAAACAACGTTAAAATTACATATCCCACTGGGTCTCCAAATGGCTGAGGGAAGCGAGCGCCCCGGTAGCCACACAAGCATCACCGCACCCTCCTGATCTCAGAGGAAGCAGCAGCGCGGGGGGCCTACCGCCGCGTCTGAGAGCTGCAGCATTGCACATCACCGTCAGCCACGAACACGTTCTCTATGCCCACAACCCACCCCTTAAAATCCAACAGAACTGAACAACTTGAAAATGAAAGGTCAGGTTTCTTAGCTTTTGGCAGCACGGTGTAACATCAACACCACAAGTTTAAACTGTCGACGCTGGACAGAAGCACGTAGCTCCTATCAACTTCTGTTACACTATCAAACATTTTAGGAAACAGACCTTGGTAGGCAATTGAACTCCAGCAATTTGGAATGGAGTTCAAACCACTTCCAGTCTCTCCTCTGAATAAAGAGGTTCCCCCTACATAATGCACGGTCTCTCACAAATTACACCAGCAATTCACCAGTTCTATACTATTCAGGAAAGCATCATCAGAAAGCACAAACTATAAAAGGATGGAAAATACTCTGAAGTTCCATAACAAACCTTGCGTTGCAACGAATCTACTTCTCTGGAACAACTCGATAAGATTTCAGTACTGACTGTATCCACGGTGTTATCCTCAGAGTCATGATAGTTTGCCTGAAATTACATAAGAAAAACGCATATTTTTAGAATCAAAGAATTTGGCCAATATGCCATGTTACACTTCTATAGTCAGATCACCTTAAAAGGCGCAAAGGAACTAAAAACTGAGTGTTGGTCTTCACTGCTAATACTCTCCCAACCACACTCCAATTGCCTCTCTGCCGTTATTTTAGGCTCCAAACGGACAATTGCTTTAAGTTTATCTAAACGCGTGCTGCCTTCAAAAGGTGAGGTCTTGCCCCTTCCTCCCCCACCTGCCCTTTCCCCTCCTCTGAGCGCTGGTGAGCCACGCAGTGCATCAGATTAGATAACCAGACTGGCTAAAAACCGACTCAGCAAGCAAAGGGGCAGCTCTCAGCCAGACAAATTCCCAGTCCAGCTGGCCACGCAGCCAGCCAGACTGAAAGTAAACACAAAGCCCCGTTCTCGGTTGCGTGCCTTTCCTTTCACGTTCCCTCTTCATTCCGAAACAACATCCCACTTTTTTCTGCTAATCGCTCAGACTAAATCGCTAAAAAGCAGCGCTTCTTCCACACAACCGGGCACGCACATCGAGGAAAGTCTCCAAAAGGAAGCGCAACATCACACAAATCGGCGAACTCGTGCCGACACGGAGTTTGCTTTTGCGGACTCGGGTGGCCCACACAGCCTGACTACCTAAAATCTCTCACTGCAGAGCAGAAAAGAAATCCTGAAAAGATGGATTAACCCAAAGCAGCCATTTTTCTCCTTTAAGATGCAGTTCTATTTTTGTGGGAGACAACAGTACAACTCCTAATGTTTTTTTATACAAGCTGAAGCAGTTGGGCACCGAGTTTAAAGACTCCAAAGCTTGCTGCCTAATTTTAGGGATGCTAATGACTATCAGGTGGACTTGGGGCAGGTGGAGGCTGAGGAGGATCTCTGCGGAGAGAACTAACGCAGTTTGCACTTTTTAAGCTTCAGAAAATGGTATTCTTCAAGACTGCAAAACCAAACTTGAAAGCTGAAGAATGACAAAAATCAAGGGTGCCCGTACAACCAACCACCGTTTGCAGTGCCACGTGTGCACCTACGCACTGGATAAACAACGCACATCTCATGGTATATGTAGAGTCCACCCCGCATACAAGACAACCGAGATGATTCACCTTGTTAAAACTAGCTTTTCGTATTTAATCTTCTCCTCAATATTAATGAATTATTAACAGTACAGCACTCAATCCCTATTCTGATCGTCCTTCTAAAAACTCTGATGCCCAGCATTACAAAACACCATTGATTTTCATAATACTCTCACACCACAAATGGGGTTTATTCCCATATTACTGGGGAACTGGATAATTCAAGTAAAATATAATCATAACTCCCCCACCTTTTATCAGCTAGGAACTTAATTTTCAAGATATTTAACACTATACTCAAGAAACTAGCAAGAGCTGCTTAACCCAGCACTTCTCGGAGAAGTAACTCGTGGAGCCACTACCTGCATAAATCAACCACCACCCGTGAAAAGACAAAAAGCACGGTTCCTGTGACTCGATCGGTGTGCAACAGAAACTCACCGGTAAAAGACCCTGAGCTAATTATCTACAGTAAGATAGACGCTATTTTTTCTTGCAGCTTTAACAATGGACACACAACACTTTTTTGTGTATAGTAGAAAGACCATAATTCTGTCGTTTTCTAATGTCACGGTTTAGGGGCAATCTTTCAACAGCGTGCGGCTGAAGGACTGTTTGGGAGAGACAGGTGTTCCTGCACCCTTTCTTTTCCTACCTTGTAGGGTCTTCTCATTGTTCCTGACGCTGCATCGTAATTGAGCATGTCCGTGGGGTCAATCCATTCATCGTCTTGAACTCTACCGCTCCCTATTAGCACAACTGCGCACAATACCAAAGGAAACAGCATCCTGCATCAAGAAATTCAGATACTTAGTTCAGGACGTAACATGCCGTAAGGAAAAAAAAAAAGAAACAATCTTACAAGGTGAAAAAAGCATTCTCCGGTGCTGTTTAAAAACTCAGCTCCCCATCAAGCAGGTTAAACTTCACGTATATTTTTTTTTTCTCTCAAAGAAAACACGGGCAACAATTCAACTGTGTTATATGGCCGGATCAACGTAACTCGCTGTAGTTATCAGCGGGCGCAGGGCAGAGTTCAGCTTTGCTAAAGGCGGTAAAACGGCGCAGAACTCCTCCAGGCTTCGAGACGGGGG
>NW_008795702.1:1895970-1924689 GCF_000699145.1 Aptenodytes forsteri | reverse complement strand
GCCGTTCCTGCGGCCGGGCGGGCCCAGGCGGCAGCGACGCTGCAGCCGGCAAGCGACACGGCCGGGATGAGCAGCGAGCGTAGGAGGAGGCCGTCAGGAGAATAATTAACACCTGAGCGAGCAGCAGGTTGGAGAACGCCACCGTGGCAAGCAGGGAGAAGGCAGCTATGGAGCACATGCAGCACCGCGGTTGGCATTCCCCCCCGCCGGAGTGGGGCGGTGACACAGCCGAACCTGCAAGGGAGGAAGCAGCAGCCGTTCCCACCAACGTACCCCCCTCCCTGCCCTCCTCCTGTACGTGGATTTATTTCTTTTTAATGTTTAGTTGTCTACAGTTCCAGGCAGACATAGAGGAAAGAGACTGCCCTTTCGTAAATACGTGGGCGCTCCCAACCCTCACTTGTAAGAACAGCTCAGAATCACAAGAGGAGGCTGGGACATAAACCGACAGATGTAAAACTAGAGCCTCGCTGTAGAGACCCAAGTTGTACTAGAATCGATTTAAGGACATGAGTATTGAAACAGTTGTAGTGCCAATTAAAAATAGTCTGCCAGCTTTCACCACAGATAGACAACTGGAGGAACAGAATAGCTAGAAGTCGTATTTTCCTCCAAAACAGCACTGGGACCTTAGCCTATGTGTCCAATATAGAAAAACAAAAGAGATTTTCAGCTCTGTGCTACTGTATTATTACTTACCGCTCTGCAAAGTCAGGTACTTGGAAATGGTATCAAAGATCTAAAGTATTTTACAGTTCTAGGCACGCAACAGATTTCGACGTATGGTTTAAGTATCTGAGTTGCACTGAGGAATTATAAATCCAAAACAACAGATGAGATAGCTGCAGGTGTTGGAGGTCTTTATTGAGATTATAGCACAGATACACTTCTATAGTTACCTTTCCACTTTTATACGATAGTTAAAAATGCTTGCTACAGTGCACATATAATTTAGTAACCAAGAGAATCCAAAACTTAACTGCAGTTCAAATAAATAAATAAACTAATGTTTAAGGTTTATATTTTAAAAAGTAAAAGGAACTGTACAATATGAAAATATAACAATACATAAACATTAGAATCTAAAGTTTTGTAGAAATAAAACCGCAATTTCCCATACCTAAACAGTGCAAGAAATAAAATTCAGTTAAGCTTCTGAACTGGGAATTTAAACAATTTAATTCTTAAGTTATCATGCAGACATAGCATTTTAAGCCATGCTGGTTTCTATAATAGCATTAATGGTATCCCTTTTACTTGAAAAAACTGATAGCCATTAAGCTCACTGTGACAACTGCTGCCAATCCACTCTTCTACAGTACATTATACACAGAGGTATTCTGTTGCATTCAAAAAGTAAAATATGTTTCTAAAAAAAAAAAAAAAAAAATCAGTATTTTACTTTTTTCCCCTCCAACATGTTAGCTTGTTCAAAACAATGTCACATAGTAAAACCAGCAACATTTCCCCCAGTTTAGATGAAAAGAAAGAAAAAAACCCCACACTATATAATGGACCATAATCAAGATGTGGTTACTGCCTAGTCACCTTTAAAGTTCAGAACTTGTTACTAAAAAAAGTTGAAATTGTGGAGATGTTATAAAGTCTGACCTCTTGTTGAGAAGTGATGAATATAATAAATCTGAAAAAACAGTGGAAGTAATTTATCTTTTATGTGTATGTGTGTGGAACTAGTTACATACAGACTTGATTAAAGTGTTGTTCAACTTAAGTTTCTATATAAAGTTCTCATTGAGGCAAAGACCAAGGAATGCAATTAATACCGAACTGTAAACACGTCATTCATGTTACTTTGAGTGCACATCGACAACATAAGAGTTCTCCTCATAGACTTTGGCAACAAGACTACAACAGGTCACAGCAGCATGAGTTCACATGGAAGACTGAAAGCACTGCAAAAGGATATACTAAAAACACCAAGACCTCCTAGAAACCAGAAACATCTGTGACAAGTGCCCCTCCTCTTGATACGACACTCTCCTGCTCAACTGCTGCTCTCTCAATGCCTAATTATTATTACTTTGTTTTTACAGTTCTGTAGTCTCGGGTCTCTGTGCTTTATCTGCATAGGTTGCCTTTGTTTGCACTCTAGCCATTGTAGGTCCAAAGGGTTACAGTTCTGTCTGCAGAAGACGACAAGAAGGAAAGATCTTGCGTATGCCACCTGCATTGAATAACTTTGTCCTTGTGCTCTCCTACCACCATAAGAGGAAGCTGCTTCGTGAGGTCCCCTACGGCAGAGGAACAGAAATCATTAATCACCTCATGAATTCATATCCCAGATCTTTGGCTTTTTGGGGGTGGGTTTTTTTTGTGTTTTTGTTTTTTTCTGTTTGTTTAGTAAAGCTTACATATGTATTTCACCTTACGAAGCATACTTGACCCCTCCCTCCCTCTCGCACACACACAGAGTATAACACAAGGCCCCAGTGTTTTGGTTTTTAGGCATTACTGGACACAGTACAACTTTAAAATACAGGTATTCACAGTTTTTAAACAATGTGGTTAAAATTTATCGGTCCAAGAAAATCAAGTCAATTAGATATACCCTATATCTTCTCTCTTCTTAACTCTTCCCAATAAAAATAAGCATTATTATTATACTTTTTTCTTTTTTTTTTTTAAAGGGTCAATTTTATGACTGCTGCCTGAAAGCAATGGCCATCTCATCAGGCAACAGTGTTAATTAGTTCTTTTATCATAATCAGACCCCCTCAACAAGATTTAGTTCATAGCCTACATTCTTAGCAATACAACTAGCCAATTGTGAACACCCACAATCACATTTATATACATTTCAAACCCTTCAAAGCTCTACTGTTTTCCCCCCTTTTAAACTAAAACCTGATCTTTGAACCAAGTTCTCTTACAACTTCAATATTAAAAGCACCAAACTGAAAATTAACCTAGTATCCTTTGTAGTATGTTACCTTGCAAGTCTGTCACCTTTATTTTCATATCATATGATCCTGTGAGCAAGTAGTGTGCCCCTGGAGAGAAGCGAACAGAACGAACATCACTGGAATGAGGATGATAGCTCTGCACCATTCGTCCTCCTCGAATATCGTACAACATACAGCTAGAGTCCTCTTGTCCTGTAGCCAGGAGACGACCACTGGGATCAACAGCTACTGAGGCTACAGCACTTCCTACAGGAGGAAAAAAACCCAACATACACTGTATTTATGTACATTTGTGCAAATAGCCAACTTTTTTTTTAAAAACAAGAATATACATTGTATAAGAATTCCAAATGCTGGCTTTAAATTTAAGGTGAACATACCTAGCTACTAAAATAAGAAAATTTTTATGTTCTAGCACTTAAAACTCTGAAGCCACAGGTCACACTGGAATGGTAGCAAAGCCGCTGTTACAGCTGCATAGGAAAAAAGTGTCTGTTTCATCACAGGAAAGAAAGTCACTCTTTATGAAATAATGTAGAATAATGCAAGGAATTCTCCCCCACCCCAATTCTAATTTCTTGCTCTCCCTCCCCCCCAGGTTTCAAGAAACAAATCTGAACCCAAGCAGTTCTTAAGAATCCTTTTGCAGATTTTTTCTACAAAGTATGTTGATGACTTGCAAAAATGGCTGCTCCTTCCCACCCCTTCCTTTGATTCCGAAACAGTTATCTTGTGTCTTGTTTTATTTTACTGTACTTGGAAGTGGTCTGTTTGAAAGTCACAAGGCAAAAAAACTAGCCAACTTTTGAAAGGAAATGTTACTTTAAAAACAAACAAACCAACCAAAACACACAGGTAAAGATATCCTCATAACTTCTTTCTTTTAAAGCCAAGCCTCCATTCTGTGATGCAAGAAACCCTTACATTCACTCTATACTACTTAGACATCTTGAAAATACATTTTTATGCAAGAATGACTAGAATCACGATAGGAAGTCTTACCTGTTCCATGAAACGTTGTTCCCACAACACGAACACAGCTTGGCACTCTCAGATCCCAGAATCTTACAGTCTTGTCTTGGGATCCAGATGCAATCATCCAGCCACTCCATGTATAAAGTGCTAAAATATGACCTGTGAACAAGACGACTTCTTTATTTGATTAAATATCATTAATCAAATAATGAAATATTACAGTTCTGATTATATTTTCGCATTCATAGGTTTAACAGTCCCATGGAAAACCTGCACATTGCATGATCTAAAATGCCAACAGCGTAAGGCAATACCCAGCTTTGCATCTTCTCCGGAATGAAGCATGCGCTCTCTCCATTAACTTAACAGCCAATGTATTTATAAACAGGCCCCCCCCCAATACCTCAAGAGAGATTTGGAGAGGAAAAAAGTCTTGCTAGAAAGAAAAACACAAAGACATTAAAAAAAAAACCCAACCCACACGTTTATTAGAATACAATAAAGACTTAAAAAGTGCAAGACAGAAGCAACAACATACATACCAGTGTGACCACTTAGAGCATGCAGGCCTTGTCCTCGCTGACAATCTGTTGTGTAAATATTACAGTCCCCTGCTCCAGCACTTATTAAAATAGCACCACCACTTTCTGGGCCTTCCATAAAAGCAAGGTCTCTGATTGTCCCATCATGCATGCTGAACTCCAAATCTGGTCCTAAAATAATTAAAAAAAATCAAGGAACAAAATGAGGCATACTTTGTTTATCACTGTTAGGGCTGCAATCTTTAAAGCAGCTACAGTGATAACGCAGAATATTTTAGGCAAGGGTGGGTATACTACCAAGTATAAACATTGTTGTGCACTTTCCATAGAATACTCCATTTCAGTTACTAGAGTTCAAATCTCTAAGAATCTTATTTTTATTGAATGTTGCTTGAGCTTCCTACAGTTCCTAAAGCTTTGCAAAAGGTACATGGACCACCTCCACGGCCAATTCCAGCCAAGGTTTATAGAGCACATTTATTTCTTTTGTAAACTATGGTAAACTAAAAAGGCTTTCTCTGCCAGGAGGAATCATTGAGAACACTGAACCTCACAGGACAAGATAGCCTAAGCTCGAAACAGAAAAGATAAGAGCCATATTCAGTGTATTGATTAGGAGGGTTGGGCATGGAAAACAGTATTTGCTGGGAGAGAAGGCTTAGACTTCTAAGATGGGGGAGAAGATGACAGAACTAGGCAAGAAAAAGGGGAACTGGAAGTAGAAATAAATTCCTACTGACAGTCAAGAACTAGAGTTCAGTAAGAACATCTGGTTGTTTTACCATATCTCAAAAAAGTCTACCAGAAGACAGCACAATACCAGAGAGTCTTGCAAAACAAAACTGAAATGCAAACAAACAAAAAACCAAACCAAATAAAACCCAAAAGGTAATCCCCAACCTCTCAGGGGCTCTTTGCTGGACAGAGACTACAGTGATAGCGAAAGGGAAAAGAGACTAAGTTAATCAAAGTATTGGAATAAAAATAACAAAACCTATTAACTACATAATCAATGTAATTTGAATGGTTTTGCCAAATATTGGACAAATAATTGAAACTAAATTCTTTAAACTAAATGCACACACACTACCTGTTGCATTACAAGTTTCTGCATTAAAAGGCAGTACTTTCACATATTTATCATTAGAACCAGTAGCTAACAGCTGTCCACAGGGACTCCAGGCTACACAGTAGATTGATCCTTTATGGTGCTTGTTCCTTTTGAAGCGAACTACAGGTTGTTTAGGAGTATTATAAGCACTGGAAAAAAAAAAGAAAAATAGCCAATTTCCTTTTATTTGTAAGGAAAACAATGTATTCTAAAATGCAAATACTGTTTTTCTATTATTTTAGGTAACATGAAATATGTATGACTGTTTGCATTGAAACATATACATGTGATCTAAGACAAAACAAAAGGATCTTCTCCATCCCATTTTCTCAGTTTTTCCTCATCTTCCTATTGTATTTTTGACTGGACATGCAAGAACAACTTACGCAGTCCCTTCATCTATAAAGGGTTGATACAGATAAAATATAGTAATTACTAGCTACACACAATGAAACCTTATCCCCAGAGTCCTAAATTGGTGGGATTTTTCTCTACATCCTTCATACTTCAACAACTTGATCCTGTGGCCACTTTTGAAGGTGCTTGAGTTCAATTAAGCAACAGTAGGCCAAGAAAGCCCATAAGGCACACACGAGCTGTGGTAGCACCCAGCACAGCTGGCATGGCTAAAGGCTGGGTCTGGGGTTAAACTATCAGGCTGCAGGTTGGAAAATCCAGATTCCTGAAAGAAGAAAGCAGAAGCCTGTGTAACCTCTGTGTATGTGTGCAGGAAGATGTTTCTCTTCTAGTTTCCCACCCACCAGACATAATCCCTAACTGGGGATTGTGTTTGGTATGACAGCATAATTACATGACTGGGCTCCATTTACTTGTGTTTGGGGCTGTTGTGCCTAGTAGTACTGTAGCAATAAAAATTGAGGCCTGCTGTTTTATCCAAAAAGTGGCTGTCTATACCATCCTTGCTTTCAGAACGAGTGGGACTCAAGCACTTAAAGTGGTTAAAGGATCAAGAAAAATGCTTCTGTGTTAACCCTACCTGGGAAGACACAGAAAAATGCTGCAGTCAAGTACCGTCTCCTCTTTGGCCATTAAATAAATAGCAAAAAAAGCATACAACAAAAGAAAAGACTCATACATGTTCATCATTATGAGCTGTGCATTGGATATCATTTGTTGAATAAGGTGGCTCTCAAAGCTTCACTCGTCTACTAGAAAAGCTCATACAGCAGTCTGTGCAAGAAAGACACATTCACCATTGTATGTTAACGCTGGAATCTTCACAGCATCTAAACATACCACACAGTCTTATTTCTGAAACCAGATCAGCTTTACACACGGCTGAAATAAAGTGAACAGTCCCATTGATGTACATTTCCTCTATTTCAATCGATTAATTTCCTATGCTGTTGTTTCTCTATTCCCATAGCAGGAAGTAGTCAAATGCTTAAGATAAAGTACTGCTGTATCCAACTCCATCAACATTCACTCCAGTAACATCAACAATAGAAATTCAACAAATTAAATTGCTATTGAAAAATTCAGAAACCATATTATAAACACTTGAACAAAAGAGGCAGAGAGAAAAAACAGAAGACAAAGATCTAAGTCTGTTTAAAAACTTTTGAGGTAAACATGGCTTTAGTAAAGAATACTAAAATAAATCTACATGGAAGCTAGTTTTATTTTGTTGCCAGAGGGGAAATCCATGACAGATTAGCCTACATCAGAATCACCACTGAACACACTACGGAGGTTCCTAAATGGCCTAATGCCTTCTATTGCACTCGGAGTTTGGATTCACAACATTTGTTAAGAGGTGGAGGCAGCAGCTGAGAATCACTGACTTTGTCAGGACATGGGAGCACCTGCCCAGCACAGAGGCCACATGCTGCCAGTCAGCTGTGTGGAAGCACTGTGATTATTTGAGCAACATCTGCAGAATTGTAATGTGTATCTATCAGTGCTTAATCTCAAACATGTGAAAAAAAGCACACTACTGTTATACCGTTAGAGAAAGGGGGGAAAAAACCCCCAAAAACCCAAACCCACCAAAATCAACCTGTCCTGAATAATACATCAGTTTGAAGGACAATTTTAAGAACTTAAAAAATCCCAACAAAACTCTGAGGTACAATTAAACAACTGCTATTTACCAGATACTCTACACAATTACAGCTTTTTGAAAAACACGAAAAATTCTGAATGCGTGTCTAGACTCAGGTTGTTACAATATGAATATCTTTAAGATAATGTAATCTCTCTGCTGACTTGTAAATCCCATGATGAAATGTTTTTGGCAGACTATAAGCCTAGTGAAAAAACCAGTACGAGGAAGAAGTACAAGTTCAGAATTAAGGAAATCTCAGTATTCCTTTCATATCCAGACGCACTATGTCACTTGTCACATCAGATCGTGCACTGTAACTAGAGATTAAGGCTGCGGAGCCAATCTAACCCTTCCCAATGGTTAGAGTAAGTTGTGTGGGAGCAGAGTTAGTCAATGCGGAGGTGTTCATTCCACTGAAAATGTTTTGCACTGTTTACCAATCAAGAGGAGGTTGTCTGGGCTTCAAGCCCAGCAAGTCGGCTTGCGTTGCGTAACAGAGAAATCAACTTTTTTTTTTTGTTTCATACACTGCCAATAAATATTTTTGAATTCAACTTCAAAGGCTACCTTACTGATGACACTTAAGGAGAAAAAGAAAAAAAAAGATCAGGTTAGTTTTTGAACGCTTTAGAAGCCTGAACATGAGTCCTAAACCGGGAAGGTGTCTCAGATAAAGTCACTGTGCATACCTGTAGCTCCTTCTGAAATTGTGATGTTTTAGATGCCTGGGCTTCCCCCCTACTCCAGGAAAATAATGTAACTGGAGCAGAGACAAGGAGGTGGTTATTGAGATGGCAATATTTATTTCTAGATGAAAAAATATTTTTCCCCCTCCTATTAAAAAAAATGGGTGAAAAGACTAGGTGCACAGTAAACCACAAATAGCGCTTTTCCTGTCAAGGAGCCAAAGTATCAGGAAAACAATGTTTATAGTAACAACGGGCCAACAGACATGCTTTGGCATATTTTGCTGTAAAAGTTGAAGAAGACACTGCTTTCTTTACTGTTAAGGCTGTCCTCCTGCCAGAAACTGCACCTCATGAAGCTCAACTTGTGCTGGCTTGGGAACTGACACATGCTTTCTCCCACTTTTACAGCTGGAATATCAAAAGCAGAAGCCATCACCGTAAACACAGAAAAGCCCACCTGCTGAGACAAAAATAACACTTTTATAAGGAAAGGTGTAGTATTGTGGCAATGCATCTTGCCAGTAATGGAAGAGAGCAAAAAAGTAGCCCACTGTCCTGGTTTCGGCTGGGACAGAGTTAATTTTCTTCCTAGTAGCTGGCATACTGCTGTGTTTTGGATTTAGCATGAGAATAATGCTGATAACACACTGATGTTTTAGTTGTTGCTAAGCACTGTTTATATTAAGTCACAGACTTTTCAGCTTCCCACGCTCTGCCAGCGAGGAGGTGCACAAGACGCTGGGAGGGGGCACAGCCAGGACAGCTGACCCAAACTGGCCAAAGGGCTATTCCATACCATGTGACATCACGCTCAGTATATAAACTGGGGGGAGTTGGCCAGGGGGCAGCGATCACTCAGGGACTGGCTGGGCATCAGTCGGTGCGTGGTGAGCGGTTGCATCACATCTTGGTTTTCCCCCCTTCCTGGGTTTTGTTCCTCTCTCTCTCTTGTTGTTTTAATTTCCATTACAATTTATTATTATTATTACATTATTTCAAGTATTAAACTGTTCTTATCTCAACCCACAAGTTTTCTTACTTTTGCCCTTCTGATTCTCTTCCCCCATCCCACCGGGGTGTGGAGGGAGGGTGAGTGGCTGTGTGGTGCTCGGTTGCTGACTGGGGTTAAACCACAACACCCACAAATACGCAAATGCTTCAGCAGCTCTTATTTTTGTTTGGCAGTTCAGGTTTCTAAGGAAAGCACTGCGCTATTTACAACAACAAAATAAAGATATGAAATGTACAGCTATCAGTAGCTAAAGGAGAGAAGCGCTACGCTACAGAAAAAGGAATTACTAAAAGCTTTCTTACCTTGGGTCAATTACTTCTGGATAGGCACAAACTCTCAAAGTTTTAGAGTTGGAGCCAACAGCATATAAACTCCCACTGGGATGAAAGGCTACAGCTCTGACAGCTTGTGTGTCTTCTAGAGTATTAATGCAAATGAACTGCTTTTTTGATTTGTCATCCTGTGTAGAAGGATAATGGTCAAATTAGGTTCTTCAGCATAAAACTGGACATTTAAAAGTGGATGTGACTGTTTTGCTGAATAACGTAAAACTATTGTACCAAAGTATTAATAAGTAGCAGCACCAGGCTAAACTATTCAAATGACAGATTAGTAAAACGATGTCTACTCCAGGTCAAGGAATGGCATACTTCAAAGAGTTCTTTTCTTCAACTCACTCTTACAGCTAACCCTAGATTTAACATTTCTCATTCTCCCTCCCGGCTTCCAACAGCTTTTGTTCTTCTAAACAGCCCATTTCAAAAGCATGATGTTACAGTTTATTTCTGTGTAAACACATTTGATCTGTGTGAAACTTGCAAGGGGAACAAAGCTGCATTTTTCTGAAAACAGTCCAATTCATAAACACAGTTTATAAAACAAACATAATAAACATAAGAATCAGCTCTTCACCCTGTAGATAACACAAAGTTATCATTAAATTATGCTAAGCTTTATTACATCATCCTCCAGACGACTTCATCACCACCTTTCTAAAATTCTGATTTTTATTTATCTGATGCGGAAACTTTGGAATGTGCTTATTGCAAAGTTATTTCCCTAAAGTCTGACTATACTGACTGGAGTCCAACAATCAAAGTTTCAACCTGGAGAACACACAAAACAATGGCTGTAAGACATCCCATTGGAACCTCTGTTGTACAAGGAGAAGCCGAGAGAGCTGGAACTGTTTGGCCTGGAGATCCGAAGGCCTTTCAGGGTGTGAGGGTGTGAGTGAGAGAGAAAATCTCAGTGTATATAAATACCTGACAGGATGAGTAAAGAAGATTGAGTGAAACTCTTATCAGTGGTAGCCGTGAAAGGACAAGAGGCAATGGACACAAATTGAAATACAGGAAATTCCACTTAAACTTTTTGTTGTTTTAAAAACACTATGAGGGTGGTCAGACATGGGAACAGGTTGTCCACAGAGGTTATGGAGTCTCCATCCTTGGAGATACTCAAAACCCAATTGGACCCAGCCCCAAGCAGCCTGTTCTTGTTGACCCTTCTGTGAGCAGTGGGTTTGGACTCAGTCTCCAGAGGTCCCTTCCAATCTCACTGGTTCTGTGATTCTGTACGTATGCATCAACCCAAATTCATTCTAAATATCTATTAACAATGAGAGGATGTCACATACTCAGGATTAAATATTGAATCTTGTGAAAACACAGGTTGTAAAGGACAATAAGAAAACTTACCTCATCGCCTCTTGTCCTAGTTAAATTCCCTGAAGAGTCTTCCAACTGTGGCTGAGTGACAGCATGTTCTGACATACTGTTTTGATTTGGTGAAGAGTTTAAATTCACAACAAGACAGAAAAAACAAGAGCAGGGACAGATTTGTTTGTAAGTATTTTTTGGACTAAAGTTACAGTTGCAGTCATACTCAGAACTGACTAATTTATGTGGACAAGTGTTATGCATGTCTGATTCTTTATCATTGAACCATAATCTTTACATGAGGTTGCTGTTTTTGCAGCAACTCCAGGCATTGAAGAAGCGAATGCAAGTTAAAAATACTTGTTTTCATTCCATAAGATACATACACATATATACACACGTACATGGAAAAATGGTTGTTGCTTTCAGGTCAGCACTACCTTTAGTAGTGAACAGAAGAAATCCAATTCCTACTCTACCCTGCCTCTCTCTCCATCTAGTTTGCATTTAATAAAAAAAGCTTTCAGAAACTTAGAACACAAAATAAGCAAGAACTATACATATAAGATGGGATAAAAAGTCCTAAATTAAAAATAAGCACAAAATGTAAACTGTAACAAATAACAACTATTTCTCATGCGTGCTGTCAAAAAAAAAAATTTAGAACCCCTATAAAAATATATAGAAAACACTGATCATGAGCTAAATACCCCTATTCAATGACAAATTCATTTGATAACCAAAAATAAATACGAACAGCTACTCCCACAGTGCTAACAGAAGGACATTTCTAGTCCTGAACAGTCTCACATAACTTACGTTTGATTCCCCTGTACAGGTGACTCTTCAGGAAAGGGTATCTGATTAGCTGATCCACGCTTTCGAGGAGTGCTTGTATTAACGTTTTGGCTATCAGTTGTTACCCTCTGACTAGCATCTGAAGGTGGTGATATAAAGTTACTTGCTGCATTGGTAGATGCATTCCCTTTGCTCCCGTTACATTGCTGGCTAAGTGTCTGTACATCACTTCCAAGACTGTCCATACCTATATTTAATTCTCCTAGCTTCTGGATAGATCTAATAAAAAAATGACAAGAAAAAAAAAGACGACCACCAAAACAGGTTATTATGAGAACTTGAGGAGGGATAGGAGTGGATGCAGGGAGAAGCAACAAAATCCCCCAACCTGTTAAGAAACTGTTCAGTAAGATTCTGTTGCTGGTCAGCTCCATCTTCTTGATTTACACCTCCTTCCAACAACATTTGCTGGTACAACTGTCGTTGTTGCTCTTTCTGTTCTAAGTGCTGCTGGTAACGTAGTCTTTGTCTGTAATATTCCTGAAACTGCTCTGTTGAATCGCGAAGCTTAAAAGAAATGAGAATTACTAATGAAAATTAAATAGTTAATTGCAGTATTTAACCTAAGTATTCACTCTCTGGTTCGTTATTTCAATACAAGCATCAAAAGGCCAGCAGATTCTTCTCTGAGGAACAATGCTTTCGTTCTTCCCTAAAACCAGGTACAATTTACATATTAAAAAAGGAAATTGCTGCCAGCCTGTACTATTCACTGTTGAAGTAGTTCTGCCCTAATTCATAAGGCGGCTCCTCTTTCCTACAAAACTTCCAAAGTATTACTTAACATCAAAACAAATAGGTGATTGGAAACTGAAAATAAAAATCAGAAAACAAGGTAAGCTACATTGCAAATTCCAAGTCATATTTTCACTACAAATTTAGTATTTTCTGCCACGTTGACACTTCTCTGCCATCAGTCTGCAGAGCAGATTTACCTCTCCCAGTAGCCAACCTTGAAGTGGTCTAGCCAAATGTTACATGTTACTCTTGAAATCTGGTACCTTGTTCTAACTTTAAAATTCCTTACTTTCTGGACCAAGCACAAATACTTGAGCTTCCTTTCTCATAGTCTCTTCTCTTTCATGTACTATCTTTAGCTTCCCACACTGCCAGCTCCTCAGGGCTCCCTGCCTTCTGCACTCCCTGATCCTCACTTTCTCTCTGTGCCACTAGTTCCAAATGATACCATCATGAAACAGTTGAGAAGTTAAAAATGAACAAACAAAAAACCCCACAGAAAACCAAAAGAACTTTAGTCCAAGGCCAAAATATCAACACTGAAAAAAAACTTAACTGCACATTTACCAAACTAGTAGGAAAAAAAGTAGCAAAAGAAACCTGGTGGATTTTTTTTCTTTGGTTTTCAAAAGTGACATCTTTGTCATCTAGTGATTCTAAGTTGTATAAGGACATCCTGGTAACTTTGCATTAGTTCAGACAATTCGTGCAGAGGATCCTTCTTTATAACTATGAGCCTTTGCATTTCTTCTGAATAAAAACACTTCCATTATAATTCTGTGTTCTCTGACACAGTAATTTTTTGGTTTATAATGGACTTCCTAGCTCTGTTGCATTTGTAAAAAGTTCTCCACCTGAGATGAATACTTGCAATTTAGAAACCCTGAATTTACCTTCAGAAGTCTAGAAAGCATTCTCTGTATTTCAAATACGTGAACTATTCCCCAGTCACTGGGTTGTAATCCTTCTAAGCAACAGGTATATTCTTGTCTATGCTTTTTTCCACGACTGATACTTGTTTGTTGCAATTGGATTCAATCCTCTGATCCTTTAGTTAGGGCAATAATGATACAGAATCCAACACCTAAACCTAAAATATGTTGCTCAGATGCTCTATTCTATAAACTGTGGCTTCCAACTCAACCCTTCCAGGGACAATGCAAAAATAAAGCTATGAAAAGAAACTTAAATGAATTTCTTACTCGCACAGGTATACACATATACCACTATGATACGGAAAACAAAACAAGGTGAAATTGGACTGGGTACTACATTTTTTTCTACTTGCGTATAATAGCCTGGCCAACACCTTCACCTACAGCACAGCGTCTCCTGTCTTCATTCTCTATAATAAACTCTGTGTCCTTTTTTTTTTTTTTTTCTCTCCTTTTGAAGCCTGCTCTGTCATACGTCTGGCTAAGCTCTTCCCTCCCTCCCCTTCTTCCTGATGCCCACACACAATACTGTTGCAGCAGAGAAGTTACTCAGCGAAGTCCTTGAGGGGAGTGAAGTCCTCAAGTTTGGAGGACTTTGTTAATCCTCCGGTAGGCCCCGTTGCCTCACTCAAGTATGCAGAGCCTACAAGAATATAGCCCTGTCAAGACTAGACTGGTTTTCAGTACCACATAGATGTCATAAGCCAAGACAAAGTTTACTTAAGAAAATCAAACTGAAGTCTGCAAACAGACCGCATACTCAGATGTTCATCATTACTAAATTAAGAGGCAGATATTTAAAACTGTGGAAAGGGTATAGAATAGGTAACTGTTTTCATTGTTTTGTACTGAACTATTACTTCATTTTCCCCATATTGCTGTTAAGGAGAAGAAAGGAAAAAAAAAGAAGGATAGTCAAGGCACAAGCCTTCAAAGATTAACCCAAAAACCGGTTATGCTATTGCATTCTGGATAGCAAAGTTACATTTACCAGGGAATTATCCAATTTTCATTTCTCTGTGTCCTAGACAAAATTAGGCAAGACGACCTATGAAACTTGGTGTTAACACCAAAAATTGCAGGCTACATGCCAGATTCCTTGCTAAAACACTAAGAGGATTCTTAAGCATTGTTTAATCTAAGACTGCTGGCTTTGAGTACTGCAAAGCAATTTTTAAATTTTTTTTTAATTTTTTTTTTTAGATTTTTAAGATACAACAGTTTAGCAACACTGCTGATGTGAGAAGGCACACTAATCAGCTGCATTACAGACTCAGATGACAGCAGAACTTTATACAATGGAAAAAAAGAGTAGTTTCTTGTACAAGATGCAATATGGTATTTTCACTATAGTAAAAACAAGATTCAAAGCAACCCATTGTCATGCATGAAATTCTCAACACAAAGGCAAATCATTATGAAGTGATCAGAACACAGCTCAAAGGGCCTCATTATTTTTAAACAAACAGCCACTACCTCATTTTTCTCTTGTTTGGCTGATCCCTGACTCTGTGCTCCATTAACTGGTTCATTTTCTGGAACGGAACTCTGGCACAAAGTCTCACTGCTGATGGGATGCTGTGGCTCCACGGGAGTATCACTTCTTGCAGCAACATGGAAGAGAAGAGAAGCTTAATTGAGAAAAATTAAGAGTAGAAAATCCTCTGGTAAGTAGAGAAAGATAACATTCTAGAGTAAAATCTGATAACAGAAGTATGCAAACTTCTTAAGTCACATAAAACTGAAGATACTGCTTAGGAAAAAAATGCCACTTGCAATGGGTTACACTAAACAAAACCAAACCCCTAACAAACAAAAAGCACAGTCAGCCAGTGTGCTTTGTCCCCACATTTTCCAAAAAGCCTTACCACCATGGGATATCCAAATTCCGTGTTTTCTATCCCTACACTTGAATTATATACCCTTTAACTAGCAAGTTATTCAAGATGTCCTGTTTTCAAAGCAATTATGCATATGGAATGTATCAGATATACTATGTGACTAATGTTTTCTATAAGGTATTAGTATCATTACCACTATCAATCTAAATTTAAACTATATTTAACATCCATCAGCTTGAACATTCCTGGAAGTGCTATATAGGAAAATGTTTATATTAGTTTTGCTATTCTTGTATCATGTAAGTATTTCTGCATGGAACTCTTTCCAGAATGCTTTAGCAATCAGTAAGCGTGCAGAACACATTAAAAGCCTTGGATTCCCATCTTCAGTTTTGTCAACTTACAAAGTTGACACTCTTTACTCAGTGACGCGGAGCAAAGCTCTTTAAGAAGTTATTTTGAACTTTTTGGGTAAAATAACAGTAACTTAGCTGACTAAAAGACAAGTAATTTCTTGCTGAATACAACTTAATAAAAGAAATACCATATTTCTGTCATGTGCAAGAGGAAGCAAGGGCAAGATTTACATAAAGCTCAGCTTCCCAGCTTCCACCCTTGCAAATATTGCCATTTAAGTTGGATGCTTAATCTGAAGTTGGAATTTTTCTAAAAAAATGTAATGCCTTCTTGAAAACTATGGGTCTGGCCCCTTAACCTAATTCTAACCTTCAAGAGATGTATTAATTAATGAAAAAACACATTAAGATCTATCAACTTCACTTAACATCACATGCAAACACCTACACAAAGAAAAACTGCAGCAATTTACCACTTTATTTAGCCCACAAGATAACTCTATTTATTTGTGCAGAATTATTCCAGTACACTAAAACTGAAAAAAGGAAACAAAAAACTTTCAGTTTTAACATTCGTGCCTGGGCTACATGCACAAATGTTAAGGTGTGTGCATACAGATAACTAAAATTAGAGGATTTACAATTCATTAGTATCTTCAGGAGGTACGCTTTTTAAAAATGGAACTCAAGAAATACTTCCGTAAGACTTAAGCCATCCACAAAAACTCCAGTTGTGAAGAGGCTGGTAAAACCAAAGATTTAAAGCAGATCGTTTAGAATCAAATGAAATAGCTCCTTTCAAGATAAGCATTAAGAGATTGTATTGACATACATTAGTGCAAAGATTTCCGTTATTATTGATGAACTGACATCAGTACGACGGCATTTGTTTCCTTTTTATTTTGTTACAGCTGCTCTTTATCTTAACACAAGACACAAAATATTGCTGTAAGGCAAAACTAACAGACAGTGTCACCAACTGTGTCCAGGATCGAACACCACAGCTCTAAAAGTGTCCTCTGCTGGCCAGTGCACCCAAGTGCAGTGCTAGTTACCCCACTTGGTACTCTAAGAGCCGAAAAAGCTGGCAGCTGCTTTCTAGCGAGGCATGGATATAACACTTAGAAAGGGGCAGAACTGCTCATCAAAATAAAGGTCAAGCAAAAACATGATGATAAGCTCTTAATTGGCAAGTACCATTTCTCCTAGCTACCAGGACTTTTCTCTCAGAAGGTAAAAAGTGCAAAGTTTTGATACAGGCTTTAGTTCTTAAGGAAGGAGAGAAGTCAGTTTTGCAGTCTACATTGCATTAAAAGAAGTTATTAATAGCATTCACCACTATCATAACCCAACCATCTCCAAGTCCAATATAAAAAAACATAATAACATTCAGCCGCCTTATTCAGATTTGGTCTGGAAAATGGTAAGTAAATATTTAAGCTGAACTACTATTGTAATAATTTAAGTGATAGAGGAAGGCCACAATGATGGCATATAGTCATTTGCAGTGACTTCATTGGGACTATTTCTGTATGTAAATTTTTGAAGTATACTTAATCATTTACAGTGTCAGGACCAAAATTTACAGACACCTGAGGACAGAATGGGATGGAGAAAGAAGATGGAGTTACAGCTACTCCACTGTCTCCATTTATTTATCTGGAATGAAAGAATTCAGTGATACTGAACACAAATCTTAGCTAGACTCTATTACATAATCAGAGCATTTGTGCTCTGCGCTAGGATTTCAACTTCAAGAAAGTCCAGATTGAATCCATAAGGCTCAAGACCAAATACGAAAACCTACTTTGATCACAAAAGCGTAAGGAAGAAAACACCTTGTACACAGAGTTTTAATTACAACAGAATTTAAACAATCAAATTATGTTTCAATGTTACAATTATGTTCAAAGTTACAATGCAGGGAAGAACTCAGTAATATACAGCGCAAGGTAAGCCAAGGTAAAAATAAAGCTACAGTTGCACTTACCGCTCAGGTGACTCTTCAAAAATGCTGTGACACTCAGTATTCTCAAGCATGAGACTTCGGCTGAGATTCTGTACTCCTGGGTAATGGAAATTAGCAAAGGAGTGCGACATTGGAGAAGTTTTGGTCCCAAGGTCTGTGACTCGCTTATCATGATTTGTTAATCCACACGACAGCCCATCTAAGGCAGGGTTTAGGGAGCGGGTCATGTAAGCATCTGCTGACTGAGGCCGTCTCATTGGGGATGATGGATAAGGAGAAAGTTTGCTGATAAGAGGTGTCAAAAGATCAGCATAGGCAGCTTTTGTAGGCTTGAGGAGTTTATCAACATGAATATTAAGCATCTTTTGTTCAAAAGCACAAGAAAAAACAGTAGCTGGCAGATTCTGCAGCCATGATAATAAGCTAAGGTCCAAGTCATCACACCCATTACCACACAAGAGATCAATGCCCAGCAATACTTCACTTTCTGTGATTTCTTCTCCTGTTGCTTTACTCTGACAGAATTCCACACAACATTCATAAAGCAATCCCTTCATTACAAGCTGAAATAAACGATTGTTACTTGCTTTGAAGCCAGCCTCACTCAGTTTCCTATCGGCAGGAATAAACTCTGCCACCATGACGCAGGCTTCTTCAAAGCAGTGAACCCGTGCAGTGCTGGGATTCCAGTCCTTGAATTCTGCGTGGTTGGTCAAGCGAGGCAGCGTCAGTAGCAAACAGAGTTTACTATAGTCTTCCTTAGAGGGACAGTATTCTTCCAGCGCATGTAGGCACTGTACAGCCTCTCGCATTGTAAATTCCAGCTACAGAAATATTAACATTAACAGAGTAGTTTGTAGTACATATGTTTCTACAAAAAAAAGTTAGTTGAAGAACAGGCGGTAGCAGAATTTCTCCGCTATGATTCCTTTATTACTATTACTGTTTATATTTTAATTAAAACAGTATACAATAGAGTCCAAAATTGCTGATGCAAACGTAGTTACGACAGAGCCAAATTTCTGGAGGCTCTGACTTCCTGAAATCACCCCCAGTCCCATTTTCTACACATCTGTGGAACTTTTTCATGCCACTGCAGGTTTCATAGGCTTAAAATTTTAAATCTGTAGCTAAACAGCTTCAATTCTATTGTAGCACAGAAGGTTGCTTCCATTCTCAAAGCCAACTGAAGTTTTTTCCCTTTTTTTTAATGTCTATGAAAAGCTACTGGCATAACTTATAAAAGGCTTGTAGATTTCTCTAGTTTCCAGTAATTAGCAACTTTGAGTTGTCTTTTATATTGAGATTTCCTGTTCTTCAATCAATAATGTTAAAAAAAGTTCAAAAGGTTCTCAGAAGATAAGACCTCCAAATGAACAGAGGGCTTTAATACAAAGCTTGTTGATAGCCAAAAGCCAAGAACCATGTCAAGTACACGTAACTTGGTATTTTTAGTTACAAAGATTTAAAAAAAAAAAACCAAACCCACACTTACCCATGTTACCTAGCACCTGCTCAATACAGCTGCCTTTCATCCACAACATACCAACACATGTGGTAAGATTCAAAACAAAAAAACGAAGGACATAAATCTGATTTTTTTTTTTCTCTACTGCTATCTAGTAACAGTATACAGATCGAGTGATTAGAGGAATACTACACCTTTCCTTTACAACTATAAATAAAGACTTACTTTTAGCTTTCTCTACACTGTCAAGTGAAGACCCTGCAGTAGAATGTATGTGTAATGGGACAGAGAACTAAAATCAATTCAGTTTGGAAAATGAAATCAATTGTCTTAAAAACTACTGGCATTCTTCATTTTTAACTTCATAACATTTTTGTTAGAAATTTGGTATTCCTGTATTATCAACATAAATGAAAAGCTATAATTAATTTCAAAATCTGCACACCTTCTTTGTCAGTTTGAGTTAATGTGAACTTAAGTTTTCAATATGGAAAGAGACAACTCCTGCTGTTTTGCACATTTAACTGAATCGGTCCTTTGTGAACACATCTGTTCCCTCCAAAGAAACAACTGTGTCCTTTCTCTCTAAAAGCAACAGAAACTAAGCTCAAGATTCATTCAAATCAGAATCTTTCACCTGGTCCTGATTACGACAATAAATTTCCGTGATTCTGAGGCTTGCTTCAGAACTCTTTTGAAAAAAAGACCCCTGTACTTTAGCATAATGGCATAAAGTAAATCTCAGGATCAGGACCGCAAACACGGCCTGTGGTCACTGAT
This sequence comes from Aptenodytes forsteri, assembly GCF_000699145.1. Taxonomy (NCBI): domain Eukaryota; kingdom Metazoa; phylum Chordata; class Aves; order Sphenisciformes; family Spheniscidae; genus Aptenodytes; species Aptenodytes forsteri. The sequence goes on along the minus strand of NW_008795702.1, from coordinate 1,904,762 downwards.
CTATGCTGCTAAGTTTCAAGCAACCCTCGTATACACAATTCTGTTTGAGACCTGAGAGCCACATTCATTTCCAAAGGATACCGATTATTTTTTTCCATTGTGCATGAAACCATTTGGTAATAGCTAAAATTTGTGTATTTGGTGCTGGGAGCTTCCGCTCTGCCTTTAATCAGAATATCTCAAGAGGCTTCTTGTCAACAAAAAAAATTCCCAAAACAGAGACAATTCTTACATGCTGAGGCTCATCTTCCGCTGACATCGCATTGTTTACACATAAAGCTTCCAAGAACTTCTGCTTCATTATAATGTAACGAAATCTGCAGGTGAGAATTGTGTATTTGGTGCTGGGAGCTTCCGCTCTGCCTTTAATCAGAATATCTCAAGAGGCTTCTTGTCAACAAAAAAAATTCCCAAAACAGAGACAATTCTTACATGCTGAGGCTCATCTTCCGCTGACATCGCATTGTTTACACATAAAGCTTCCAAGAACTTCTGCTTCATTATAATGTAACGAAATCTGCAGGTGAGAAGTGAAATACTATATATCTTGATCCAGTAGCTAAACATTCTTTTAGAGACAAGCAGGGTATTTTACAGCTGATTTTTGAGTTAGGCATAGAAATTGCAATGACAAGGAACTCTGATCTCAAATTGGTAACCACAAAATTATATTTTAACAGGAAATGTCTTTTTCAATTATTGCTTTCAGAAATATTACATTTAAAATATTAGAAGGCTAATAAAAGTATAGCAATCATACTCATTTCTTAAATAGAAATATGACAGAGCAGCCAAATATAAAAACATGCACCGTATCCCTAAAGTGTATGGCAAATGAAAACTCATTACAGATTGTGTGCACATATTTTTCATAGTTTAAGTTAAAAAAAAACACATGCACACACTTTAAGAACTGTATACTGGTTAGAAAAAACAAAAACTAAGGTAAAAAACTTACAACTACTGCTTTCATACACAATACTTAGAAATTGATGTATTTTCCACAACTCAAAAAAAAAAAAAAATCAAACTCTGACATACATTCTATTTTACCTTTTCTTGTCGAATTTTTCCATACATTCAAGAGGCTGAATAAATTGAAGAACCTCATCCCACTGTCCATCAAGAATCAATTGCCTAGTAAAAGAAAGGGTCACTCGTTTAATTTCACTGGACAAGAACATCCTTCTTCTTTCTAAGTAAGCAGCTCATTTAAAAACACAACAGTCATTTAAATGTACAACAGGTGATGAGCCTGCTTTGAAAAGTTAATGCTTTGCACAGATGCCAAGATGACTGTCTGATGTGACTAGTAATAAGAGCAAAATCCAGGTCCTTTCTTAGTATTTTGTAAAAATAACTGCATACAAGAAGGACAAATATTAATTACTTTAAAGGCACATCAAAAAGGACAAAATGGTCCTGTGTCTCCTGCTTTATCTGTAGTTCTTATTTAAAAAAAAACAACAAAAAACCCCCAACAACTTACTTGAACAGTACGAATAAATATATTGATTCAATGAATGAAAGCAAACTGAAAAATGAGTTAATTTTAATTGTATAAATACTGCTGGGCCTATTTTATAACCCTAGGGTGGGGTGGGGGGAAACACACAACTCCCATATTAAGAATGTAAGAGGAACAGCTTGGCAGGAACTATGCCAGCACAAGAGCTCCAACTCCAAGACCAGTGGGCTAGACTGCACAGGTGGGTTAGTTCAATTTCTTCATGCCCTCATATCATGCACAGAGCTCTCTATAAAAGGCCCAGATCTACAAGGAAAGGGCGAGTTTCTCATTAGATATATACTACAACTAAGCTAAGAATGAAACAAACAAATAGGATTAATAACTTTAATCTTTCTCTAATTCTTCTTTCATTTTATTCCAATATCCATAATTTTAAACAAAAGGGAAGCCAGGTGACAAATCTTGTTCAGTGATAAGATATATTTTTTAATGTTTTAAGAACAGCTGGATAAGTTATTTTCTCATGCTTCTACAAAGTTATTAAGTACCTTTGGCATGAAATAGAAAACAGCAATGCTAAAAAACTAGTGTGCATCTACAGGGACTCCTTTCAATAATTTTGAGGGCAATATCATGAATGGTAAATCACACCAACTCTCACGCCTTGATGATAGTGGAGACCCCTTTCATATTGTTAACTTTAAGAGAGATCTAGGTATTATTTTGAAATGCAGATAATATTTTGGGGGAAAAGCTTTGGAAACCACTCCACTATTATTTTGAAATGCAGATAATATTTTGGTGGAAAAGCTTTGGAAACCACTCCATTCATCCTAGATCTTAGCACTAGAATACTGTCAAAATATTTTATTTATTTTAGAAGTCAATGAACTACACATTCAGTTCCACGTGACATGGTAAGCAGATAGTAACAGATCACTGCTGCCAACAGAAGATCTTGCTCTCCCATCCTATTCCTGCTCATGTGCTTTCCCTGACTTACCCTGCGCTGACACTGGCACTTGTTAAGACTCCTTGCCACTTCAATTCATTAGCATGCCAGAAAAATAACCAAGTTAAAATGAATGAACAAGCAAACAAGAAAATCTAATTCTAAACCTACATTGATGATGCCTAGTCAGTTACTTCAAGTGGCTCATAGAAGGAGGTCATTAACTTCAGAGCTGGACCACAGAATTGGGATCAGGAAGAAGCAGAATACGATGAGGGCATAAGACCTCCTGTTTAACAGCACGGGGCTGCCCACAGAATCACAGTCCAATCGTATGTTTTCATATATGTGGTACTTCAGCACCAGAGAAAGAAGTCCTACCTTAGAAAAAGCATGTCATCTGAAAACAGGCCATTAATGACCCCACTTTCTTTCTCAAGCGCCAGCATACTGATATGAAGTTTCCTTGAGTTCAGAAAATCTAGTATTAGTTTAATTATTTCAGCTTCTTTAACATTCACTGTTTCTTCAGCCGTCATGATGGCAGCCTAAAAGGGAAAAGACGACAGAATTTTAGCTATGATCAATATCTTATTTTATGCTTGGTTAACACATGTTGGCTACTAAAAAACCTAAGAATACAGTTTTACAAGACAGACTACTGTAGCATTACAAAAATTAAATAGGCAAGATTAGGAAATTGATTAAGAGATTGACAGCATACTGATATGAAGTTTCCTTGAGTTCAGAAAATCTAGTATTAGTTTAATTATTTCAGCTTCTTTAACATTCACTGTTTCTTCAGCCGTCATGATGGCAGCCTAAAAGGGAAAAGACGACAGAATTTTAGCTATGATCAATATCTTATTTTATGCTTGGTTAACACATGTTGGCTACTAAAAAACCTAAGAATACAGTTTTACAAGACAGACTACTGTAGCATTACAAAAATTAAATAGGCAAGATTAGGAAATTGATTTTAAGAGATTGATTATGAAGCCACAATTAAGACCTATCAATGCATCTGCATCTTTTTTATTTCTGTCCTATGCATATATGGGGCCCAGATAAACAAATCTACCAAGAAATCAATCCTCCTGCAGTGTGAAAATATTGTGCTTACCAAGTCTGCAATATGTAAAATTTTCCTTTCTGAAATGCAAACAGTGAAGTTCAAAAAGCATAAAAATGAGCCATTTACTATGTCATTATCTATAGAGATCTTGCATATAAACTTAAATGTTTCTAACATGTACAAAAAACACAGCACACTAAAAATGCAGTCTCCCCCTACTCCATTTTTGAAGTAGTATATGGCAATTAAGCCAAGGCTTTTCATTCTTCCTTCATAAGGACACCTATATCTGTCTATATGCTTTATGAAGAATCTAGAGCTGCAAACCCAAGGTGGCCTAAGCCCGTCTGACCGCTGACTGCCAGAGTCCCATTCGCTCACCTGCCTCCAGGTGCGTGTTGCTGGCCCTTCCTTAGCACTCCTCACTTTTGTCACTGGGTTAGCTTTTCCACCAGCTCACGTGTTGAAGTGGCTCAATGGTCTAACGAGCTCTCCAGCCAGCAGAAAGGAAAAGTGGGAAGATGCAGCTGGGGTAGTGACAGGCCAAGGCCCCGGCTGCCAGCAGTCAGCTTGTTTAAAGCTCCCATGGATACAACGTCCAAGCTCCTTTGCAACACAATTCCTCCAAGGATATGAGAGTCGTAGCATGTACTTCTCTTAGGAAACCCTAAAATAAATTCTGCTTCTGGCTAAGTCTTGCATGGTTCCTTAAGTCTGACTTAAAGTAGAAGCTGTTCAACTTCTTTTTTTAAACCTTAGAAAGACTTTACGACTGTAGCTCCCAAGTTGATCTGCTGAAAACTAACTCGGGATGTGGGGAGAAACCCTATAACACAGCCAAGCCACGTAGCATTGCCTCATCAGGAGCTCTTCAAAAATAAAAAGCTAACAGCTACAAGAGTGCGATTTCACATCAGGAGAAATTCAATTTAAGCCCGTGTATCTGCAGAAAGGGGCGGTCCCTCTTCTCACCTCTGCAGTCAGCCACATGTCCCCAGCCACTTCACGGCACCCACAGTGGAGCTGTATGGTTAGCCAGACTACTCCCCTGATCCAGGCGCAAGTTAAACACGTATTCACTCTGTGGACAGAAGGGCACTAATGCTGACACAAGGACCTGACAGAGCTTTGCTTTCTGGCAGTAGCAAAGTCTTAACCTAACTTAAATTGCTTATGAGAGCGCACCAAAGAACAGAGAAGAAGCCAGTATCAGTGATGAATCGTCAGCAGGAGGCAATATCCCCAGGAAAAACGAGAGACAGTGGAATAACAGTGATCAGAAAAATGAATAAAGGGGGATGACCATACAGAGCAAGATGTCCACAGCAATAGGTTATAGTTACCCCAGCTGCTCCCCCTTTTAATTCAAAAGGGGAAATAAAAATACTTCTTAATTCCCTCATGCAACCATTTATTTATGCAGAAATCTAGCAACTACGATGCTGAAAGACAACCAACTGCGGGTAACACAGCTCCCAAGACAGGCTGAAGAGATGATGCAGCCACCAGATACCTCGACCTTGGAAAACTGGAGTCCATAAGCTAGTTAACTATCTCGTATTAGGAAAGATGCACAGAAACTGGTAATAAGAAATGAAAGAACAGATAAGAAGTTTGAATAATCCAAATAAGACACTCATAAAGTATTAACAAGAAATTAATTATTTACCGGGGAAGAAACAAATACTTCAGTGAAACTTCTCACTGATCATCATAAACCAATGCTAATGAACTTGAAGGCACACAGCAAATTAGGCATTAATAAGAGGGGGTTTTGTACTACATCATCTAAATCCCCAAGTTTTCCATCCTCCTCACAGTTGTATGACAACTTTTTCCCCAAGTAAGTTTTTGCCAGAACATTTGACTAGGAAAGCATTTGATTATAGCAGCATAGTTTATTTTGGAACAACAGAGACCTAATTGTGCCAGATGAAATGGCCTAACTTCTTTTTAAAAATGGCTGGGTTTAACTCTCATTTTAGTCACAGAAGACTCCAATCACCAAGTATTTTGATGGGTCTTACGAAAGACACACCCAGAGACCACGCGCCCACTCTTGGCTAGTAAAGTCAATGGAAAAAATTAAAATCTGGCTTGCAGAAAGCTTTGCTGCAGGAAAGCAAGCAGATAAACCCACAAATCCAAAGCCAGAACTTGGAGAGAGATGCTTTTTCCTTACGTTTTACCACTGTTTCAACTTCCTCTTTTGGCAACTGGATATGGATTTTTGGTCCCAGAGAAAAATTCAACCCTACTCTTACACACTGAACGAAACAATCAACAAAAATTTAACTAGCAGTTTAGCATTAACATCTTAATTCCCAATCTTACCTAATGCATTTGCATTTCTCTTTTATTATGCTTTATGGCACTGGTGGTTTTTATATAAATTAAATTAACTTCCTTGCCAAAAGACAAAGTAAAGCTTAGGCAAAGCTGTATTGAGACTCCCCATCAGAAAACTACTAGAAAAATTCAGACTAAGTCTCCCTTTGAAGAAAGGAACACCAAGTCCAGCTTTCTTTTCAACTGGATCAACAGGACTCAAGTCTAAAGAGGAAGCCACCCTACATAGCTTCAAGATTGTCTTTACATTAATTATTTACATATTCTATTGACGGAAAAGTGAGCATAATACTCAGTACTTTGCTTAAGAGTACAACTACATTAAGTAAAATTTAGCATCTGCAAGAAGTTGTCTTCTATCTTCCATTGTAGTTTTGAAAGAACAGGTTTGTCCTGAACATAAAGCCTTTGCCATTTCTAACACTTAACTTCATTTACTTTAGTTACATTGCCCACATAAATTAGGATAAAGGATTATCGGCACCCTCCATATTTGATATGGGACTAGTAACAGCCCTTTTGGGGTCTGGTTAAGAAAAATATAATGTAATATCCAAACATAGTTTGGATACTGAACTTCTGAAGAGGAGTCGAAGTACTCTGATAAGCTCATACATTAACAGTATTATGAAAATATTTAGTGTGCATTTGCTGTCAGGGCAACACAAATAGCTAGAAAAGAACAGTAAACCTACTAGAAAAGATTTTCACTTAATTGATTTTTTTTTAGGCTGATGAGCTCAGACTTCTCTTACAAGCATTATGCTGTCAAAATAATAAGCAGCACCGTAACGCTATCATGAAATTATAAATATACGAAGGCTTACACATCAACCCCTATGAAATATATCAGTTTTTCTGACATTCAGGGGTATGTGTGCGTATGTGTATAAATAAAAATAATAATAATTAAAAAGCGAAGAACAGCAGGGAAACTCAAGATTAGAGCTCAAGCTGTGTCTTTGGTCCATCCCACTATATTGCTTTCTGCCAGCACATATGGCACATAACGTCAGAATCTGATCAGCTCCAGCACTAATACTCAAGAATGACTGAAGCACAGCATTAGCTTGAGGTATAAATGAAAGTAAATGAGTATTAGAGCTTAGCATTTCAGGTGCCTTCTATCAACCAGGTTTTTGCTACAACCTTTGTATCTTACCCAGTCTTTTCAGAACAGCACTTTTCCACACCTGTCCTTCTGTCTTCCTCCTGTCCACTCCCCCTTGCCATTTTCCCCTAGTTCTGTATTTAAATTTGTTTTCCTCCTAAGAAATCTACATCAAGAAAGAAAAAAACAACTTCTTGCCACAAACTTGGCACATCTTTTCTCTGTAGCTTCAATGGACAAGACGTCCTTTAAACAAGCTCTTTGCAATGTAGACTGGCTACTCCTAAATTTTCCAGAGAGAGGTTTCACTCTTGTTCTGTTCTTACTCACGTTCTAAGAACACGCCAACAGCAAGAATCCTCTCATGGTGTTGTAAGCGTAGAAAACAATTATTTTAAAAAAATAAAGTATATATATATACACACATGCATATAAATACACTATTTCAGGAAAATGTTTATAAACTAGAAGTGTCTAAAAATAGTGTCTAAATAGTCTTTAAGTTACCTCCCTTAGAAGAAATTTAAAAGGCATATGCATTCACATGATAGAAAGTTAAAGTAAGGTTTAATAGTCTGGAAAACAAGTAAATAGTGAAATTCTAAAATAAGCGTTATTCCTGTGTTATTTATCATCTGAAACAGACCACTCGCCAATAGTGTACAATATGCATTCACAAAACTGGGCAAGGAATATAAAATCTCTAGCTACTCAGAAATACAAGTAAGAAATATTATAGTTCAAATCTTAAGTGCCATACTGAGCGAGCGGTGGTACGTTTAAAGGGAGAAGCGATGCCTAATTAGAAGTCTTGGTTTGCCAACTTCAATGACAGCTGCAATGCATAGCTGTAACCTCAGCATCTTGGTGAGCTATGTCACATAAAAACCAAATGTGAAGAAGAAGTACATATTTAAAATGCTGGCTGTTTTGCATAAAGTTATTTCACCTTTTAATCCATCCCACAGTCACTTACATATGACTCTTGGGCCTGCCCAGAGGCCACTCCGGAGTTCCGCCTACACAGACCCCACGGGGGACTCAGGGCCCGGTCAGTACCTAGTGGCTCCATTTCTGATGTGCCCTCAATCATCTTCCAGTTATTCTATATCAAAAGAATTTACAAAAAAAGAGTCTATAGGCCGAATTTTTTATTACAATTGATTCCCACAACAGTTAGTGCAACTCACTGACACCCACTTCACGCTAAGAGATTGCACGGTTCATTATTTCAAATGAACTATGTTGAACACATTAAGCCCTCGATAGAAAACCTTCACCAACTTTGTACAGTTGAATTCTATGATTGAAACCTTTTTCTGCTCCAATACACAGCAAATAAGTATCCTTTTACATACTAGCCCGTTCTTCCCCACACAAATCTTCCGCTGGCTTGCCCTCTAGTAATCCACTTTTTTTTACCCTGCTTAGATCAGCTGTTGCTTTAGAGGCACCACAGTAATCCTTCTCTCACCATGCTTTAGAGGTGACCGGCAGAGCTCTTTGCATTCATCAATCCCTGTTACAACATGCACACTCTTTACCCAGAGCATTCTGCATCACGAATACCGAAAAGGTGACATTAAATTATGCAATGCTTGCGTATTAGAGTGAAAACATGACGCAGGAAAATAGAAAACCCAAGTTACACAGACTAGAAATGAATGCACTTCGACTAAACCCCCCCCGCTTGCTCCAAATTCTTTTTTTCTCTCCACGTGCGATTCCACACGAAATCCACCTCTGCTGGTGAGAGGGTTCAGAACAACCGCGCTGTTCAATCACACAGCGCCGAGCCTGAATTAGCATTTCGGGAGCGTCAGCTCAGCACCAG
>NW_008795702.1:1889702-1895028 GCF_000699145.1 Aptenodytes forsteri | reverse complement strand
CTCCGCCCGCCGGCGCCTTCCCCGCGGGCGGGGCCGGTCCCTGCCTCGGTGGGCTCCCTGACGGTGGGCAGGGAACGGTTTTCTAACGGGGAAGGGTGCTGTGGGAACGACCGGTAAGTAATTCGGTGTCCCCACACAAAGGGCTGTCCCCGCGGGGCAGGCGGGCCGTGTGCCCGGGGCTCCCCGGCCCCTCGGCGGCCCGCGAAGGCTTGGGCGGCCGGCCTGGCCAGCCGCTCGCCCCCTCCTGCCCCTCGGCTCTCCCAGCGCTGCCTTCCAGCTGCTGGCGTGAAAACTCCCATCGCCGAGCCGTTGGGTGCCCAAACGTCTCCTGAGGTACCCCAAAAAATCACGTAATAAATACAGAGCAGATGCACTTTCTTCCCCTTTTGATTAGGATTGCCAGCCTGCCATCACGCTCCGCCACGACCGTATTCCCTTCGCTCATGCGGCGGAGGCTTATGGCTTGTTGGCAACCTTTAATTACTGCATGAGGTGCTGCCACATTTCGGGCCAGCCTTGGATTTCGTTAGTGTGTTTTTTGCCGTTTTCTGCTTCTTGAGACAGTTGAAAAAAGAACGCGTTCTTTACAGAAATCATATGGATATATGTTATGCACATTTTACGAAGATGTATTTATATGTAATTTGACATTCGGTTACATTTTAATGCATTTTTCTAATTGCCAGAAGACTATGGCATCTAAGAATTCACATAGTGAACAGTTAATAAGCTTTCTCTGTGTTTTAAGTATAGCTGTGAGACGAGATACAGAAAATCATGTTAAAATGCTAGTGTAGCACTTGGACAAAACCCCCGTGCGTATACCGCAGCACATTGGCAGGTCTCGTCAAAATGGAGACGGTGACAATTTTCTGACAAAGGACGTCGCAGAGACACGATTTTTAAATTATTTTTTTTTTTAATTATGCATGTGTGCATGTGTGACACGTATCGGAGGTCCAGGGAAGGTTGTCAGGGATTTGACTGAAGCTGATCTGGATTCTCTGTCACACTGATGGTTAAAAATGTTAAGAACCACGGTGAGTTCGAGTCCTCTTGCAAACTGTTTTGCTGAGGATCAGCTGAAGGACAGAGGGGAATCATAATGTTATTCTCTCTCTCTCCTTTCTGAGAAGGAATACAGGGAAATGTCCCGAAGGCCGCCCAGCGAGGAGTGCCACCTGGCTGCACAGCGGTAACTGCCAGGGATGAGCAAGGGGTGTGGAACTTGATGGTTCCTTCTGCGACGCTCAAGTCCCAGCATTGCATCCCAGGAAGCTCGATTCGCTAGTAAAACACCGGATCCTTCCATTTACTTGTAAAGCTGTCACTTGTTGCTTAGTTGCCTTTGGAGGCACCGATTAATAGAAAACGTAATTATAGAAATGAAACTGTTTCCCAATGCATATGCTATCATAGAGATGATAAATCAGGGGGCGTGTGGAAAAACAAGATGACTTTAATTGTCTAAACAAAGCCATATGCATAACTTTGCTGAACATACACTTGGATAAGAAAAGTCCATTTTAAGCTTTGTTTAATCTACAAAACGCTAGGTAAACACACATGTGCTTTTAAATTTAATCTTGATTTCAGAATGGTGTTGCTGTGGTTTACCTATCTTTTGTGCAATAGCTTTGTTTTCAGTGGAGGTCCTGAGATCAAATCTGTGAGATTTGATTTCTTTGAACGTTTCGTTGAATGAAACGAAGAGTAAATTCCGAATTTAAAATTCTTCTGCTCCCTGCTCAGAACGTCGGGCCTTTCACAAGGAAGTAGCAAATTCCTATAGTCTGGAAACAGATTTCAAGAACCAAGTATCCGTCCTCAGGAAGAGGTATGGAAGAACAGGTAGCGTTACTTGATGCACCTGCTTTGGAGGGCAATCGTACACATATTTGGTGTATATCCTCACATATTTGGTGAGGATACATAGTAGCATCCTATGGGAAAAGGGCAGATGGAAGACCCTCTTCTCTGGAGGGCTGTTGGTAACTTTTTACTCGGGCATAGAAAAATGTCTTTGGGATGGTCTCGGCTTGCTTTGAACTCCCTAGTCATTATTGCAGAGAAGGTAACTCCCATGAATAGCAAAGCTGTCAGGTGTGGGTTGAGCTTGAAAATCAGGATTGGTAGAGGAGGAGTTCTGCATTGCCCAGTGACAAGACAGGGCGCTGCAGTCTGTTCCTGGAACGCTTCAGAAAAGAAAATAGTAATTGTGCGACCGTTTTACAGCTGTTGCAGGTGGCCACAGACGACGTCAGCAGGGCTGGATACATCCTTAGAAACACTCCCCAGTGCTAACCTTGCACAAGGTCCGCCAGCGGAGTCCAGCAGTTCGCGTTGTCATCATAAACACGGGCCAATCCCCTGATTTTTAGTCGTTGTAACAGAGCCATTCAACTCTACGTTTTATCTTATGTTTACATGATCTTGTAAAAAGTTGCAAAAAAAAAAAAGTTTAAAACTTTACTGTGACAATTCAGCAAAATTCTTGTGTAGTCTACAGGAGAACTGTTTATGTCAGCATAATAGCTCCAGTTTCAGGTAGCTTAAACAAGAAAAATACTCAGCCAAAGTATAATCTGGCTTCGGCTAATTTAAATAATTGCAGGCTTGTGGGGCCTTGCCAGGTCTTGTAATGCAGGCAATGAGATCAGTGATGATGTAGCAAGGGTAAGACAGAGCTGCCTCAATGGAAAGCTTCGTATTAGCTTTTAGTCTTTCTGCACAGCTCCATTAACAGACCAACAGTGACATAAAACGCCCATAGATATTTCCTTGTATGTCTCCATAAAGTTCACATACCATTAGCTGAAAACTTAAACACATCTTACGTGAAAAAAAATCTTTCAGTGTCTTGCTTAACGAGTTTGTTGATGGATAATGAATTGCTTACTCCTGAGTATTTTGTACATCCAGTTGTTGGTAATGTTGAGTAAGTCTGAAGAAAGTTTTAAATAGCGTTTTTCAGTGGGATGCTTAACTCTTTCCTACAGTTTTCTGTCCTTTCTTGAAATCCTCATTGTTACTAGCTTTTCTGATCAGAGGCAGTTCTGTCCAGCGTCCATCACTGTTATCCTTGAATTCAGAAACTTGATAAAAACCCTGGTGTTAAGAACTCCATCTCCCAAAGAGCTTGTACTGAGCTCTTAAACGTGTATGTTGTGTATTGCTTCCCTGCCTCTTACAAAGACCAGTAGTTCCGAGTGTAAAACAGACGAGGTAGCTGCTTTTCTTTCTTGCTAGAAGGAAATAAGCTAGAGTAACTTCACTACCATGTTTAACTCTTTGCTGTGGTTGTCTAGATAAAGTGTGTTTCTTTTTACATCTGCATGTAAGCAAGCAAGTCTGAAAGGATATGTGCATTTATCTGTGCATTTATAAGTACGCATACACAAACACACTCCATGTCTTTTTTCCTAAATGGAATAATTTGCTTTTAAAAACAAACTGCTTGTAAATGAACAAAGATGCTGTGCATGTTAAAAATACTGACTTTTTTTTCTGCCGTCTAGACCTGGAATAAGATAATTTGTGTGGGGTTTTTTGTTGTTGGGTTTTTAAATTTTTTTTTTAATTAGAAAAGGTAAAAGCAGATGTAAGGGCTGTGGCTGTCAAGATAGATCTTTATAGCTACAATTCTTCAAACTGCTTATTCAGCTCATTAAATTAGTACCAAGGCAGCAAAGAAATGCTAATTTGCTATTTGAAAAGATAGAAGCTATTAAAGGTTTCGCCCTTACAAAGCTCTGTCTTAATTTATTTATTAAGTCATTGGAAAAAAAGACATCTGACACGTACACCTGATGGGCACAGCTGGACTTGGGAAACAAAGTGATTTTTTTACATCACCTTTGTGTGGGGATTGATCCAAAAGCTTAGGTTCCAAGCGTAACCGAAACGATTGTTCTGCAGTTGGTGATACCAGATCTCTGCACTGGCTCCCACGGCAGTACAGATGTTGGTTCACAAATTCCGTACGAATTCAGACACACAGTACAGTCATATTCTGTCAAATGAACCAGGGCACGATCCGAAGTTTCTCAAGTATGGTGTTACTTGCTGAAGGACGGGGAAAATGAAGTCTGTTCTGAAGCCTGTCTGTACAAAGGCTGTTTGTGGATGAAAATTTTGAGCTGGGCTCGCCACTGCAAAAATAGCTTCACTGGGTGCAACTGGGCGTTTGTATTCCAACATAATTCCTTGCCTGTGTCAGCCTGTTTGTGATGCCGTACAGGGAACCGACTGTGCTGGCTGAAAAATAACCAGTTTTAGGGGGAGGAGGGAAGGCTCTTCGTTTTCATCCATGTTAGTTTTCAGTTCAGTACTAAAAGCCCTACTATCAGATTTCCTGTGTTCTTGAAGCTGCGCTTTGAATGGCTCTGAACTTTAGAGATTCTTTATCTGCCCAACAATTCAGTCTGCCTGCTGACAGTGCAGTGCTGTCATGTCCCCTTTCAGCCAGTCCTTGCTCTTGCTCTGCAACCCAGCAGGACAACACAAAACCCCAAAAAAGGCATGATTTGGAATGGAAAAAATTGCTAATTTACAAATCTGGAAGAGAGACCTTATTTTTTGGATACTATTTCCGTTCAAGATTGCGCCACTAACAAGCACAAGTTATTTCACTGAAAGTCATATTTTTTATTAGCCGTCTTGATGAAGACAAAGACTTCAGTTCCTCTTGAAAACCTTCCCATCTGAAGTAATCCTATTACACCGAGCAGTAAGTTTCTGTGGTTCTGAACAGTGGAAGCTAGCCAGAGCACAGGAGTTCATCAGTTGACTTGCAATTGTGAAACTCACTTCTGAAGGGAACAGGGTAACGCCATGTTGTCCTCAAGAATGAAGTGAGAAGCCTAATTCTTCAATAGCCTCCCTCCGATAACATCAGAAAGCTAAATTATACGTGAAAGTAAGACAAACAGTGGGGAACAAAAGGAGAAATAAAACCGGTGTGTATTTCCTACAAGTTCTGTGTTGCTGAAATACGAGAAGAAACAAGATTTAAACATTAATGTGAACTTTTTACAGTTTCAGTTTATATTTAGATGTAAGCAAGAAAGCAAAAAAATGTACTTTTGGTGCCATGCTTTTATTTAAATGAAAGGAAAAAACTACACTGTACCACATAAGTAGCAATGACAATATTTTACAGCACAGCATTTGAAAAAATATGGAAGCTATGCTCCATAGAGGTGGACAAGTAAGCACACAATACACTGTACATTTTTCAACAGTGCCCATTAAATCATAATTAAATAGCTGAATTTGGCTTTAAACAGCCAAATAATAAAAACTAACAGTCATACTAACATTACAA
>NW_008795702.1:1796682-1889671 GCF_000699145.1 Aptenodytes forsteri | reverse complement strand
TAACATTACAAAAAAAAAAAAAAAATCAGTAGCTATTATGACTGTTAGAATATGAAATTTTGCTCCAAAAACTAAGACGAGAGTTTGGCAATTCAGTCATAGCAACAATAATAATACCCCTGATGAAAGCACCAGTGTGTTCTGAAAAGGTCAGTGATAAATACTGGCCTTCATGGAAAGCTTCCTTTATTTTTTTTTTTCTGTTTTTTCTTTTTTTCCTTTTTTTAAACATGATCCCAACCAAAGATCCACTGTAATTAGAAAATTTGCAGGCTTAAAAAGGAAAAGCGTATCTAGCTTTACTTTTCCTGTATTAAGTAAAACTTTATACTGCGAGCAATGAAATTTTCAACTGCATTATTCACATTCTACTTTTAGACATTGCACAAATCTGTAACCTGTTGACAAATGTAAATTTCATCATACATTCAGATATATTTAAAATGACTCCAAGAACTCCTGTCATGTATTTAAGCTCACTTTGATTTGATCGATGCGTGTATCTCTATGGTGTTGCAAATCTTCAGTTAAATCATAGTACAGATTTTCGAAATAAAAAGCCTCCCATGATAAAACTTTTTCTGAAGTTATTCACCATACGTGTATCAGTTAATTCCAACCTCCCAGTTTCTTGAATCACTATTATACACAGTTTCATATTGTTATTCAAGAGGTTCCTACAATGGTATTCGTAGGAACTGTCTAACAGGCAGAATGTGCAAACCCTCTTTCCCCCTTTTCAATATTATTTATATCCTATATACACAATATATACACACTTGAAATAGAAGAGTTACATATCCTGGTGATACACATGCAAACAGTAGGAATCAGCCAACCACAAATAGTTTTGAGCCACATACATATTAAACATGTATTTTAAAGTGTTTTTTCTTTTTTTTACAGTTTTAACAAATATACATAAATATAAGAACATAAATTACAGTAAAACTGACAGCATTTTTGAGAAAATGTTTATAACCCAGATGCATTGATGCCTAAGGCCTTATAATAATTTAAAAAAAGTACTGTTCTAAACCGCTTAATGACATCTCATTCCTGTGCATCTTTTATATAAGTAAACGAGCACATCATCGTAGTGAGGCATAGTTTCCCTCAAAGCAGTTTAACGAGAGAAATATGAACATAGTTTTAGTCTCCCCATGAAACAGAATGGACTACATACTTACAGCACAATACTGTCTTATGTTAATGTAGTTGTCACAACACTGAAACAGAACAGAATCACAAATCATTCAAGTCTTTTCCTGAGAATGAGATTTTTTTTTTTCCCCCAACAAATCCTCTGGTGTACATTATCAAAATAGCCACAGATTTAGGGGAGGCTTCAAGTTTGTAGTTTCTTCTTGTATTTTCAGAACAGTGCTACGTTAAAAGCAAATTATAGGAGAAACAAACACTGAAACGGAATAGTGATCTATAAAATAATCAAACACTGTTTTGAAATAAAATGCAGCCCTTTATAAATAATACTGATGTATGCCTAGAGTTTGTTTTTGTAAATGGTCATATTATAAATTTATTGAAATGTCACTTAGGCTTTTTTGCCATACGTATTTAAAACTGCCAAGTGTCACAAGATGACATCTGTTAGATCGTGTCAAAAAAACAATTCACCAAGACACACTGAAAATTCTTATCAGATGTCTGTTCCCTAGAAAATTGATTTAAGTCTGAGCTGGCAGATCTGAAGGCAGGAAGAACAGACAGTGGCCTGGATCTGAAAATGAATGGGAATGAGACACACGACTTCTGAAAGATTTGTGACTTTGTGAATTCTGTGATTCTTCTGAATATTTTTAGCATTCTGTCAGGCAAACATCAGGGATCTAGTTCTGAATGTTTCACAAGTTCCTGTTCCTTCCTTGGAGAAGCAGTACCTGACCGTGTGCTCGCTCTTCATCTGGAACAATGCAAAACAACGCACATTTGCTTAAACTGTTTGAGAGGTCTACCAAATCTTTTGACTTTGCGTTTTAATGGTGTTATGAACATGCACGTGGTCAGTCATCACATCTCAGATGGTGACTTACTGAAACAGGAGCAACTGCATCACCTAACTATACCCTGAGTTGTTAAATAATTCATTTGAAGGAAACTTCAAGCAGTTCAAAGGTTTTTCCTTCACCATTTAGTCTAGAAGCAAATCAGTATTATTTAATTGAAAAAGAATTATAAATGCTCAGGGGAACGAATCTTGATTTTGTTACGGCACACAATAAGGATCTTGCAGAACAGATCCATTCAGCTGTTCTTCAGTGACATACAACTTACCATTCAGTCCTTACTATAAGTCAGTATGCAAAGTTCAATGGTATTGAGAATATTAAGAAGTACTTCTTTAGTGAAAGAAAAAATACTTCAAGACAAGCACAAATACAAACATATAAGGCAACAGATGTAAAAAAATGTAGTTTGAGTCACTAAAGAGGAACATTCAGTGCTTCAGTGTATCTAATCAAAATACAGAGCAAATATACTCTATATATTGTATTAGCACATACAAATCTCCACACAAGTCAAACATTTCTGTAATCACTCATAATTATTCACCTAAGCGATAATCTTCTGCACTCCTAAACACTGTGTTTACATTCCAGTTGGACATGATAATAGAACTTGGTGTCCAGTTTTGAGTTCTAAGAGTCTCGTTGGCAACTAGAAATCTATTTCCTATAGGCAGTAAAGATGAAGTGCAAGTTTATCATAATTGTCTGAAGCAAATTTTTTCCCATCTACTATGCCTTGGTGGGTAAAAGTTTCTTAGGAGTTACTGGTCTCTTGGTTTGCCACAAATGGCTGTGAATGGTAATCGCATCAACACTGGCAGACAAAGTTTTAGCAGGTATGTGGCTAAATTGCTTCCTGTCAGAGTTGTATTTATACAGTCCCTCTATCATTTTCTTTGTGATAGATTTGGGACCTATTCCCGTTAATTTATTGATTTCTTCAGTATCAGGGCAGTATGTATACAGAGATCGGAACTGGCAGCCTGAATCCCGGAACAAGATTAAGAAATTATTTGCATCAGATTTTTCCATTTCCTTTAAAAGAAAGAAAGAAAGAAAGAGATTCACAATATGAATTTTGCATTGTAGTTAGAAAACATTCAAAATCATTGGATTGTGTCATTTTCAATTTGTTTTCTACCAGAGCTGAAACTTATGTCTAACTGTCCACTAAAAGACCTTATTTTCAATCATTAGCATTTGCTAAGCTTCACCTATCTGAATTTTGATAAGGTAGCTATCTTTCTCAAGCAAAACATTAGACAATTTCAGCTATACTTGTTTAGCTGCACCTCAAGAACAGACATCCTAACACATTTTTTGTAGACCAAATAAAAGTTCTTTGATCCATTTCATCAAGCAGGTCTAATAGTTGCGAGTTTGGGAACAGGAAATTTAGATACCTCTAGAGGTGCCTGAAAGATCCTCCAGTGCTGAAACGGAGTTTCACTCATCCCTAAAATCCATTCAAGTTTGGTCAAACCATAAAGTCAGTTGAAGTGTATTAAGCAAGGGTTCTTTATTAGCCGAAACCTTCGGATTCCTATGCCAGCCAGCACAACTTCTACGGGACACGTGCCCTGAACATGTACAGCTTCTACCAAGTGATGTATGCTGCATCCTAGAGTTAAGCGTGACCTTTTTAGAGCTGTTCTTTCCTGGGATTTCTGGGGCTTATTATGCTCCCAGTTACGTGAACTGAAAGAGGATGTCTTGATTTCTCACTTGTTATTTCCAAAAAGTAGCTGGAAAGACAGAGAAGGCAGCATCCAGGCATGAATGCAGAAGAATTACAAAGAGAGAAGAAAGGGCAAGAAACACTATCGTGAAATTTATTCTGGAAAAGGAATTAAATCCAGATTCCAAGTACCTGTGTTCTTTGATCTTTTTAATCTGTCAAATTTATCACAGTTGGTAAAAGGGACAGTCCCATTACTCTCAACCCATGTTATTCCTTTTGCATGGAAACACACTGGTCCCCGAGTTCTCACCCTTACAATATTTGTGCATCTTCAGAAAGGTTTATACCAGTGTAAGAGAAAAGGCTGGAAGGCACCTTTCTGTAGTAGAAACTCCTGAATTTGCCCTACTGCTTGGAAACTGGAGAAAAGCCTAGGAGGGATGTACTTCAGCTCCTTCTGTTCATGAGAGCTGTGCTTTAGTTCCAAAGGTCTCAATCCAAGGATCTGTATGTATAAGGTGGATATTTTTCACGTCACGGAAAACAAGTTTGTGAGCAAATTATAAAAGTCTACATATTGAAGGTCCCACATTAAACAAGCAGTAACTATTAATTAACATGTCAATTAATTCAGCTTCCTGTGCTGCATGTACAATGTGACAGCTATTGTTTCTACAGTACTAGAGAACCTTTCTGTCTACACAGCAAGCAAGTCACAGAAGTTACTCAAGCCTTTCACTAAGAGCTGGCATAACCTGAGAGGATTCCTTTCGATATTTGCATTTATACTTGAGTGTCTTCCCAATGCCTGACTGTGGTTTGACTTCGGTGTTTATGCTTTCAGGGAAAAAACACCCTTACCTCCAGGATCTTTTTCTTTTGACCTTCATTTACTTTTCCAGCCAAGCAGCAATGTGCCAGTGCATTCTGAATTATATACTTATTGGATTTAGCACTGGGTTCTTTGAAGAGCTTTGGTCCTATGGGGGAGGAATGACACATCAGCTAAGTTAATCAATAGTCCAACAAAGAGTTTCTTTAAATGCTGTGAAGCGCTTCTGGTATGGATCTTTTGCATGCATAAAAATACAAATCCAGGAATAAAACAGAATTAGGCTAGACCACAAATTTCACAAACAAGTAAAATGTCATTCTTTCAGCTGTTACTGAATTTGCTTACAAATGTGTCTTTCGTTATTAAACCATTATTATTGGCAGTCTTGGCAAGTATATTTTCTCTCAGAGGACCTTTTCTATAAACAACAAAACATTTTGCATTTTCTAACTAGAACTTCAGTCGTCCAGGAGGGAGAAAATTCTTTCTTTTTCTTCATCTACACCTGTGACTTCAAGGGTGAGAGGTATAACAATGAAGCTGATGCAGTGCTTACAGTAACTGTATAGCCTGTCCACCCTGGAATTCCAGAAATGTTTTACCCAAAACCAGGGGTAAAAGATCTGGCCTGACACTTGTCAGATTATTCTGTCTGTAAAAAGACTTGATTCATTTGGTTGAAGGAGAAATCTCCTCTGTTTTAATTTCTGAAATATATGCATGCCTGTGTCAAGACCATTTGAAAAAAAAAAAACCCACCAACATGTAAGTACCAATTCCGAGTCTCAGAAAGGAACATAATATACAAGCAATTACCAATTAAATTTAAGATTAAATCTCAGTTTGTCTACGCTTTGGGGGGAAAAAAGCCTAGAATCAACACAAAAAACCTGTATGAAACCTGACTGACTGAGTGAAGATAGTAAATCATGTGAAAAAAGCCTTCTGTTCAATTCCTAGGAACTGTATATTCCTTCATTTAAAAATAAACTCTACATAATAATCATTAAAAGATGATCTTCAGCACTATGGGTCTTCATGAGAAAACTCAGCAAGACCTCCCGAGCAAAGTCTCGCTATCCCTCCTGTAATTTCATTTGACATGCACGTGGCACAAACTGGCTGAAGTTTCATGGTTTAAAAACAGGTACGTACTTTCTGATTTTCAGAATGAACGCTTTGCCTTTCCAGACTGTAGTCATTTCAGCGGACAGGAGATAAGATTATTTTAAAAACAAACATTTGCCAGCACAGAGTGAGCTATGCAGGCCCATCAAGCAAACCTGATCTCCCTAACAGTTTATTGGAAATACCTAACCTATTTTCCTCTTTACCAAAGCGATATTAGGTAGGCAAAAATGGAGCTTTTATAATCCTGACGACGCAAGGTCTTTGCAATACCACATGCAGTATATTTGGAGCAAAGGGATGAAGATACCATTATTATTTGACTCATAATATAATAAAGAATTAGAAGTCAAATTGTAAAGTTTTTAATAAACAACAAAGGATCTGTTTGGAAACAAAGGGTGCAGCATAGCTAAATTCACGTTACTAAGCAGATATTTTTCCTGTTGCAATTTGGTTTTTGCTTTTTGTAACTCTATTCTAAATTGAGCTTAAATTTCAACTCTTCTTGCTTTGCTAGAGAGACTACTGAAGTGCACAGTGACCTGTGAGCCCGTTTGCTGTTCTGAGCCTAACTGCAGTTTATTCTGGTTATCACAAATGCTACCGAGTCAATACTTTTATTTTGGATTTGAAATTTTAACCCTGTATTATTACCATCTATTTTAAAGGAGGTGAAAGTAACATTTCTATGAAAGCGTCCTCAATCAAGGTTTAGGAAACCAAATAAAGATAATTGAAAACTTTTCATGCATAGAACCACTAATAGCCAGGTACTTTTCTGAATGTTGTTGTCACTGACCTGTGTATTCTGTAGCAGAGGCGACTGAGGAAGTTGTAGATGCGTTTTCCCAATCTTTTTCTCCATTACGACTACCACAGCGACTTGGAGATAAGAATCCTTCCACAGACTCAGACCTAAGCATTAATTTTAAAATCTATTAAAAAAATTTACAAAAGAGAAGCCTTCCAATACGAAAGGAAGGCAAACTGTATTAAGGCAGAACACAATGATTTGAATTGTAGACTATAAACCTAAATGCACAATATGTACGGAAGAAATTAACGGATCACTGAGTTCACGTTCTGTATAAAGTATTTTGAGTGATGCAAGAAGTTGGTATTTAGGCGAGGTGGATGTTACTAAGTTTTTGGGACTGCATCTGAGGGACAGAAACCTCACAGATATTCTAGGTTGTGGAGTATTATTACTAAGTGGGAATTCGGGTTACTTTTACACTGGTACTAGCAAAACAATATTATCTCATGTAGCAAACAAACCAGTTGATAGAATGATGAATGTGAAGTAAAAATTTAGTTCATTTGTACTTATCGTTACAACAATTGGCAGTGAGAACTGCTGTACTTAAGACAGCAAAACAATTTCCGTTCTAATTTTTGTTTTCACAAGCAGTAACTTCTGGTGCTGTAATTCTTCAGGCTGTGTCTGCACTCAAATGCGAATAGTTTTGCATTTAAAGGTCTAAGCAAGATTGTCACATTTTCTTAAATTATTACAAGATATTTAAAGTTTTTTTGATTGTGGCTGCTGCAAAAGCCAGTCAAATTTTCAGCTTGGAATGAAAGGTTTTCTAAGCGAGAAGAAAGGCACTACTAGCAAAGAATAAGGAAAAAAGTGGTATTATAATAACATTTATCTGCACACCAACTTCCAGTAAAATCAGCAATAGATGAAAATTCAATTTATAGTATGTCCTACACCTTTTGTGGGATATTAGCACCTGCATGAAGGAGACCTCAAAGGTGTCACTGAAATTCACTCAGTGTGATCATCACAAGACAATTCTGATGCGAGGAAAAGGTGAAAGTATGGGTCTGGAAAGATACTGAAAATTCTTTCAGCTCTGTTACTTTCAGCAATTTGTACTGAATTTTATCATGTTTTAAAAGTCTCAACCCCCTAAATCAAATCCAAAGCCAGAGGAAGATGTACTGTTCATTACAAGCATAGTACAGCACTGTACGACTAAAACTACATAGATAGGGGTCATCTCCTGTATAGTCTGTGTAGATAAACAACATCAAGCCTTTTCTAATAGCTAATATAGCTGGAAGAAATCCCCCCCTCAATTAAAACTGATCATTTTTAAGAGGTGACATGAGATGTTACGCTACTTGGATCGTTCTATTAACGTTTCCTATGTAATAACCAGAAAGCCAGTTCTCAAGACATCAAGGAAATTGACAAGTCAACTGAAAACGGCTGCAGGCATGTCAGAGTTGATGAGTGATGCATAGTGGCCATGAAAACATGACATGTGATAGCGTAACATGTAGTACTCCTTATCAACCCCCTTCTCCCAGTTCGCCTTTCTTCCCTACTTCTTTTCTGTACAAAAAAAAAAAATAGTATTTCTCTGAATATAATTAAGTAGTTACACAGAAATAATAATTTTCCTCTGAATTATAATATGGATTTTGTGCATAAAATTAAGAACTTTCTGTTATTCTCTTTTTATTTCATTTTCAGGTAATTTTTAATGAAAAATAAATTCTGGCGTTTGGAAAGGGCTGAAGTCCTAGCGAACATTTAATACTTCCCTGTACGACTGTTAAGGGGAAAAAAACAGAAAAGAAGCTTCTATGTTAAAAAAAGAAAAGAAACTATGTAGCTGCACATAGCATACAGGTTTAATAAAATATCCACAAGTTGAGACTTAAATACAAGCAGGTGAATTAAAAAGGCTGTGTGAATAGCATTTTGTTTTGACCTCATTTATAGCTGCCCAACTGGTTTACTTGGTAAAATTTGTGAAACAAATGATCATGGCTTGGTTCCCTAATGCCTGACAGTGGAGACAATCAATGTCTCAAATCAGGAAAACATACCTGTTCTTGGAGTACACAATATATACATGACCTCTTTAAAATTCATGCTAGTTTTACATAGCTGATTATCAAATTTTATTAAATGAAACGGTTATTTTAGCTTTACCTTGGTGTTCTCTTGCCTGACTGCACACTCTCATTGTCCCCTGTATTCAGCGATGCCAATGAAAGACTAGATACTGAAAAAACACGATAAAGCTGTGAACCTGGATAAAAACAAAGTTAAAGCTTATAAACCTATGCAAGTAGTAGAGTCTGTTCATTAGACCCAACACCAGCATCAGAAAGTCGGTAAGAGCTCTTATATACGAGACTCTTACACTCGTACATGATATACCTGCATGCATATGTGGTGCGCTTCACCTAAACACTTGCTGACACCCAGCCATTTGCAGCCACCTGCGATGGTCTCAGACTAAGCATTAATGTGAAGCATGGACATGGGAATATTGGCACTACGCAAATCAAGAATGCAATCAAAGTTAATAAGCCCTCATGAAAGAGCGCTTAAGAGACTTAACTTAAAGCTTGGGGTGGATTCTCAGAAGGTGTTAAGGGAATACTTTAAATTACACTGGAAGGTGGAGGGAAGTAGCTAGAGAAAATGCAGCAGAATAACGATGCTGTAACAAAAAGGATCACTGAGCGGTCTGGTTACTTTTTTCTAACTGTAAATTGGCAATACTTCTTCCAATCAGTACTGCAGTTACATCATATCTAAAAGAGTGCTAAATTGTTCCACATGATTAGTGTTGCTATGTTCATAACTATACATGCAGTAGGTAAGCGTGCGAAATAGAAAAACACATGAAATTAAAAAGTAACTTTTTCATTTTAATTTTGTCTGTATTAAGCGGGAGTTTAAGTACTCTTACCTTACGATCACCATTTTATCTATCCATCTCTTATCTCCCAACTTTTATTCATTCTTAGCTCTACAGGTGCAAGAAGAGGTTAGTGAAAAACACATGGGTGCGCATGAAACTTGCAACACACGTTGGTGCTTCCACTGGGTTTTCATACAGTTAACCTTTTTGTTTGTCGATATATGCATGCATGCATAGCAGGTAAGCGACACTCATCTTTTAACTTCTATTGGCAAATTTTGCTTTCCAGTTTGGTCACGTGCAGCTTCAATTTAGCACAAGGCACTAATAAATGCACGTGCTTGTTAGTACCAAACAACAAGCTGGTGTTTTAGCATGAACAGACTCTTTTCCCACATGAACATTTGTTACCTGGTGGACCTTTGATTGGCGTCTTAGGTGATTCGATATGATCTCTGTGAATGGATTTTGGACGTGGCTTTTTTTGTTTGATTGAGAGGGAACGTGGCTTTATGACAGTATCCATTTCTTCCATAAGCTTTAGTTGTTTCCTTCTCATATATTCCTGCTTTATAAATTCTCGCCGTGCTCGTTCATCCTCCTTCTTCTGACGTTCTTCTTCTGTTTTGCGTCTAAAAAAATTATCAAATAAATTCAGCAGTAGAAACTTTCCAAATTAACAGTTTTAGCTAGGACAGTGAGGACAACACAGGCATCAGATTTTTGGAACTTTAGACTTCTCAGACATCAGTAAGAGGAACTTGCTTTTTTTACAATTTTCAGCCAGTTTAAACTTTTTGGGATACTGTTACTAGTAAAGTCAAAACCATGTTTATTAGCGTGACTGCTGTAACTGAGCGAGCATTGTGCATTTGTGCAGAAAGAAGCCCAAAGTGATACGCTCTCCCTCAGAATATAAAGGGCAGGGCAGGGCAGTGCTCCGAGGAGCTTCACTCAGGCCAGCAGGGCTCATGGGTTGAGTCTGAGCTACAGACTGATGCCACCTGCCAGCTGGCATGTGTCTTCAGCTGGGCTCCTCAGCACATCTGGCTCTAGGATTAAATATCTTGGATGTTAAGATGCAATTTTTTGACATTGAAGTTCCACTTTTAACTAAACCAGACATTTTTATGTTCACTGTTATTAATAATTTGGATCAGGACATGTAGTTTTACCTTGTCTCTTCCTTCTTATGTTCTAGTTCTGCTTCCAGCTGCTGCTTTCGAAGCAGAGTCTCTCTTTCCCTTCTCAAACGCTTCTCCAATAATGCTGCTCGTTTCATTGCCATATCATTTTCTGCCTTTTGATCATCCTAGCAGCAACAGTATTTGAAGGAAAAGGACCCAAAAATATTAAGATCTCTAAATTCAGCACTGATTTTGCCAAGTCATTAGACACTTCTGTACACTGGGTTACAATATACTAACATACCTTTGCAATATTTGAAATAAATTTATTTTAAACAATTTTTCTTAAGGCTACTAAAAACTTTTCATAAAGGAATTTTTCCTTCCTAAGTCAAACATAAAATTCAACACTGATATGAGAAAACTTGCTAAGTGAAATATTTTAGTTTAGAGTCAGATCCCACGCTGCATAAACTTCTGTATTCAGCTTCGGAAGATTCTACATGTATGGAGATGAAGGTAATTTATCACAAAAAGCAATAACCATGCAGCATACAGGAGTAACTTTTGCTGATCAAGCCAGGTGTTTTGGTAGGACTGAAGAATGCTTCCAGACAAGCAAGGCGCATCTCAGATACGCGATACAAGGTTTTGGGGTATTCCAAGATGGAAATTCAAAATCTTGATGGCTTTCAGTGTCTAGACCGCTCTCTTACAATGTGCATTATAGTTAAAAGCTTGTCTGAACATAACTTTAATAAGACAAGAGGGAGTGCTCCCAAATACCAACTTCAAAAGGGAGTCTCGGAAGACTATACTTCCTTAGCCAGCCAAAAAGGCTGTCCAAAGTGCAACTCAGAGACATTCGACATTTAAAAAAATGCAGGCTGTTATGTACTTCAAAAACTTTTAGTTAAATTTGGGGGTGGGATGGGGAAGTGAGGGTGAGATGTGAGCATGTTTAATTAAGGTTACCAAAGCTTATGTTAAAAATAAATCTACATTCAGCATGCATCTTCCTCACCAAAAACTCCAAGCACTCTTCCACAACTATGAATGGAAAGGGATACTCTGGCATGCTCAGAACTGCAGTATGGTACAATCTCACCACTCTTATGATGCCAAATTAATCATCAAGTGCTTGTACATTTAGAGTTGCAGAACCATCTGCTTTGACTTCAGTGGAAAGTCATCACTGAAATCCTTATCTGAATTAAGAAGTTCCCTTTCAAAGGAAGCTTAATAGCAGACATACACATCCACTAGTTCTCTTACCTTAAAAAAGAATCCACAACACACTTTTTGGTCATCCTCAAATTGTTCTTTATCACTCTCACCTTCATATTTCTCAACAGATACTTCAGTTTTTTCTGGTGGCTTCAAATCTGATAGGGAAACTTCAATTAAGTTAGCTGTTTTGGGAGCTGGTGTTGGTAAAATCGGTTGGCTTAGCTGATCTTCATTTGGGGTGAGGCAGACAGTTTCTGTGATAGGCTGAGATAATACTTCAGAAACATTAGATTCAATAGGCTTAATCTCCTTTTCTTCCAACTTCTGTTCACACTGTTTCAGCAATTTTGGTCCTTCTTCTTTTGCTACCTCTTCTGTAGGCTTGACTTCCTTCAAAAGATTTCCCCTTAACTGAGGCTCACCTACATGTTCACCATCATCTCCAAAGCAAACAAATGATCTAGTCTGAATAGGAACCTGACTCGGAGAAAATCTCCTCAAACGGGGAAGACTATCCACAGACCGTGGGGCAGTCAAGGTACGATTTAGAGGTGTTATTTTCAGTTCATTTGGCCTAGGAGTCCTTTGCATTTTAATGTGAAAAGAGGCATTCTTCCTGTTGGAAGACTGTGGAGATTGATGTGTAGAGCGAGGAGATTCCTGTGAGAAAGGTACAATGGGAGATGGAATTCCCATTTGCCTTGATGAAGACTTAAAGTCCCGAACCTGCTTCTGAGGAGAAGGCTGAGGAGGAGAAATAACCCAAGCCTGCTGCTCTCTCATCTGCATCAACATCTCCTGTTGAAGGGACAGACGTTGCATTTCTTGTTGTAGAAAGTGTAGGGAAGAGTTTAGTTTTTCAATGGATTTTGTATATTCTAATATATCTCCTTCATTAAAATTTTCTTCTGAGGGGCTTGCTAAATTCCATTGCTTTTCAGCATCCATAGGAGTAGCAGGAGATTTTAACCATTTGCTATGAGAATTTTCAGGGTTTTCTTTTATTAATTCTGAAGTCTTACTAGTTTGTTCATCTGGTTTTTGAATTTCTTTTTCTTTCAACCTATTACTGTCAGTGAATACCTTCTCATCTTCAGCTCCTGCTGCTTCTTCTCGAAGTGGTGATACTCCATCACCTTTCTTTTTCACAACATTAAGAAATGCTGTTCTTCCCATTTTCTGCCGCTGCTTCGTGAATGCAGCTTCAACTTTCTTCTTCTGTGCTTCAATGGCTCGCCTCTTTTCCTCGAGCTTCATCCTAAGATGTACCATTTCAGAAGCCAGTAACTGTGTAGTGTCTCTTCCTTGAGGAACAGATGCCTCCTCGGGAATATGAGTCCAAGCAACCACATGAGGGATGTTCAGCTCAGAACCTTCCGGTGTGGTTTTCTGAGAACTGCTTCCACTGCTTCTACTATCTGTGTGATTCAACTTCCTGAATTTCTGCTCTGCAAAGCTTGTCATTTTAACCCCCGAACTTGAAGAAGCACTGCTGCCTGCCTGTGATTTAGTACTTACTGAGCTGGGACAGGGACTTAATTGATCTCTGTGATTGCTAGCTCGCATGTCATAATCCTGGAGAAATTTAGATGGTTCTTCCATGTCAGAGTCCATGCTTACAGTATAATCTCTCAAAGAAGAATCCTCATCCATCGTCTCTGGAATATCTTCTGAAGGGACGTGTATTCCGGTATCTACTTCTGTATTGTCAGTCACAGGACTTAGAGCACCTTTTGTGTCTGTAATTATATCAGGGGTAGACTGATTTGTTTTAATGTTTGAATTCAAGATGCTCATTTCCTGATTGTGAAGAAAGAACCCATTTGTAATTTGGTCTGGTTGGATAACTCTGGGAGATTTTTCAGTGTCATGAATTATCTGCAAAGCCTCTTCAATGCTTGGTGTCTCAATTTGATTGCCAAAATCATCCAGAATTGCCCTGTTTTGCAGAGCTCCGTTTGGAAACCTGTAGTGACTGCTCTCATTGGCATTTTTTTGATTTGTGTTAAGAGACTGATTGGCCTTTGTGTCTTTATGAGCTATCATGTCCTTTTCCTCTTCAATATCTTGATTTTCCTCTTCTCCATTTACTGGTTTGAAGGACAGATTTTTTCTAATATGCTTCGGCACGCGGTTGATGTTTAGTGTAAGGCCTTCGTTGCTCACAGATCTAGTAATTCCTCTGTTTGGAGTAGATACCGGAATGCTTTTTTCTTTGTCAAAAGAAATGTCAAATGAAACTCCATGTAAAGATGACCTAATAGAGATTAGAATAAAGGAAATAACTGAGCAACTCATGATTAATAATAATGAATATTCACATTTTGTTTTAAAATTATTTTAAGATTGTAGTATTAAGGGCACTGTTAGGTGTACTGTATTTTGTTTAAGACACACAATTTACACTTACTGAATACCCCACCACTATAACTCTTTCCATTTTAACTTTAGTTTACACCCTACAGATCAAGAGTTTATGACCGATCTAACTGAAAAACAAAGCATTCAGCCTGATTGTTCTTCCTATCCACAAAATTATACAAGTTTAAATACTACTGAGCTCATTAGCCACGTGACTCTTACCACTGTTAGTTGATTGCAATGAGTAAATGTGAACATATTTAATGCCAACAATTCAAATATCTCAAATATACCTCATTTCAATGTAAAAAAAAAAAAATTCTGAAGTTTGTTTCCTATTACCGAGTTCTTAATCCATGATACAGTTTTCTCTTTCTTTTTCTACTTTTGCAAGTCCCTTACAAGAACTCTTATTCCAGGATTCTGAAAATCCACACTACAATGGAGGATTTGTTACTATTTATGACCAATACATAATCATTTTTTAACCAATTTTTATGGTAAGACTACTTACCTTTTTTCTTTGGGCCATGTCCCTACATACCCATCTACGTAAGACATTGATGTGGACCTTCTGATGACTCCTAAGTGAAATTAAAATAGAACCCAAGGTAACTGCTGTGAAAAATTATGTTAACATCACCTTCTGTTGCTTTAACAAATTAGTTTGCTTCACTACTTAGAACACTGCAATGGCAAAATAAGTGGTTTTATATTGAGAATACAAGTAGAGCAACTGAGTCAGTTTCATCCTGACTATGTATTATACCCCTCATCCCCCAAAGAATTTACTATTGAGTAAAATACACTATAAATACTACTAAAATATACTACAAATACTTGTTGTAAGCCATATTCCACATAATCAAGAAAAGTGAAATTAAAAAAATATACACAATATAAGAGGTGCAAACACAAACTTCCCATCTGTACATTTTATAAATTACAGAACTCATTCATTAGCCTTTCATGTAAAGCTCTCCCAGTAATTTCTGCATAAATAATGTTTGAATAAATACAAGCAAGATAGCAATTTACTCAGAAGACGACACTTTGTCTCATTGCCTCTTCCACCCATTTGTAAATTACAAATCTGTTACCTGGAACAGATGAATAAGGCTGCTGGGGTGTATGCAGTTGGTGAGATGGTGTGTAAGTTGGACTTTCCAATCTATAAAGCAAGAGACATTAACTTAGAAGCGATACATCAAAAGCCACATTACAAAAGGGCGACCAGGCTTCATGTCCTGGGCCAACACAAAACCAGATTTATTTTTTATGACAGGGTGGAAAGTGAGGTGTAATTCTCAAAATATTAATTTATGAACTAAAAAGAGAACACTGTTATTACCTTTAACCGGACCTAATGTAGACAGACACAACAAGTCAAAAAGGTATTTATCCTACACAAACAGCCACAGAGCAGCATTAGTTTTGTTAACATACTTGTCTCCTGATTTATTTCATGTAAATGTCATTATTAGAATGTTCTCATTTTCACAAAAACCCCAAACATAAACATGAGCAAAATGAGGCAGTTCCTACCGGCCTCAAAACTGAGTGACTGCAGCTAATATCACACACTTTTCACGCATCTCTCTTTTCAGTTGCTTAGTCTGAAACTTCTACTTTGTGTCTGGACTGCAATATGCGCTAGAAGTGGATAAAGGAGATTTTGCGATAGACATGACTTTATAAATAGAAAAAAATATATTCACTACTAAAACAAAGATTTCCTCTGTTTTTACTTACAACAGATACTTTTTTTTTGTTCATAGAGAAGGTCTGTAATAGACCAGCTGTGTTAATCCAGAATAGGATTAACATAATTCAATGTTTTGATCAAGGTGCTTCTTCAGGATCAGAACAAAGACACATGCATAAAGACGCATGCATTTGTATGTAAAACACTTCTAAAGAAGCCAGACTTCAAAAACATGCTGGATTAAATCCTCTCCTGTTTTGAATTTTGTTCACCAAGTTGAAGAGCACACTCCCAAACTCCCTTTTTTCAATCAGTAATTTTCAAAATATTTGTTTAGTGCTTTTATAGTTTATATACAGTATGCTGTAGAAACATTTCTAAATAATGTTTGTGGGAAGCATATTCATGTCAATTTAAGAAAAATATTGTTGTTTTACAATCTACAAAAGCATCTTTCAGAAGTATATATTATTCAAAATAGGTTCTCATAAATTCCTGATTTTTTGTGTTAATGACACTACACACTGGCTACGTGACATATCTGTTTTAAATGGCATTTGAGATTTCTGTGAAAATTTTAAAATCGTAGATATAATGTCTATAAATTATCTTAAAAGAAAAGCATGCTTTCAAAATTTCATCCAGCAGCCTGTGAAAATTTGCTATCACAAAGAAAATCTATACACTTCCTTTTCCCTCAAGGAAAGACTGATTTTGGCACGATGACTGCGGTTCCATGGCAACCTCAGACATCGTAACTGCTCGCCGCCACAGTCCCACTCCCTCCTCTGCGCTGGATCTGGCTCTCCATCCGATCCTCTGAGTCATTTCAACAAGCTAAGCCAGCAGAAAAACATTCACTTTTTCCGACTGGGTTATTTTTTTCTCTTTGTGCACTGAAATGACAATGTCAAACACTCAAGGGGGCAGGAACGTGCAGTCGGGACAAGGAGGAAGGCCAGGACCACGACACGCTGCAGTCAGGTCCGTTCTGCCAGGGAACCTGCAGCCTGCGTGTTAGATTCCTATCATCTGAGATAACTTCTTAGGCCCCTCCCTTTGTCCTACAACACAGTGAAGTATCATCAAGTTGGATGAAGTTCACCAGTTTATGAGGAAAGATATAGCTCTTTCTATTACTCATGGATTGCTCTCACAATACTCCAACGCAAAACCATATCCCTCAGTCGTAGAGACACTAAAACAGTGTTGTGATGATCTAGTACAATACGCAATCCACCACCCGTGATTTTTACTATATCTCAGAACATGTCTCAGGAAACATAAGCAATATTACAAAACACGTTGGTGGCCAACTTACAGACTTGATAGTTAAAATTTGGAATGGTAATGGCACTAAGAAACGTAAAGGCTTTTCTAAATGTTCATGAATTGAATTCAGATGCTTATCGTAAAACTTCCAATCGGTCCTCTTTAGTTTAGAGGCCAAAACCATCTGCACAGACAAAGTGTACACATTTAGAGAAACGGTAGATTTATTTGTGTGAAAAAAATACTGTTACTGACAGAATTTGTCAGAGCAGTGATAAACACATGGTTAATGGCTTCAGCTGTGGGGATGTTTTTACAGAGTCAAGGCTACAGATAGACTTCTCCTGTGGTGTTGTCCAGTATTCATCTACTAACTGTCTTTATATTTAAAGAAAATCTTCTCCACAGCTATCACTACAGCACAAGAATAAGTATGGCACAGAACTCTGTTTCTTCAGCTTAATTTGTTTTTAAGTGTAACTGACATATGATTTACTATCTTCATAGAACCTCTAAAAGGTAAGTCACTGAAGTTTTGTTCATGAAGGGCTCTAAAAGGGGGACATCAGGTTGGAAGCCACATAAAAGTAGTGATTTTTACTGCAAACCTTTCTCTGTTCTGTAGGACAGTCATGGTTACATGTCCTTTGTTGGACTGCTTGCATTGGCTTTGCAAGGTGAGAATGGCCTTGGGAACCCCTCTTCCAAAAGATATGTTCAAAAACTACCGTTTCTTGTTCTCCTGGCGTATATGCTCAGTTTACACTAAAATAACTTCATTGTCTACAAGGGAAACACTTCAGATACACACAGGAAAGAGATTCGGAATCACAGCTTTTAATGATAGTAAGAAATACTACTCCCTGATTAAAGTCAGCATAGCTTCCTAAATACTAAAAAAACCCCCAAACAACCAAACCCCAAAACCAACCAAAAACCCCAACCCCACCCCCCAAAAACCCCACCCAAAAACAACAGAAAAGGCCGAACAGGATTAGCTGGGTTGGCAACCAACAATTTGCTGAATATCCAATTAAAATGCATTTTATCCTTCTTCTCTGTGTCAGTTCAGACACAATCAATAAACCTTTGCCCCCAAATTGTAAATATAATGCAATGCTACCCCTCATCCACTGTGTTCAGATCAGATCACTGGAAGGCTTTCTTTACCCTGTCAAAAGAAAGATTAAAAAATGTGGCCTAACGTGCAATTTCTGCCTCTTGTCAAATGTATGATCAGCTAGAGAACACAAGGGAAACAGAATGTTTTTATATTGCTTCCAAATCTGTAACAGTAATACTAATAATAATGTTTCACATGTGTTTACAAAATACAAATAATGCAAAACATATTTAACAAAACAGCTTTCCATTCTTGATGCTCACAAGAGTTGGGAAGTTCATCGTAGCCTAAGTATTTATTTTTACCTATCTGACCTTCATGTTACTTAAGTAACACAATCAGACCAGACTAAAACCATCACTCAGTGGTTTTCTTGCTGTTACCTTAGTTTATCATTTTTGGAAAATTTGCTGTGAATTCCAGAAAAATAGCTCTTTCGGAGCAGAGCTGGTCAGCAGCCCCCCATGAAACCGAACAGGACAGGGAGGCCACGTGACAGTTCTCTGCTGAATGGTAAAGGCTGTTTTGGAAACTGGTGAGACAACAGTGCGCCGTCCAAGTGGCAAACGTGAACTGTACAAAGATGAACATGTTGCCTGCCATGCCGCGGGGCACGGGGGGAAACAGGTGAACTATGGCATCTTCCACAAAATTCTACAGATTATATTTGGTACCGCAATCCTTGAGCATTGCAAAAAGGCAACAAAGCTAAATAAAAACCCGTGTTTGATTTTGAATAGAAAGGAGAAGATTGTGAAACAGTACTAGTGATTCTCTGACATTACCTGGCTACGAAGTCAGAACCAGATGGGCCATCCACGTAATTTCTTCTGTTAGCATTCAAGCTGTGAGCAGAAGCTGCATCTTTTGCAGGTTCAGCTGCCAGGGAGAACAAAGCTCAAGTTATTGTAGTTTAGTATTCAGTTAAAATCCACAGTAGAAAAGCTGTCTGAAATAATCTGAAGTAACAATTTCCAAAGAGTTAAAGAATTTTCATTGGTTCCATTATTTAGATGAAAACCCAATTACTTCCTTTCAGCTTTACCTCCTCCAAAGTTCCCGTACTGGCACTAATTAAGGGAATGGAGAATGACAAAAATGACTAGAAAAGGCAAGGGAAGAAATAATAAATTAAAAAAAAATTAAAAAGAGCTACAAAATTAAAATCAAGCAATCATTTTAGCAAAAATAAATATTCTTCTTCTGGAAGAAATTTTTCTGATAAAATTCCCCCCCCCCCAAACCCTTAGACTGACTTTTCAGCTAGAAAATAGTATTTTGGTCATATCCTAAATTAGTTAGCAATATTTAAAAGATTTAAATTGGATTTGTATGTGCTATAAAGCATATAAATGAAAAAAAAAAAGGTGTAAAAGCCTCACGATTAAAATAATCTCTTCCTAGCTCTTAGACAGACAATCACAGCACTACTGTATGAATGTTTAAGTCACCATGGCTCTACACTCCTTAACAGATCTCAAAATCTACCTCAGAGGTGGATTTTTAAATTTGAGAATTTACTGATCAAAGACAGTGCCTTCGCACCCAGGTACAAAATGCGATTTTACAATTAACTGTCTGTCCAGTTTCCCCAGATTTATGTTCCTTTCTCTTGGTATCTTCTCCTCAGCAATACAAGCTCTTCAGGCTAAATTCTGTTCTTGGCTCCTTATTATGTCGGTAATCCCTGCATGGGCATAAACAGATTCTAGGCTTGTTTAGGTCAGGAAAATTTGCAAGTGATTATACCACAACAATTTAAATGAGTTTTTGGTAATAGACAACAAAATCTACTTATGATTTATGAGATGAGATGAAGATTAACAAGAGGAAAGAGTACTTTGCTCCTTCTTTAAGGGGGTTGTACACCACCAAATCCTGTTAACGAAAATATTCACTGTATTCATGAACACAATAGAGATCTGTATACATACGTATTAAAAACATGCATATTAAAACCGATCCTTACTATAATTACCTTGGGGATGCACAACAACACGAGGTTGTACAAATGATGGCTTCACCACTTCAAACCACCAGAACAATTCTGCCATGAACACCATGTAGTTGCTCTACAAAATAAAAAAAAAAAAAAAAAAAAAAAGAAATTTATATTAAAACACAAGCCTGCTAATAAATAGATTAAACAGTATTCGGGATATGCCTCTGCATTTCATCCAGCTTACGTTCTCTACTGATTTCTTAGAAAATGAGATCAGTAAGACTGATCTGTAGCACCAAGTACCTAATACACATAACTTGACCAGATTGTAACCCTCTGGGTTGAAATGTTTCACAATGAGCATATGCTCAGGCCTGCTGTCTTGCAGGCAGGGCAGAGAGGTACAGGATGGGTGGAAAATGATGCCTGTCAAACAGAGTAGCCATTTCCATAAAAAAGAGTAGTGAAAAGCCCATCGTTTTGCGAGGCTAGGCAATAAAACTTTCAGGGCTTTTTAACATGAAAAACTCTGGTAGCCCTTAGTTTTAGTGTAGGAATTTTGAATCTGATTTAGGCCTTTGTGTCAAGCATGTGCTTTTTGCCACATTTGTGAAGATCTACCCAAATTTACAAGTCTTTAATGCAAAACAAAAACCAGCAGCAGCATTTGTTCAACGCACATTAGAACAAGGTTTTAGCTCCAAAGATTTATGCACGCTTAGTGTATTGTTGATATCTCTCCCTGCTGTATTTTCCCATTACACAGCTATGAAACACAGAGGCGTGGGAGCCATCAGATTTAACACAAGGGGAAAAACAGGTAAAAAGGAAGAAACAACCGGTGACATGAACTGCAACAACAACAAAAAAATCAACAGAGAGGAAAACCAGGCAGAAGCAGTAGCAGCAGCTTCTGCTGCAACAGTATGTAATAAGGAGTGCAAAAAGACCAGAAGGTTTGTTGACTGTAGGGGCCGAAGAGTTCAGAGGCCAAATGATCACGGTCCTAAGCTGCTACGTCCATATGATTCAGTGCTACTTCATATCCAGAAATACCAACTGAATGAGATCAACGAGCATCCAGGCCCGAGCTGACTCACGCAGGTGCACAGACTTGTGTCACCAGTCTTACCAAGTCTGAAAATACAAACAATACAAACCTCTACTTATGCATTAAATCGGGAAACCATAATTAAACAACTTTTTAAAACAGTTTGTTTAAAAAAAAGTCCTTCTGCAATAAAACCCAATAATGTCCAGCTAACGATACTTACAAAAGCAAGTGTCCTTAGTCACTTTTTTCATGTCATTACCACCCAATAATTTCAAATATCTGGTTCATTTTCTCCACTTTATGCTATTTTCATTTAACATTTCATGCAACTTAAATGGGAAAATATAAATTAACAAACTTACTGGTTTATTTTTTACAAACTAACAACAACATCAAGAGCACTTGCAACTTATAAACTAATGTTGCAACCCAGAAATATATTTCCACGTGACCTTTTTCAATAATAAAGCTTTCTTCATGTTTGGTCCTATAAAACTTTCTGTACTTGAGAAAATTAGCATTTTTACACTAAACTATCAGATGCTATCTCTCTTTATTTTTCTCTGAGAAAGAAATTAAGTGAAAATAGTCTCTCGGGTAAAGTGGGAATTTATTTAATTATTTGCTTCAGAGAAGAGTTTCAAAAGGAAGGAAAGCAATGTCTCTTCTGAGTTTTGCAGTAACACAAAGAAATCAGAGCTGATTTAGAAAAAAGCAAACAATTACCTAACTTTGCTTTTTTTTTTTTCCCCCCCTTTTCTTTTAAACAGAGATAGGGAAAAATCTGCTTCTAAATAAAGGATGTTAGTTGAGTACATAATGTTACATAGTACGGGACAGAATTCTTAAGCCTGTTTGCAATAAAACCAACGGCTAGCCCTGGTCGTCTCCACTTGCTTTGGCTTCTGCCATTGCCAAGCTGCTGTGGGAAACAGGATACGGTGCCAGGTGGACCTTTGGTTCGATCCAGGACAGCGTTACTCTGGTTTTTAGAATGGAGTTGACCTCTACATTTTCTATATGACTGAAGATGATCTTCAGTATAGACTTTGCTATTACAGATATTAACAGAGCAATCTTTATACACGTGAAATTCTCATTAGCAGAGCATGGGACATTTTTCTCATTTCCAGTCCTTTGTTAGCAATAAGGCCTTCCTTTGTCTCCAGGAAAACCTTGCTGCAGATTAATAATTGCATTTGGGCTCCTGCAGTAAACGCATGTAGTCTTTAAAAATCAGTTTAAATTTACAAATAATTTACTCATACAATTTCATAGAACTCTGTAGGAAAGAGACCTACATATCAACATATGTTATTTATCTTCTGAAGGATTTTAGAAGAATGAGGAGTATTAAATAAGAGCTAACAAATTGCAGAGTTCTAAGAGCACAGCAAATGATTTAGCTGACAGTTCTTTAACAAAAATGAGACAAATTCTGCGGAAGTAAAACCAGTGGTACACAGTTTCTATTTTAAATTTTTCTTTGCCCAATGAGAAAATTTTCTGGTTGATTCAGGCATATATGGCTGCAAAGTCTGTAAGTCTTCTGTTGTCAATTCACCAGCTAGAGGAGGAAAATCTAAGCAGAAAGATGAAGCTTTTTGTGATCCAGTAGGAAAGAGAAGAAAAATGCTTTGTATTCTGTGATGGACCTATCAACTTTCCA
The DNA here is from genome assembly GCF_000699145.1 of Aptenodytes forsteri. Taxonomy (NCBI): domain Eukaryota; kingdom Metazoa; phylum Chordata; class Aves; order Sphenisciformes; family Spheniscidae; genus Aptenodytes; species Aptenodytes forsteri. The sequence continues at coordinate 1,866,837 of NW_008795702.1, read as the reverse complement.
CTGCATAACTACACAGATAGGCAAGATTGCTCACATTCAGATTGCTCACATTCAATGTTTAACTGTATATTTGAGCACAGCTGGTATACGCCCGCAGAGGATGTACTCAAATTAAAAGTTGTATCCAGACTATGTAAGACTTCCATTTAAGACTTCTTTTGACAGCTTCACTATGTTTTCAGTCCCTCAAATGTCAAATTCTATCGTTGCATTAATTTTGTTGCCTTAAAAATGCGTACCTCAAATCTTGGAGTGCGAGCAAACGTTTGACAAAAATTCTAAACAAAACATCATTTTATTTCAGAAACAAACCATGGGCATTAGGGGTAAGAACATCTTTTTAAAATAAACAAAAATTTACAACAAAAATGTTCAATAATAAATGAGATAAACCTCAATTCTGTATCAGTAAATTTGAAAATATAATTTTAAATATCTATTTGACACGTTTGATTCAGATTTATTTTTCCTGAATATTTCCAATGTAGATAAGCCTTTACTCCAGCAAAGGGATAGTCTTAGACTGAAAGCTGCTCATACACTTTAGTATATGGTGAAGGATCAGCCAGACGTTGCTGTAGTTATTACATACAAGCTATAAATAGACTAGGAAAAAATCCCGTCTCTGCTTACTCAGCACACAAGAACTGAATGAGGAAAAGTTCGTAGCAAAATCTTTTCCATTCAAAGAAAATGTGAAGTATAGCATTTTGGTATCACACACTGATTTCATTAGGAAGCAATACGCATAAAGAAAAAATCAGATGTACTTCTCAGACAAAATACGATTTTTTTAATACTACAATTTCTAAATATTATGATTTTTATGATTTTTCTCTTAATATTCCTCCTCCCCTTACCTCCCCCCTCAAACTTTTACATTTTTACTTGAATTTTTTTTACTACAAAAAATGAATTATAAAGTGTTCTAATCATAGCTTTGTCCTCATCTGAAATAATATTGTATTTAAATACTCCAATTTCTTATGTTGAAATGCTGCATTTAATAGCGTGACTATTTTATGAAGAAGGACTCAGATATTCCTTCTGAGAATATCTTCCATGCAGTCCTGAGCTACTGCAAGACAGCTTGTTTCTCCAAAATCACCAGAGCAGTATTTACTGAAGTAAAAATGAAACTGTTGGCTGAACAGCCCGCTCAGAACTGAGGCTAATTTAGATGTTTGATGGTGAAACATCATGATGGAAAACACATTTTCTCACAGGTTATTTTTAGCCAGAAAGGGTTGTTCATAATAATGATCAAAGGGGAAGACTTGATGATCAGTAACTTAATTTTTTGGAAAAACTAACTGTGGGTCTGTAGTAATCCTGCTACCCAGGGCTAGAAAGAATGTAGATATTTTTTCCACAGATTTTGCCTTGATTATGCCGACAAAAAGTTCTAATAGCTTGTCACATGATTATCACATGCATTTATACACAAAAATATTCAGAAGCTTAACAGTATTTTAATAGTACTAAAAAATAACCAAGCTCTGAGCAGCTCAGACTGGCTCAAAACCACTCAACAGCAGATGGCAGACTTGCAGCTTCATAGATGCTTTTATTTGCTAAACATTCTGATTTAATTTTTTCAATTTGATATTTGCAGACTGTTCATTAGTTCCATATAGTCAGCTGCACTACTGGTTACATTTTATCTAGTGCATCTTTTGGTACCGTACAATGAAAATCCTTCTGTTTAACAGATTTTGGAAGATCATCTGTTGGAAGAAAAAATATTCCCATATTCTGAGTATAAAATCTAAAGTCATTACTTGCTTCTGTATCAAAGGGAGATAGAAACTGGCTTCTTTTATAGAATTTTATACAAAAAGATAAGTTATTTTCTTTAATATCTCTATTCCCCCTCCACAATTTTAAAATCACAATTGATTTTTAAATCAAATTAGCTAACAGAAATAGTATGTCCAATCTTGCCACTTAAAATAAATTATATCCTTCTAATATTTCTAGGCTTTAGATCTGCGTATTCATAGAATAACAACTACAAGGTGATATATGTAAGTGATACAAATAATTTGTAATCAGGCTTGAATCCACTAAAATTGAATGGAAAAGCAGCCATAGATGCTTTTAGGAATTTTCTCAAAATGAACATAAGAACACTCTGTAAAATTTATACCACAATGCACATTAAAATCTCTGTTCAGTAGGCCAGGAAAGTAACTCACCTCAAATGCAAATCCATAGCTCATATGTTATAAAAGTGCCAACATAAATGCATCAAGACTGAAGAAAATTGGAGTGTTTCAAACTCTCTGGAGAAGGCCAAGTTACAGTTCTGCGTATGATCCATGCACTACCCGTTTGTCATATCTCCTGCCACAACAACTCAGGCTGAAAACTCCAGCATGTCTTATTTCAGACCAGAACAAAGAAGAGGGAAAACCGGCCTATTAACATCAGTGAAAGCAAACCACGCTGCTTCCCTTTAAATAATGAGTCAGGAACATTTGGTCCCTCTCAGGAGAGAAATCTTCTCTTAAAGAACTGTTCCCTGGTTGAATCTTCCTTTCCATTCCAGATCCCAAATCCTTTTAAACCAGCCAGATGGGAATCAAATCCCTGGACCACCTCCCACCATACGTACCTAAATTGCCTCACCGAACACAGCCAGCTGCTCTCCCAGGTCCTTAAGGAGTCCATATACACACTTACAGGGACTCCAACTCAAGTTCAGACTTGGGTTAGCAGTCTGATTGGCAGTGGTTTTTTTCATTGAGATTGGAGGGAAAGCTGTACAACACTTGCAGACATCGTGTAGCCCTTAATTTCTAGGATTTATCTATGTGATGTATTTGAACGCTATTTTTCACATCTCAGAGGACATGGTGCTGATTATAGCTTCTGCTTACGTTGTTTGCAAAGTCACCATCAACATTACATCAGAAAGTGCAAATATTCAAAATGTTCAAACACAATAAATATTTTTGGTATAAAACAACCCTTTAGATATTATATTCTCCTATTCAATTCGGAGGGGGGAGGAGGGGGAGGAAGCTCTGGAACCAGCCTCTCCACCTGGCCTACTGAGCCTTTGACAGAGCAAACGTTTTGTTCTCTCTGCTCTGGTTAGTAATTAAGTGCAAAAATAAGGTACCTATTCCACATGCTTAGTTGTGATTCTGCACAGTTTAGAGTCTGGCCCACATTTAGGTCAGAGGAATGCCCTTCACAGACAAGAGACAGCAATCTTCTCTCAGATTTGCTTCATTTCACATTCACAAAGCTTTCATTCTGAATAAATGTGCCTTCTGCACGAGTTTGGGTGAACAGACTCTACAGTTACCAGAGAACAGCAGCCAAAGAGAGGAAGCATCCATGCTGAGGGGCAGCACATAAACGTCTCCCAAGAACGGAGAGGCTGCGGAGACTCGTGGCCCTGCTGAATCCCCAAGAACCCACACACTCAGAACAGCAGGGCTCGGCCAGATCTGCACAAGGCCATCAGCACATGCTAGAGTCAACAACAGGTTGATAACCCTAACCAGACTCACGAGGGCAGGAGCTGTTACATGCAGACAAAGAGTACACAATTATATGTATATACACACATAAAGAGACAAGTGACCGCAGACAAAGAGTACACAATTATATGTATACACATAAAGAGACAAGTGACTCCTTGAGAGACTTTCTGGGCACCTTCCCCAAAGCCACTGGTGGGCCACTATGACCCCTTACTTCTGGGAGGCCACTGGGTTGGTCTCCAGCCCAGTAAAAATGACTGAGTGAGCATGTGTGTGTGAACTGTGTGAGCAAATGAATGCATTGCGTGAATAGTTATCTTATTCATAATGGATTCATTCTATTAATAATAGCAGTTGAATTAATAAAAGGTGTTCTAATATTGGTTGTGATCTGTGTCTCACCCTGACTCAATCCTCTAACAATGAAAAGGGAATGCACAACGATATGTGTAGATTAAATGAGTAGCAAAAGTTTAGGATTACTATTTAAAAAAACAACAACAACAACAACCACCACACATTTTTGGAGGCTCAGATAAAGGAACACTTACAAAAGACAATAATTAACTGTGTGTCAGTTGATTCAATGCCAAGTTCCTACATGAGCTCTCAAGTCATGGTAAACATCAAATGATTGAAGCTGTCTGTCAGTACCTTCTTTGACAGTTAACCTCATAAATTACTTGCTCCTAGGTCTGAACTCTATGGTCCTACTAGAATAAACTGGCAGAGAGTGATCTAAAAATACCAAGAAAATAACCAAATACAACCAAAGATGTGGTTTTCCTCTTTTAGAAATACTTTCAACGTATATCTCACGTGACAAATGGAACACGTGAGATGCATTTTTTTCTTTCTATTCAGGGACCATACATGTCCCTCACAACATCTTTTCAGGAATTACACATTCCGTGAGACCTTTAGTCAAGCCACAAATGCTACATACTGACTATTACATTGCAGTGCTAATCAACTGTTGGGCCAAAGCAATAAGGAAGTCTTTACTGTTCTGCTGGGTGGTTCATGCTTCCTGTGATGGCACTTCATGCAAGCTCTTCTATTTCTACAAACTTGTTCTTTGGATAGGCAGAACATGTGTGTGTCAAGACACAATAAAACATCTCTTTCAGTTCTATGTAATTTCCCAGATACAGGTGAAGAACAAGCTATTTAAAAAAAAAAAAAAAAATCCTGTCTCAGGATAAAACTGCTTACAGGAGAAGGGAAGAGTGAGGATCAGGGCAAAAAAAGCAATCACAACTAAAGAGAGATCCAAGATTTTCTATTCTTTCCTCTTGTTAAATATGCAGGGAGGATTCAGAAAATATTGTGATTATTTTTATGTAATCTCTCTCTACTTGTGTTTGCCTGTCTCAAAGGAAAACAACCAGGAACCAGTATGCTCCCCTGGTGGTGCCTCAAGCATCCATGGAATGTATTCAAATATTTTTTTCTTTAACATCAGTAGCCCTCCCTTAGTAAACATCTTATGAAGAACTTCATAAATGTATTTTTCGTAGAGGAGGAGGAAAGGGCAAGTGAGGAGCAACAAAACTTACTTTCTGCTTCATTTGACTGTGACACATTAAAGCTGTCTAGAAATCCAGACAAAGCTTATTTCTCCTCTGTGCTAAAACAGAACTAAGCCAACAGTTTCATCTGCTGCAAAATCTGAGAGCCTATGTCAAATACTCTGGATGCTTGTTAAGTGAAGTTTTAAATTAATCTGACTGTGTTTCTGTGCATTTTGATGGGAAAGCCAAAAGTGGGCACAACCACCTTGGTCTAGTCCTGCACTGAATTTCTGTATCATATACTATCTACAACCTGCCTTGATTTAACGTAACAGGACCGTGCAGTGTGCCCAGTAAAGAATGTAAGGTATGCACTTTGTGCTTGATCGCTTTAAGAGAAAGAGGCTCTGCTCCCTTCCTTCTCAAGGCCTAGCATGAAGTCAGGATACCTAGTGTAATTTCTAGGACCACACAAGGCACAGCATTGTCATTCCAAAAACTCAGCTGTAATTTTTTTCTTGAGGCTTTTTCCAGTAACGTACCAGCAGTTTGGTTCTTTCTATTCTTTCTGTCACCACCATGAACGTAACAGACTTTTAATCAAAAGCATAGTGCTACCTACTGCACAGTATGAGTCACCCTGAAAACACATCAAAATCTTTGCTGATTAACACAGACACCTGAAACAAAGACACATGCTTCTATAAATCCTAAAACTCGATACTATATAAATTTTGTAGACTGAGATAAAGGTGACTTCTACTAACCAGTTTAATTAAATGTGTAATATTTAAAATGTCCAGTTACAATACAAGTTTTTTTTTCAAAGTGACAATAAAATTCTTTGGAGAATATGTACATTTATTAAAACTTACTCTAATCAGATGCACTGGAAAACCAAGAAAGAGCTCCTTTAACTGTGAATTTATTTTGAAAGGAAATTAATTCTTAACACTGGAAAAACAGAGTTTATAGCACTAGCCAAAGTTTCCGTGCCAAATTTTAGAAGAAAAACTTGGCAGCCTCTCTTTGTAGCATTTACATCTAAATAAGTATCCACACCACAGCAACTTGTAAAAACATGATCACAAAAGGGCTTTCTCAGTTCTAGAAATACTCTAAATCTTTGAAAGAACTCTAAATCCCCTTTAAAAATAGTGTTCAGAAACAGCAAAATTGCTGAGTCTGTAGCATTTCAAAAGTGTAAAGTCTGATGCATTGGGATAGTGACAAAATATTTAATATAGTTACTTTTTCGAAATTGAAGCTTCATAGTGCATATTGGCTTGAGAAATAATTCAAACCATTACTATAAAAAATGGTATTATTAATTGCCACGAATGAAACCAAAGAATAATGAATTCCATTTATTCCATGTATCTGTAAGCAGAGAGAAACAATCAAAACGCAGTGAAGGAGTCCTGCTCAAGATCATTGAATGTGGTTGTAGGACCATATGTTGGGAAACTACAGACAAGAGAGACTGCAGTGCAGCAGACTTTTTACAAGTATGTAGGTAGATTACTGTATCTGAAATTTAGAAACACCAAAAGCTGATTGAAAGCAGCCACTACGCAACTTTGCATACACAAAATAAAACAGCAACAGCTAAGTAGTCTAGACTTAAGTCCTACTGCCCTTACTCACCCTGGCAGCTCATGACGTATTTGAAAAGGACTGGGTTCAACCCTACAGGAGACAACAAAGCTGTATTCGAGCCCTGGCCTCTGTGACTCAGCTTGTGAGATTGCTATAAAGATCGTAAAAGCAGTGAAATGACCCAGATATTTAGAAACCAATTGCTTCCCATCTGCAGTGGATATGCTGACTACATAGAAATAGTATTTCATTCCCTAAAGGCAGGCCAACAAGAATCTTAGGCAAATGAAGAGTGTTTTACACAGAAGAAAGTCTTAGAGAAACACAAGAATGAAAAATTAAAGTTACAATTAGGCAAGAAATACTTCAATTACTCCTTGTCTTTCCACACAGGCTTAAAAACGAATAGAATAAAGCAAAAATTTTTTTTCTTTTTCTAAAAGAGCAAAATCTTAGTGACTGAAAACGCTTAACAGCTTATTCAAACAACTGTATTTGTTGGAATCGTGTTCCTGCTTGTGTTTCAGCATAAACCCGTTAGATTTTTCAATGAAATTAACTCAGAAATTTACACTTTCACAAAAGTGAAAAAGCTTTAAGGTAAAAAAGCATAAAACTATTGTGTACACAGAAATGAGTAAGAAGAGTGAGTAATAATTCCACAAAAACCTCTTCACTATTTTGTCCTTTTCTTACAGCCTTAATAAATTTAAACTAATGCAGGTCACTATTACATTTTAACAGAAATATCACAGATTACATGCTTTAACTAACAATTAATTAATAAGAAAGAAGATAAAGTATGAAATAGTTTTGCGCAAAATCGAAGATTTTATAAATACTTTCACAAGTGCTATTTTTAAAATACTTTGAAATTACTAGAACAACATAACTGCAAAAAGAAGGTGGTTTTACATGCTGCTGAAATTTGTGTGTTGCATGCTATACCACGAGAGTTGCAACATGCTTTTTCATATAGCAGCAGACCAAAAAAGACTAAATATATCATTAGCAAAACAGTCCTGTGGACGCTGCTTGCATTTTTATTTGATTTTTTTTACCTTTATTGAAGAAGCTGCATAGAGCATATCCTCAAGACTGAAATGGCAGCACTGGTTAAGGTATTCCTGACAAAATTCTTGAATCAACTGTAGATTATACAGGCTGTCAGCCAAAGACATTGTCTCTTTCAAACAAATATCTAAAAAGGAAGAATAGAGGCAAAGATTAGACAGAGTTACAGATTTGCAAAAAAGTGCTTTTTGCTTTGCTAGATTCTGGAACATTTTCTGGATAAATTCAGACTTGACACCCCCCACCCCACCCCCAGAAACTTAAGAAATGACGACTGGCTTTTATCTTTGCAGTTTTATATCTTTAGACATTTTTCTAAACATGAATTTTGTTTTTTCACTATTGAAAAGTTTGTTTTTTTTCTGCTTTGCCTTTTGTGAAAATGGAAGTTATGCTCTAACTCCTGCTATTCCATATAATGAAAAAACATATTTAATCACTAATACACATTTTTTCAATTAGATTTTCGATACAGCAATGGCAGTAGGAAATGTATGCTTTTTCACAAAGTTCTCCGTACATACTAGTTCTTAGTCTTTGCACAGGGACCTGAGAATACATTTTAATGCTATTAACCCCAAATCTTCCCACAAAACCAGCATCAGTTTAGTCTTATGTATTTGTTTCTGTGGATTTAGGTGTTTGATACGAGATTTTACAAGGATCTGAAGCTTCTGATATATGAACTATCACTCTCTGTTTGAAAGTTCTATTTAACGACAAAGAAGTGGTAGCAGTGAACAGACCAGTGTAGTTACACAATATTCTCTGAATACTATTTATGCCCAGCTAACCTCCTGTTCTCTTTTTATGACTGCTTCTTGAACAATTAAGTAGCAATAATAACTTCCCAGAAAAAAAGACAGTCCTTGTAAAAAGAAGGACTGAATAAAAGAAAATATACTTCCAGAGCAGGCATCAGATTTTATTCCTGAAGCAACGGTGTATGACAGAGCTCCACATAAGTTTTAAATTGTTTAGGATAAAAGGTTTCTTCAGACAAGGAATCTACTTTGATGCTAGCAGGATAAGGATTCCCATTCTGAGGAAATCAGACATATTCCATCATCCCAACCCCAGAGATGATAATCCATGGAAAAAAACCCGTTTGACTAAACTGACCAAAATGGGATTAAATTTAGTAATGCAAAATGCGAAGTCATGCATTTGGATCTAATAAAATTCTAATGTGATTCACTGGTTGAAAGTGATATAGAGTAGGAAGGAATCGTGTATTAGCCAATGTCAAGATGTTTATGAGCTTTCAGCACCATGCAGCTATGGAAAAAAGCAAACATGATGCTAAAATGTATCAGAAAATTTATTTCCAGTAGTGACAGAGAAGCACTGTACAAAGCAGTAATGAGATGCCAGTCTGGATTTCTCTGTACAGTTGTGACCATCCATATTCAAGAAAGATGAACCGAAACTGGACTAGTTGCAGAGGAAGACTATTGAGGAGGATAATGAGAATGGAAATCCACTTCAGAAGGGGACTGAAAAGGCTTGGTTCAGTAGCCTGGGCAGAACAAGAGAAAGAAAATATATCAAAAAGGTCGACATTAGATCAGGAGAAGCTATTCAAGCCAAAGGGCACTGCTGGAAGAACAAAGGCACGCAGACAGGCTACAAGCACATCTAGGTAGAAAACAAGAATAAGATTTAAAACCATGTAAAAAATGGAGCTCTGCAACAGTGGGTAGGAAGAGTACAGATTTTAAAGAGCTACACAGTTTTAAGGTAGGACATGATAAATTCATGAAAGGGATGATACAATTTTGTACAATATCCAATTTCTTGACTCACTGACATAGGGAGTCCTTTCTAGTCCTGTATTCCTTGAAGGAAACCTAGATTTGAAAGTTAAATAAAGTCTTAATGAGAAGAAACAATCTATTGCAGACTACAGAGAGCTCTGGATTAATATTTTTTTCTTTTTTGTTAATGCATTTTTAAGCATTTTTGCATATGCATTTTTGTTACCTGCCTTTCTCAGTTCCAATACAGAACCAAATCTCAGTGAAATTTAACATGCATCAAAAATTATATTATTTAAATACGAGGAAGATGGGCAAAGTCTTTTTAAAGTGCTGCTAGTCGCTTCAGAGTACCTTTGAATTTACTTCTGAGACAATGACACGCACAGTTATATAACTTTAGGGAAGATGATGTCAGGACACCTAACAAGAACAATAAAACTAAAGTTCCAAAGATGACACGTGCCTTGTCTTGTTTAAAGTCAGATGCTGGAGGAATCTGCTGGTAAGTATATATGTGGTTACGCAAGGTATACAAGATCTTTTGGACTGTCCATATTTTCAGCCATGCTAAAACAGTAAGAAGGAACTAGGTGTTATCCCCATTCAACACTACCCAAGTTTTAACTCTTCCCTAATCGCACACAATAGTAATATATTTGGCTGTAACATTTATGTAAATTGAAAGTTGTATTTTTCAAAATTCACAAGCTGAAGAAGAATGGTGAATGCATGCATCTTAGTGTCTTTCATCTTCAACGCCTACTGTGCTGGAAGCTTCCTATAAAGTGATTGTGTATATGAATTCCAGATTTCAGTCCTTAGCAAGCTTTGTACCTTTGTTCATATTCCTGGATTTCTCAGGATGCTTCTGTATAAGTGTTCCCACGACATCAAAGGTATCATGGACAGAACACAGGCAGAAAATGATGGGTGTTAGCTGCCAAGACATTTTACAACTACATGAGCCTCTTAGTTGCCAAGAGGAAGATATGACTTTAACCAGGCCACTGAGCAAAAGAACAAGATGAAGCTGCTCATCATCACAGACAAGTGCTATTATAGAACAGCATGACACCAATACATTCTAGACTATATATTTTTGTTTACGCTATAAATGATATAGGTAACTATCAGGTGAACTAAAAGCCCAGAACACAGAGCACCTATTTGCCATGCAGTGCAGCTATGCAGAGCTTGACTAACTCTAACCTCTTCCGTATTTTATATCTGTAACTGCTCAGATTCACAAGAAAGCACTTAGGCAGCTTCAAGAATAAGAGTTTTCCAGGTGGTTTCAAGTTTCATAGCACAAAGGCACACGTGTTGCCATCATCAGATCTGAAATAATATATCTTAGTATGTTTATATTAGTGTGATAACATAAAAGTAAGCACAACATGGAAGGACACCTTGGTTCCTTTTATTTAAATGTAAAAATAAATAGGCACAAAGTTAATATTAAACCCACCACACTCAAATTATGCCTCTTGTATATCATACTTAAGCACCTTCCCTCACATAGTTATCAAACACAGACATTTAAACTTTTATGGACATATGTTTACAAGCTGAGAAACACGTTAGACATACCCTCCAGTTTAACGATATCTGGACAGTAAAAGTGGATCAGGGCTGCTAGAGCACAACCATCTGTACCATCTTTCAGCAGATTCTCCACCAATGGAATGCAGGGCAGCTGTTTAAGCAATGTTTGCTCCTTCCTGTAACGAGCCTACAATATAGAATGAAGAAATTCAGAGACAAAGGCTCTGAAACATATGAAGAAACAGATTCATGCTATAGGTTTTACACTCTGTTAGTGAAAAAGCAGTATTCAATAAATAGCTGGATATTCTCAGTGTTAAATTTCTGAAAACTATTCCTGTTATGCCCCATTTTGAATGGCATAAATAACAGCTAAGAGGAAAGGAACCTACAACGCTAATATCGAGCCTTTCCTTCAAAACTACCAAATTTTTATGATCTCTGTATAGCACACTGAATTAAATAACATCATATACTTTAATTAACATTCAACACTCATTATTATACAATCAGAAATGATCTGTGTGTAAACACAATGAGACAAATCCTTAGCTGGTGTAACTTCAGTTTACTGGCAAGTCAAATGACTCTGAAGTTAACGCACCTAAGAATCTTGCCCCAAATCTCATTCATATAACTGACTTAATGACAGAAATAAGGGAATCTGCATTTGATCAGCTCCATTTTTATTACTAGCATGTGTCACCATAAGCAGTCATAAACATCGAGAAGCATTAATGGTCAAGTGTTATGACCATTCAGTGGCCCAGTTATAAAAGGAAACATTTTGAAAAACAACTCGGTGTATAAAGAGATCATTAGTTCAGAACACCAAGATAGCATTTATCTGCAGTGAACATATTTTTCATGGGTTTCTTTTTTTTTTGTGGAGGGAGAGGGGGGCTTACTTAAAAAAAAATGGTATTCATCATTCTTAGTTTCTTTCCACTTCTTCCTGGGAAAACAAATGGAGGTGGAAGAAAGTGATATAGATTTTAATTTCTTAATATTATTTACTAAGACTTATTTTTAAAACAGTACTGAAGGATTACTTTTCTATTCATACCACAGAACTTCTTACGATGCCAAGAGTGTTTCTGAGTTAATTTTATGCTATTTTCATTCATCTATACACACTCAACTGGAAGTCTCCCTGGAGGGACCCTGAGAAGTCTGTGTGGATGTTACTCTTCCCAGCAAAGCTGAGAGCTGACAGTTCCTATCTCCCACTCTCCACCTTTTGGCTGTGCTGCAGCAACTGCTGATGGGGCTGCGTGGTAAGACCATTGATCCAGCTACAACATCTCTCTCTTCCTTTGTTTCTGCAGTGAATGAGCAGGCAGGGCTGGAGGTTTTATGGCTGGGGTGGGAATTGTTTAAGCTAGCTTTGCTGGCAAAAAAGTCTGTGGAACCACAGACTAACCCTGAAGGCTGTACTTACTGGCACTGGATTTCTGTCAAGGATCACATGGGATTATCTTTAGTGAATGTCAGTGTCCTCTAACTGGCCCAAGAAGTACGAGTCTAATCTGGCAACAGCAGACACATCAGTTCTAGAAAAATAAAGGGCTTGTATTTGGCCCAAAGAACTTATACTTTAACTAATTAATACTTAAAAAAAAACCCTGAGAGTTAGTCTTTATTTCATAGTTGAAATGTACTGGTATTTGTGTGTCAAGTATGCTGTCTAAAAATGAAAATGCCCGTTTTGCATTCACTAACACCAAACAAAATCATGTTAGTGTTTCATGCATTTTTAATATTCTTTTCCCCATGTTAGTAATACTCCCTACTATTTCTAATGAAATAGGCCAATCATGCTTGCAGAGAAAGTTTGGTGTTTTTCACCCTGTGGCAATCCAATGACCCACTCTGATGAAAATCCTGTAAGTTTCAAATACCATGTTAATATGTCCATGTACTTCCTCCTCAAAATGACTGAAATTAAGTCTATGAAATATTACAAATTAATTATGAAATAATGATAAAAGATACATGATAAAGATGACTAACATCATGGTCCAACAAGCCCTGTTTAATTTATATATTCTTTTAAATAGCATCTTTTTAATGCAGTGTTCGAAAATATTTGAAATTGGTAATACAGTGGTCTCGCACAGTAAGTCCTGTGAAAAAGTCTACTGTCACTTTAACGGTGCCTTCACTGGCCTTATGAACAGTGCCCACAGATGCTGGAAACTGCATCATATCATTAAAGTGGACCTAGAAAGAGGACTTAATTCATTGTAGAGAGTATGCCAGGCACGTTACTTCAGGAAAAACAAATTTATATAACCTGATATGCTAGGTTCGTTAGGGAGTAACAGGCATCATGTTTCAATTTGGTTGAAAAGCTAAACAAAATTATACTGAAAAATAAAAGACACTGGTAATTGCACTGCATTTTTAATAAACTTCCATTTGAAGAAACTCTTCTCATCAGTTACAATGTTTGCTACTAAATATGGATGCAGTAATGCAAAAGATGAACCTCTACATTTATTATAAAGCTCTAGTGCTAATTTAAACATAAATGCTAATACAGGCATCTTGTTTTTGAGATCCTAAACCAGCCTGATTTAGCGTCTTTGAGCTTATTCCACTTAAACAAGTCTAGGTATAGTCGAGACACTTGCATATAAACAAGGTCAACTAAAGATGAACCAACAGCACACCAGCTACTCTGTCGTAAGTGCTCACATGTATTCCGAGTTAATCATTAACAATGAACGCTCTTAAGCACTTACCATATAGTAGATAACATGTTATAAATTTACTTATCAGAGTAAGTTTTCATTCCTGAGCATACAGGCAGCTATCTGTCTCACTATGAAACACTTGCTCTGTGTAAAGGGAAGAGATCAAAAGGCTGGTTGAACTGTCAGAGCAGCTTGAGCCACTGCCTTCCTACTATATTATCAGTAGCACTTGGGTTTCAACTGTATCTCTACTAAACTAACCTAAATACCACTAGTTCAAGTTCTTTATGGACAACTGGCAGGCAAATTGGAGTTAGCTTTAAAACAGACTGAATATTTTATATTTGAGTATCATCTTTATGCAGTGGAGGAGAATCATTAGTAAACTAACACCTTGAGCAAAAATAGAACAAAAACATATTCTGAAATGGCTTTGAAGTAGCCACATTATTTTGTAGAAATGAGACAAAAAAAAAAAAGGTGCTTAAGTTTCTGATCACAGACAGTCCATTTTGGGTTTTTTTTGCGTTATTCCCGCCATTTAATTACGCTATCTTAATTCCAAAACAAAATTGAAGGACTCTATTGCGAAGAGCAGTGTATTTGTGTGTGTCACAACTGTAATAGATAGCATTCTAGAGAAATTGCCCATATAGCATAAAGTGTTATGGATTTGAATACTGATTAGTCTGCTGAAGACAGTACTTTTAAACTGGTTTTCCAGACACGAAGTAATTTCTGTTGTTGCCTACATGCAACTGCCTTGTTATTTTTAATTCTCTTTGCAATGTATGAACAATCTTTTACTAGTTATGACAACAAATACCTGAGGGACTGCTAGATCAGTTATTTGGTAATCCTTAGATCAAAGACAGATCACAATTAGTTCTTCGGAATTCAGACCAGAAGTATGCAATTCTGCATATACCTAAACAGCAAAACCTGTTGTAGAATAAACCATCTGAATGCATTTCAGGGATGAATTACTATATCACAGAGGAAAGTAATGATAATCCCAAGGTGACACAGCACAGAGAAAACAAACTTTATTATTATTGCAGACCTGAACAGTTACTTTTTATTGCTTTTAGTGAAATTATAGTCTCACTAAAAGTAGACTGCTTTGGGTTACATTGTGTGGGGAGAGATTAACAGCAGTCTTAAATCAGATGAAAAATTAGGGAATTCTAGGCAAATGGTGTAATGATTGCATATTGTTAAAATAAATCAGAAAATTTCAGATTCCGTGTAGCATCAACAATCAAAAACTATTTCTGGAAGTCTCTTTTAAAAAGAGAGTCAGTATCAAATAGCATATGTTTACTGAAAGCTTCTGAAAAAGTAGTTTGCAAAAAACCTGATCATTTGACATTAGTTAATAACAGGGAGCACTACCTTATACAAACCCATAGAGAACTTGACTGCTTGAAAAGTAATTCCTCATCCAGCATCATATCTTACATTTATTTTGTGCAGATTACCTTGAAAAATAAGCTTCTGTATTATGCACACCTTTGCAGAGCAATTTCTTATAAAATTATCTTGTAGAGAGAAATGAAATGAATGATTAGACTAGCATGACATGGACAAAGCCATTCCCAAAATAAGCTATTTGATCAAAGTGAAGCAGTTGGGCAAACTTACAGGAACCAGTTTCCAAAACCATTTGGTAGGAGACTTCAGAGGAAGCAGTAGGAAAAAAGAAAAAAAGCAAAAAGCAAAGAGGAAGAATTTATCAGATTTCATAAATTACTTTTATAAAGCAATTTTCTTTAACATTCTCAGTTTTGTGTAACAGTGAATTGTAATTTAATGGTAAGCATTACTGCACTGTAACCTCTGCATATTGAGCTAATTAGCAGAAATAACACTGGAGAAATATGTCTGCAGTCTTTGTAGATCAACATTATAATTTTCCCACATGAACAGACAAGATTGTCAGATCAATGCAGTTTTATTTAATGCTTTCACACATCTAATTGTACCCTACATATGCAATCCGACTGAAGAATTCATTTGAGACTTGAAGTCATGATATCACAAGCATCAAAATGAACTCCAGCAGCACATATGGGGAAGCAGGGAAGCTAAAGCAATGGGAAAAGGTATAAACACACTGTAGTACAGTCCAACCAATTGCAGTGAAGTTTGCATTAGTTACTTCAAGCCAAACAGTTATGTTTATAACATTTAACAATATTTTTAAACAATCATATGACAGTTTTCAGAACAACAAGAGGTGCAGGCAGTTATATTTTTGCAATGACAAATCACATTAGCATCAGCTGCATGATGTGCAATGACCTGAAACGTAGATGGAGTTGTGGCTACTGGCAGAGAAATGATCAGAACTGATACATAAAATTCTGAACTCATACATGATCAAAAAATAAAACCCCAAATTATAAAGCTTTACAAATATAAAATTTGACCTAAAAGCTTAGTCCTAAGCACACAGTGAATAGTGAATTTTTCTATAACTCTATACACTAGTAATACTTCTACTATTAAGAAAACAACACATTGTGTAGCAGTATTATAAATACACAGAAAATTTCACCACTCTATTGATTTCATTGTAGAAATTTAAAAAAAAAAAAAAATCAAACCAATTACCGAAGGGGAGGAAAGAATATGTTTTTTATTTTTTAATGAAGTGTTTTCTGGAAACGGTGAAAAGCTAGTTTCAAAACTACTATGGAAAAAACTGCTATGGAAGCTTATTCTTTTACATAGTTGTTAAAATACTGCACTTCTATAAAACCCTTAAAATAACTGTAGTAATGAAACAAAGCTTTTATGTAAAAAAGCTATTGTACATGAAAGGGCGCGCATTAGTAACACGCCTATTCTCAACATTCTTTTCCTCCATTTAACTGGACTGTTACAGTGGAGAATCCCAAAGCCACTCAGAAGAAATGAACTATGAGATGCATGTTCATGCGTGGTTCTAGACGTTTCAGTCATACCCAACTAAAGCACCTTCCACAGGGTTCAGTTTCTCTTCTCCTCACTGAAGTATAGTCAATGTATGAAAAAGTACGTGAATTTGAAAACAAATTATCTTAATTTTCAACTGCAATCAGGAACTCTAAGCCATATCCTAAAGCAAGTTTTAGGTAAATCGACCGAGATCAGACCTGGGCTGCCTATCATTCTACTTAACACTGATAGGAACATTCTTCTTTAATTTATCAAGGTGAAGTGTATTTCAGACTCGGACTCAAAAGGTCCATCAATATCTATTTACTGATAGGCTGAAAAACTACTCTTTGGAAAAAAGCAAACATTTGTTTCAATTCCAAAGACTAGCTCTCTGTAACAGTACAAAGTGAACTCAAAACTAACAATCCAATATATATTTTTATTTGTCCACTTGGCTGAAACTATGGTTGAGACAACTATGAATATGCTTCAAGAGGCTGAAAGACTGAAGATAATAAAGTTTAAATTCAAACATACTGTAAGATTTATAAATATACATTTTGTAAAGGCACTTAAAAAAAAAAGAGATAAAGAAAAGCTGAAATCTCTTGGACAACATAATGAGAATTCAACAGCTGTTGAATTGGTACTTTATATCAACAGAAATAAACTTTTTTCCCCTGCAACTTATTAAAAATTGGTCACTATAAAACAAACTGAGCAGAGAATCCTGTGACTTCTCCCAACATAATGGGAATTCAACAGCTGTTGAATTGGTACTTTATATCAACAGAAATAAACTTTTTTCCCCTGCAACTTATTAAAAATTGGTCACTATAAAACAAACTGAGCAGAGAATCCTGACTGACTTCTCCCAATGTTTAAAAAAAACCCCAAAACAACAAACAAAAACCAACCACAAAACAAAAGAACAAAACAGTCCCTCGGGTTGAGGGCTTACAGTTTTACAAGAAGGTTGTTTAATCCCCCCTAACAAGAAGTTGTAAACATGACCGTGATAAATTTAACTTGGTATAAATTCATCCTATGGTGCCAAAAAATGGTAGTCATGCCCTTCATTAAATACTTGTTTCTGCTGTCCTCCTTGCACCATCATTTGTGTTCATGCAGCTGTGCATTAATTGCATTAATTGGATCAAGAAGCTGATCCTGCTGCAAACTTTTCTTCTTTACAGGTTAGCTTTTGCTAGCAGTGTGAATTTATGACACATTAAATTGAAAGTGGAACTATGGCATTAGTATTTTACCTTCACGCAAAAAGTTGCACTGTTTAAACTAATTTTTAAAAAAGTTTAAAGAATTCAGGTCTTCGGATGAATACTCTTACATTTGTTTCTCTCATAGGATTTTCACTGATTTGGCTTAAATCTGTTAAGGCTGATTCAGTTTAAATCACAAAAGCAGATGGAAAAATAACAGGTTTTTGAGAAAGCTTCAACTACATTGAAAATCAGTAGTTTAGCCAGTGCAACCGTACATTCGCTACATGTTATTCAATGGAAGCCTGAAAACCAAAGCTATGCACTACAAAACTTGAAATCCTAATTCTGAAAGAAGATGCAGAGACTCTACCAGAAAAAGACGAGGTTACCACAAATCACCGGCTGACCAAGATCCACAGAGGACTACCTGGAACTAAAAATCATACATACTCCTTCCTCTCTTATCTTCTACAGGAAGCTAGCAGAAGAAAGTGAAGGAAAACAAAAGCAACCTCATAATCTGTTAATACTGTTTTTATCTATCCAGAAATAGAAAATAGGTATATCTTATCAGTTGTATCATTTATTAATCTGTGTATATGACACAATTTTTAGAAATGTAGAGATTTACTATTTATTGCAAAAAGGTTCACCACAGATTTGTAGCAAGGTAGCAAAGCATTAATTTGAGGATTGTGCTGAAATTATTTTTCACAACTGATATAAATTTATGAGTTTATCACAGTGGGAAATTATAAAAGAATTAAAGAGTCTACTCAGTAACTTTGTTTCACCTTTTAGGTACATAACTTTGCTGCTTCTTGGCTAGAAATTAAAACTAAAGAAAAGCTTTCCCTAATGACTAGAATGATCTATTCTTCCCATGTTTCTTTGGCCATGTTTCTTGTTTCTTTGGCCATCTATCTAAATCAGCAGAATAGGCATTTAAATTTAGTTCAGGTTCAAAACCTGACCACACCTTAGAAACTCTGAAACTTAAATATCCAAAGGTGTTTGGCTAGAGCAGAAGGGAGATTGCAAAGTTTCTTAAATTTTAGAACGGAATCATCACCTTTTGAACTGCTAACTAATGGACCTAAATTACAAAACAGAGCCCCAACCTGAAAAGGATGGTGGAAGACAGAAAAGAGGCACAATGAAACATTCCAGTTCCCCTTCATGCTAAGTTTTGAAATACAAATAGAAGCAGCAGTTAGGAGTTTAAAAACATCAAAGAAAGAAAACAAAACAATTGAATTCAAATACTGAGAATTAACCTACAACTGTAATATGAGCATAGAAAATGCTATACTTAATAAATATATAGAAGTATAACTTAATTTTTCCATAAAAATGGAAAACCATGTAATAATATTGCTTTAATTAATACAAAGGCAGAATTCAATCCTCCCCCCCGCCTTTTTTTAAGAAAATCTACTGATACTAATAACTAAACATAGGCATAGCATGAAATGAAAAAAAAAAGAAAAAAAAGGACAAAATCACACTAATTAGTATTCAGATAAAAAATATATACATATTTCAGCAATACCCAAACTTGATATAGGAATTTAGCTACAGTTATCTCACAGCTCTGCTGAGATATATGAGGCAAGGTCAATGCCATGAAGTTACAGGATGTGTCACTGATTCTGTGCTATAAAAAGAGGAATGCATGGACTGATGCAATATGGAGACAGATAATCAGGGTAAAACACCTGGGTATCTGGGAATAAATACGAGGAGATGCTTGACAGGAGTCGCATCATAATTTAACAGAACCTTCTGTTCGAAACTCTGACCAACTTGATTTGATGCAATTGATCCATCCAACGGATCTGCATTATAGTTTTCTTTGGAAAGCTAGCGTTCAGTATGATCTGCAGTTAAGAAATACAGGTTTTAGTTATGGTGTTTAATGTGTTTTGAAATCTCAGATACTTGCATGTGTGCAATCACCATTAGCTTTAGCAAAAGTAAGTGAAAATCTGGGAAATACTGTGAGGCATATGACAAAAAGAATGGCTGAGATTCCAGAGTAGTTAATTAGCCATCAGTTGAATAGACCAGTGTTTCTCAAAGAAAACCTGGAGTTAAATAATCTGAATGACTTGAAAATATGTTGCCGTCTTCCTGCACGCAAAAAGTTCAGTAATTCAAATTCCTTAAATACTTCAAAATATAGTTGACTGAATATTTCATATTCTCGACTTATCTTCTAGAAGCAGATTCCATTTTATCATCGTATTCACTGAAACTTTAATGTACAAATGATATTTTGACTCATTATCGAAGTAATTTTATCCTCATTTTTCTCATGTACTTAAATGTGAAGGATGGCTAACTTTCTAATAGCCTTTTTTTTTTTTTAAACCATAACCCGCAATAAATTTACTGTTAGAAGAGACATCTAGGGGTCAACTGGAGCCTGAGGTTTTGCCCGTGCTGAGATTTTAGCTAATAAAGCTATGCTAATACAACCCCCTAGCATGGAATACCTTACTTGACAATGTACTTTATGCAGCTGAATCCCACACTGAGGCAAATAACATAACATGTACCTGGGATAATAGTATTGAAAATCCAGTGTATAGAAGAGAAGGCCTTAATTACAAACTTTTCCATGATATGGCAACTGTAGCATGATTTGGCTATTTTGCAAATGCATTTGTACATTGGCCAACAGAACAGGGCTCTGATTGTGTTGTAGCTTCACAATTCATATGAAAAACACCATAAATGCATATACCATTTTTATGCAAATGTTTTATTCCGCTGGATCAGAGTTACAGACTATGCAAGTCTTTCAACAGTTGATTCAAGAATGCTGACATTAAAGATAAATTATAAACTAAAAATTTTATCTTGCTATTCCTAATATAAAATGCAAACTGTAAGTGAAAATAAACATTACTGAATTTTTACAGATACAGATAATTTTATGGCATTGCTCTGATAATAATGTTCTCTTTGATATATCTTTGTTTACCATATTAAGACTCTCACGCACTTTGGATTTTAAAAATTCTCATCTTTAAAAGTGACCTAAAAACCACACAAAACTTCCTACTACTTCTTTTAGGAAAAAGAAAAATCACTAGAGGTGTGAGGATCATAGGTTATCTCCCCACCCCCCGCTTACTTTGTTTTATCTAAATTTGAGAAATGAACTTGTCAAGGACATCTTATTCTCCAGATTTCTATGCTATTATCACTATTTAACACAGATTAAATTTTCCGTATCAGATTATATGCATCGGGGTCACGCTACTATTGTAAAAAATACCATTTTCTTTTGCCGAGTCACATACTAACTAGCCTTCACCATTCCTTATACTTAAAGAGAAACCACAAGTGCAAGGACATTCATGCTTTTTGAAGCTGAACTTCTAATCTAGCCAGGTAACACAACTCCTTCAGAGTTGCTTACGTGAAAACAAACCAGGAAGGGAACTAGGATTACGGCCCTGCAGCAGTCAGGAAATCTGTTCTGCAATCAAGCGCAGGGATAATACCAAAGGGTGTTCAAACTGATTACCAATTCCCCAATAATAATTATATCACAATAGGATAAATGATCTCATTCTGAAGCAAGCAATTTTACATACTCCGGAACTGTATGCTATCCTTCCGTATTTTGATGGGTATAATGCTGCTTAATTATCTGAGCTCCGCAAACAAAAGGAAAAAAATCCTGTTAGGAAAGGGAATCAAACATAATCTGTTTTTATTGTATATATAATAAAACCTCTAATCAACCAGTAATTTGGATCATAGCCAGAGCAATGCTTCCCATGATGCCACATACAGATTTCTCTTTTGAGATGCATGCAATTCACAAGGAAAACAACATTAAAAATCATCAATAAAAATGTGGTGGTCTTTTTCATATCAAATCTGACCACAGTTTTAATTCATTTGAAAGTATTCATTAATCTTAATAAATTCCCTAGGACTAACATAACATGTTTCCTTACTATCAAAGATTTATTTGTCAAAAAGGACAACTGGGAATAAGAAGTGCAACTCTTTCAGTGTTACATTTAAATGGATATTTTCATGGAAACGATAATACTAATAACAAAATGACTGAATACTAAAAGTTTGCCTTCTTTAACAAGCAGTTACAAGTTCAAAGTCTGCAAATGTATATTTACCTATACATACTATATGCAAGTAGTTTTTGTTTACAGATAAATGCTTATTTTTGTTTAAAATATTTTAACTCCTACACCTACCTTTTGACCTCCTGCAGATTCTGCACTGTGATGCTCTTTTAGTTTTTGTTCCTGTTCCATTATGTCTTTCAAATGTTCATTTACCTAGAGACAAAATAGCTTATTCAATGGTCTGTTCTAAGGAACAAGTCATAGAAATTGTAAGTTTTCAAAAGGTCTATAAATCACTACCACTGAGTTAACTGAAAAGATTAAACAAATATTTCAGACTATAGCCCTGAAGCGTAATCAGCAAACGCCAGTTTCAGATGCAGTCTGGGGTCACTAGTTGTTAGCTTTACGTTGTACAAACTAACCTGCCCCTTATTATGCTCCATCACATTTGATTAACAGTGTATCCTTGTTACTTGATTTGATTATACACTGAAGGTAGATCACTTCAAGCAAGATGTGTTCAAATACTAACAGAATACCTTGGTTTTAAATCATGATAAATTACACAATAAGATGACAACTCTTAAAGAGCCAAAAAGAGACCCTTGAGCAGCCGTCACGGCATCTCGACATGACAGTGACTGCTAAGATGTTGTATGTAATGTATATTACAGGATTTTATTTAGACTTCCCATTTATTGGGTTCACATAACATGTTTAACTTATTTCTGCAAACTTTGCTTTTTATTATCCGTACACAGCAGATGAAGGAACAGTCTGTATCAGACACAGTCTTGACATACCTACCTACATACATGTCCTACCCACTCATCTCTAATCGAAACATATAGACTACAAAGAAAACCACAGCTTGCTTTTCCAGTACTCATACCTTGTTTATCCAGTACATGACAGCATCCTCAATGTCATAAGGTAGATCTGTAGCTTGGAAGAAGGATGAATACTGCCGAGTGCATGCAATCACTTTCTCAACGCTGACCATCTCTACAGTATATGCCATCATAAGAGTATCGATCATGGCCAAGTGAGCACTCTACAAAGAGAAGCAGCAATATCTAATTAGTTTGCAAATCAAAAGATCACTTGCTTACGTATCGTTTCTGAACATAGCCACATACATGCAAACACCAAAACTGTCAATGCTACAAGTTTTCTGCCTGGTTGTCAGTTTTTGAATGAAAGACAAATGAAGACAAACACACGTAACAGATTTGAGAACGCAATACAAACGACAAGGACATTAATTTAAAAAATGCTTATTGCAAATTAAAATAACTTCTGTAACAAAATTAACACCAAAAATAAAGAACTGGAAATTGAAAGAATAAGCAATTTTAATGATTCAAACATTACATCACTTTTAACAGAGCTAAAGAGATCTTTTAAATTTCTCACCCTAGTGAAACCAAAAACCCCTGCCTGATCAATGTTATTTGTACTGGAAATAAAAGCCGAGACTGCCTGGTAAACAACCTTCATCATCATGAAAACGCTGCATTAATAAGTGGAAGTTTATCTATTTTTAAAGTCATAAGCCAGGAAGAAGACACAGTTATAGTAATCTTAAGTAAAAAACCAAAGATGATAGAAAATATTTATTTTTCTTCTAGTAAACTAATTATCTCATGCAGATGCAGCTATATATGCACAACTAGGTTTAAAATCAGCATATACTGATAAATAAAATATAGCTTCTGTTAAAAGAGAAGGTATATTTCTCCTGGTGTTGTTATGTATTGAAAGACAATGGCTATTTCATAGTTTGTAATAATCAAAAACACCACCACCCCCCAAACCAACAACAAAAAGAGGATGACAACCAGGATTTACATTAGATTTTTGTGACTGAATAAGAAAATGATGGCGGGTTGTAGAGGCAGTGCCTACAGCTAAACAGATTTGCTTCATGATAAGAAGAACAGCAACAGCTTTCTAAGTATTAAGCAACAATTCCCATGAACCAGAACAATTTCCAAAGACAGTATTTTTTAAAACATTGGCTTTAAACACAGCTCACGATGCAAACAAAGATTCCAAACACTTGTTAACACCATCACTTCAATTCTAGAAAAAATATTCATATAAACATCTCACAAGGTAGCTGTAACAGCCATGGCAACAGCAACGAATAACATGAGTCACACAGCAATACGCTATCTAATGATGATAGTTAAGGTAGTACATGCACATCATTTATTCCAGAATTCCCAGCAGGAAAAAGATGAACAGATCCAGACTTTGTGCTGCCCTTAGTGTTTGTATCACCGATGAAAGTGATGACGCTGGCCTCAGAAGCAGGCAGCAGCACATACCCATTTTTTTAATGCAGTTAAGCTGCTTTGTTTGACAAAAAAAGGCAAACTATACTTACTTTATCTACTAATTAAAGACATTCACAAAACTGTTCCTGACAGCCAGCCTTCCTGGGATGAGCTTATTCTCCTTGGACCCTGGATGTGACCTGAGAGCCCCTGTCTGCCACACACTCCATCCATGCTCCTAGCACAAGTAGTGCAGCTAGGCTAGGAACCAGCGCCTCTTCACTCCTGTCACCATTGATTGATTTATTCAGAATAAACTCTTTTCACCATATTCATCTGCCTTATGAATTTATTTACAGACCTTTAGTGGACAACTACTGATACAAGCTCTTAGGTGCGAATGAAGGAAAGAGTTGGGGAGCTGAATTCTTGTCACCCAAGTATTTAAGAAGGAAAAGACAGAGAGCATTGCCCATGACCAGCCTCCTGAGCAACCTGCACTCCTGTGTGAAATATGGCAATTCTGTACATAGATACAAAAGAGTCACTCCTTTGTTGGCCCAGCAATGCTGTGCAGAGAAGGAGTTCAGATAGAGTATCACTAACTACTAGTAAAGTCCCAAAACCTTATGAGGGATTGCAGAGCCTGGGTCAGCCATACAAATCCATGCAGTTCTGCAGGAGTTTCCAGCTCAGACTGCAGAAGGGTAATTTAGCAAGTGCAAAACAGGAAGGAAGAAGGGAAGACTTGGATCGTCTCTGACATCCAGAGGTCATTGCTCTAATGGTCTTTCCTTGCTACATCTTTGTTGCCCAGTCTGAACAGCACCTGGTTTAAAACCTTGTGCCATTTCCAGAACCTCCCCAGAAAATGAAATGGAGATATTAAAATAGCAAGAAAATGCTGGATTTGCTTTTTAAGAGGAGGTAGTGCACAAAACGTGTTTTCCAGCCAGATGTAAGAGCAGCCTCGTACAGAGTGCTACTGCTAGAGGTGTGCTAAGAGTCATCTGTGCTGATCCAGAACCGCTCGGACTGCCTGCTGCACAAGAAGATTGTTTTCATCCCCTGCTTGCGGGGTGGACACAGCCTTCCAGTTGAGGTCTGACAACCGAGGAAGCTCCAAGCAGGTTTGGAGGCAGGGGCTTCTTCCCCAGCTGTTGATCCACAACTAGTTCACTGGCTACTGTGCCTGTGCTCTGAGACCAGCCTGCAAGAAAAGCAATCTCTGGCAACTTTCCCAGAGAGAATTTAGTAGCCTTCACCTCCCGTATGCTGGATCATCAGTTTCTCTGGAAAACTTGATCGTGCCTATGAAGTGGATTGCCAATGGAGAGAGAAAGCCACCGAAGTGTTGCTAGAACTGCCAATACGCTCAATACGTTATAAATACATTGGGAAAATTAAATTATTTACAACTAGCTAGCTGAGTCACATTTTCAATGTTTCTAGCAAATTATTAATGAACTGCAAACTACTTAAGCAAACAGAGGGAACAATGAAAGGGATGACCTTAGATAATACTCTGTACTATCAAAACCAAGTGTAATAAACTTTTACCCATGCTGACTGGATCCATGTCACCACTCTATTTTAGATAAGCTATCAAATCACAAGCATCTTCAGAGTCTCAAAAGTGACTCCAAATTATTTTCTTTATAATCCAGGCAGGACGCTCAAAAGGAGCTTTTTTTAAAAATAGTAAATAATAAAAAGAAGAATTTGAGTCAACTTGCATCTATTAACCTGAGAAACAAACTACAAAATTGCTATTTTTCCCAGTTAGCAAAAATCAAACTTTATTTTATAAATAATTTCTTTACTAATAAAAATACTTAAAACTATTAACATCTATGGATTTTTCCGGTGGTTTTTTTTTGTTTGTTTTTTTTTTTTTTTAAAAAGGAGGTAAAGAAAGAAAGAGAAAACTATGTCATTCCACATACAGCTCTACTGGTTTTCTTCCACTCATTCTGGAAAGAGTCAGACAAGCTGCATTCTTTTACATCTTTTAATTCACTATGCTCAACAAGAAAGACTAAATTAAAAACCGCACTACAAAAATAGTATCCTGCTGTTCCAAATACAGGGTTTATCAGCGTAACTGCTGAAGTTCTCTAAAAAACCAATTTTTAAGAAGTTCTACTGATAGTAAATAGAGTTCCATTTTTTGTACATCTCTCGCTGAACAGCATATTTTAGGTACAGCTAAAAAAAGCAAGAGGGAGAGGTCACTTTTACTAGTCGGATCCACAATTATGACTGAATTATGACACAAGGAAGCAACCTTTCATATCTGAGGGGAAAATTCTGAGCTGGGCAGAAACTAGGATCAGCTGCTCAGCAATGTCTTCTTTCTCTGGCCCAGCCTGTAATACAGTGCCTGAAGGAACTCCCCACCAGGAGCTGCTGCTGACTGGTACCAAGACGGTACTCTAAATGCTGCTATTCCCTCCAAGATGTCAGCATTCTGACACGCAGCATAAAAAAATCCCAGGCAGCATTTCGTGCTGTCACATACCTCCCACATCCAGAACTGCAGCAAGGTATATTTGAATAAGGACGCATGATTTCAAAAAAAATCATTTTTTAGAGAAATAATAATAAAAAAATCAGTAACATGTTAAATTACACAGAGTAGAATACAAAACCATTAGAGAAATATATTAAAAAAAAATCAAGATCAACATAGCAGCAGTGAACAACACAGCAAATAATACAGTGTTTTATCACAAAACTTATGCAGAGATTTGGTTTAAGCCAATTAAAAAAAGATCTTTTCATTCTTTGCATTGTACTACAATGGGGCAAAGTACTAAAGTCTTACATGGCACACTGCAAAATATTAAAAAAATTTAAAAAAATACAAAATGCTGGATTCTTAGAGGTATTTTATTTTCTAAGACACAAACATGGTTTTGTCTTTCCCAGCTACACCCTGCACAGAATGCAGGAGTTTTAACTTTACAAGAGTTTTTAATCTTTACAATCTCGTGTAATTACTAGTTAGTTTCTGCCCTGTAATGTAGGTTCCACAGCTTTAGTTTCTACTGCTGAATAGTTCAGTAAGAAGCTTACTGAACTGTAGAAGAAAAATTATTCTGAGCCTGACTGCTAATGCTTTCTCTGTCTGCTTAATCTTTGATTATGGAGCTTGTTCCACCTCCCTTGAAGAACTGCAAACAACTTCATTAAAAAGTGTACTAAGCAAAAGGTGTATATGATACTGTACAAACAGATGCTTATGGATAAATACTGCATATTATAGACAGCTCCTATATTATTACCTACTACTAAGGGTATTTCTCATATTCCATTAAACGATATTCAAGTCAGGAGTTCTCTTTTGACCTGCCCCTTTAGGAAAATCACAGACAAAACCATTTCCCACTATGGTGCTTGAAGAAAGGGGCAGAAAGAAAACAGAGGATATAATTGTTATCCTCGTGCTACAATAACTAACTAACTAAATAGACTCTTTCCTTGAGTATTTTATTGAAAGAGAGAGTCCCCTAATCTCACTATGCTGTGCAGAAGAGATTTTATCTTTGACAAAATATGTTTTTTGTAAACAGGAATATGTATTTCTGTTCTTATTGAAGCTGGTCATACTTAAAAAAAGTCTTCACACTATAGTTCTCACTTGCACAATAAACATATATTTCTAGCTAAATTCCCTAAAGATTTTGCCTACACTGGATCAGGCACTTGAGCAAAGAACAGAAGAGATCAGTCTTGAGCAAAGAAGAGAAGAGATCAGCTCTCTACAACTAGTTGGGAGAACATTTATATCGCCTTTTTATCAATAGTTATGGATGTAACCAACTGTTTCTACCTGCTGAAAACAGAGGTTTCGGATCCAGATACTTCTCACAATACAGTAAAAACCAGTAACTTGAGCCAGTTACTTCAGTTAACAGTAAAGTACAGATTAAATTCTGTGGGCTTGATGAAAATTACTCTGAAGATATTACATACAAGTAAGCACTAAGATTACAAGTATGTTGAATGTTTGGTGTATTCCTAAAAATAATTGATCTGTTAATGCTAAATGTAAGTAACATTTCTTAAATTAAAACTGAAATTCCCATTAATGTTCTGCCAGTATATACTAGTTCTTAAATTAATGTTACATTTCCTTCTATGATTATTACCACAGATTGTTATCAAGACAGTGCAAAGATAACTAGAAAGAAACAAGCAAGAAAGAAAGAGAATACAATAACTAAGACAGAGATCATCCCCACAAAAAGAATCACTGAATTTATAACTGCTAGAAGGTATTGATCATATGGAATAACCATTATAGGACACGTACTTAAGGAGAAAAGACAGGTAAAAACAGAGTTGTTGATATGCAGAGTAAAAGAAAGACAGAACAGCGGGCGAGTAAGGGATTAAACAACCACAGTGAAAACATGTGCCAAGAGCACTGTGAGGGTCTCCTTCCGTACCACGCTAACCCCTGGCTCTGAATCCGGCTTTCTCGCAGATTCTGTGAACAATGCAGTTTGAGGAGGCTGAGCAGCTTTAGCCCCCCAGGCACCCTTTCCCAAAGACCCTCCCCTCAATAATCCGAGTCTCAAATGAAGCTGCTAGCGTAATGAGATACCACCTAAATTCCAAGTCTCGACTAAGAGTGGAAAAATGCAGAATTCCAGCTCAGGGAAAGCATAGGCCAAGGCTTGATACTGCAGTAGGTGAGGAAGGGATTGATGAGCAGAGCCAATAGGTGATAACTCTATTACAAACTTCAAAGCTATTGCTTCATTTCACCACCATTCGTAGAGTAAAATGAAGACAATTCTGATACTACAAAGGAAACAAGTGTTTTAAAAGATGTTGATCAACAAAATAGAGCAGTCTGAAGTAGTCAGTTCTGCCCCGTTTGGTGATTTTTTGGCCCCAATTCTTCTCCAGCCTCACACAGTACTTATGGCTACCACAATTCTAAAATAACCCCAGTTGTCTAGTTATTCTTGTCCTGCAATGGAATGATCATGTCGAATTACCTCCTCACCGCATTTTCCTGAAGAACAAGCGCTTGACTCTGATAAGATGCTTGTTCAGCAAGAACGGGCATTACTGAGTCATGCTAAACACATCGTAGCAGGTTCTGCAAGGTAGAGGGAATGTTTTTTAATTTCAATATTTATTATAACCTTCTGTATTTGGTTAACTATTTAAATTTAGTAATCAATTATATAAATATATATAAACCATCATTATTTGACTGACTATACACATCTGACATGGGAAATGTAATTAATTTCTAACAAAATGATTTGTTAAGTACAGATACTTGCTGAGTTAAGCATTTTGATAGCACTTATAAGTTCTTCTACCTAAGGTTTCCTCATTATGCTTGTTAGGGAATTTCATAATTTGATCTATTAACTCAATCCTAACTACTTAACAGAGATTCCCAGATTCTTTCTGAATCTGGGAATCCTAACTAAGTGCGACCTTGCCCCACTCCAGGTCACAGTGAAACAAAATACCTGCATGACATGCACTGGAGTCAAGAACCAGCAAATGCTGCTCATCGCATTATTTTTATTTTTGTCATATTTTATAGTTTCACACTACCTACTTTGATTTTTTTTTTTTAAATATGTTTAACAATTACTCCAGAAGTTGCCTGTATCCTATTTACTGGAAGGATCAAGTGCCTAATGGTAAAAACCACAAAGGCACTTCAGTGCCTTTATGCCAAATACCCCATGTTTCAAAAATAAAACGTTTGTGGTTGGATAGGTTGAACTAAACCGAGAAATTAATGTAGGATAACTGATAACAAGATAGTTATACACATTTAGACGAATAAATAGCACCAACCTCAAACTTCCCAGAGCATTTTGTTTTTGCAGATAATTAAGGAGTTTCCTAGATCACACTGTCAAATCCTGTCCAGATAAACCAGAAACAAAAATCACTTACAAAAAATTATATTCTGTTGCTTAAGTGCACCGTCTCCTTGCTTTTATGCTCTGGACATTTAAACCAAGAACAAGCAGTAATTATATAAAATACCATCTTGATTTCTTCTGTCACAACAATCTCCACCAATCTTTGAAGAATACAGGAGGGGGAAAAAGAGAAACAGGGCTTCGGTTATAAACCAACTATATCCATATATAAATAAAAAGTAGTTCCTTCTTCCTGACTCACTCATACTTGCATAGTAATGACATTAAAAGCAGTGGTTTAACTTCTCTGGCAGCTCAGCTAAAACACCTCCAGAGGCAGTTATCACCAGGAAGTATCCAAGCCTGTTCATCTCGGAACATCTGCTGAAGGAACACAGCCTTAGGAGTGCTGGAGAACTACCACTTCCTCATGGAGATACAGGAGCAGTGACAAGACAAGCTGGGTTGCTACAGAATTTGGGATGAAGAGTTCAGGTTTGGGTGATGTGCCATAAGTACACAAGAGAGGAAGTTAGAAAGGGAAAGAGAGAAAAGAGGCTGAGGTCCCAAAATAAAAATATATGTAGGGCTGGGGTACTAATTCGTGGAGATGAGAGTGGAGGAGGAGAGAGAGGCATGTCTTCTCCAGTGCATGACTTAGCCTGGCACTGCGCCACAACGTGCTACAAGGCCCACTGACAAAGCCACTCAGAGCCGCTGCTCAGTACGTTATCAGAGCAGACTAGTTTTGGAACTTTGCAACATAGACTTCTAGTTCATCCATTTCACAGTTAAATGTTGATAGCCACTTCTGAATGGCAGCTTTTGTTGCTCAGGTAACTGATATAACATGCTTTCTGACTAACCAGCATTTCTGTTTTGCCTTTTTCTTAATACGAAACTAGTTAGTTACTTTCACACTGTATCTCACAATCCTTATAAGGTTTAAAGCACCGAATGAATGTAAAAGACCCACCTGGTAGAAGTCACGCCATCAACTTGATATTACAACAATAATTTATTAAGATTTTGCCTAAAGTAATACAAAGGATGAAATTTCACATCGTTCTCAACATTTAACACATCTCCTTCTACTGCCCAGCGGCCTTGGTTTCTGATGAACTAAGTTCTAATAATGAGCTCTTCTGCACATAGTACTAATGAGAGTGAGAGAAAAACGATGCTTTAATTATAGGGATGAGTAGTGCAATATACTGGTTTGTTCAATTACTATGTTTGACACAACGGAGATTGGAAGGTTGATTACTCATTGCAATTTAGGATGAGTCTCAGTTTGAGATAGAACATAAGAAGTTTCTCATTTTCTACAGTTTGCTGGAGAGGAACTCAAATAATATCTGAAAGAACAAATTTAGAAACCTAGAAAAACTTAGACCAACCCCCTTCCCAAAGCAGGTCCAACTTGCTCAGGTTTCTCAAGGACTTTTCCAGTCAAATTTTTAATATCAACAAGGATGGAGAATCTACAACCGCTTTGGGCAACCACCTAACCTCTTCCATCACGTTAGAGTTAGCTGGTATCCTTCTCAGCACAAAATCCCAGCCTTATGGTAAATATATGGCTAAACTAAAATGTAGAGAAAGACTCTCTAGCTCTCATTTGCTTCAAATACTGAGCTCTCAATACCACTATATTTGTATAATTTTTTTTTTTTTTTAAATAAAGGTAAACACAGAACACTGCTCTCCTACAAGAGGGAAGATGAAGTTAGCTGTGGTTCCCTCATTTCTCAAACCAAAAAAGGATCAAATTAGGGCCAAATTATCAATGGAAATCTCCAACTAAATTCCAGAATTATTGTTTAAAAACCTGCAACTTACCCAAAGCCCAGCTGAACACTGCAAGTTGCCATGCTGCTCTGTTACAATATAAATCCAGAATATCTTCAATAAAAGTGTAAAAAGATGCAGACTTCAATCCAGCATAATCCAGCCTACCACATAAAACCTAAGTTGTTACAAGACGGTGTGAGGATGCTATCTTTCAAAAAGGGGAAAAAAGCGTGAATTTTTGCATGAAGAGCCAATATAAAACATTCCTATATTTTTATCTAAACAGGCTCCTCATGATTTTCCTTCTGCTTTTCTATGTATACCCTTACATGCCATTTTTTTAATGTGTCATTTACTAACATCATGGTGAGATGGCTGCATCTGCACAGTTCTGGGACTGGCCTTCCAGGGTAAGATTTTAACTTCTACATTCTACCCAGTTTCCTCAGGAAATGTGCCTCCCAGCTGCAACTTATGTGAGACTCTTGCCAAAATACAATACTGGAAATACAGACTTAAATTACTCAGGGAAGACATTTTAAGAACAACTTTTAATTATAAACAAGAGATTTGGGTTTTTGTTGCAAAACTCATCTTCGTTTTTGAGAGGTGACTGTCCTTCTTGGTCTAAATTCGTATTTTTATTGTATGTTGGGGAAACGTGTATCTTTTAGCATCTTAGATAAAACAAAAAAATTTAGTGTTGAAGCTAACGCCTCTGATGTGTAAGCATCCAAGACCTAAGGACAATTTCATTCTGTCACATGTCAAATATCACCGTATTTTTATAAAGCTGCTGCTCAAGAACCTATGAAATGTTTCTGTGATTTTTGTTAAACTGCTTTTGTACAAAAATCTATTTTTAGGACAGAAACATGAGAATCTCTCTTAGGCCTAGCTTTCTTTTTTGATCTAGGAAACTATTGGCTAAAGAAATCAAAACATTATGTCTGGTCATTTCAAAACGCTATCTTCAAATAGAGGAAAACTAGCTTCAATTTTTGTATGAAAACATAATATGAAATCTTCCTGCATTTGCATATGAACAGGCTCCCGATAATCTCCTTGCTGTTTCTTTACTCACCACAAAAAGGGGAGAGAAATAAGGTCATCACACTCATTACTGTAATGGCAATTACATTAAGAATAGGAGTTATTTGACCTTTTCCTCAAAGGTTTATAGGAATATCGCATTTACAGACCATAACACAGCACAGTGAGACATGAGAAAGAAACTGACCTCATCAAACATTTTCTTCTAAAATAACAGGCAAGGTCAAAAGAAATTTCCCAGTCTCCTACTTAAACGAACAGCATTAAAGACATTAAAACAGACACACAAAATTATACTGATCACAAGAAACCTGTTTCTCTATGGGTGTTAATGTAGTAAAATCTTGTAAGTGCCAAGCTGCAGACTAAGAGCATTACTAAATCAGACAGCTGACCAATATTTTTCCATCTACTTATTAAAGGATTGCGACAGGCCAGCCACAACAGTGGCTGCTGAACAAGGACATAGTCCACAGTGATGTTATAGCAGAAGTGGGAAAGGCACATTATAGTTGTTTTGATAAATATATTCAAAAGCCTTTCCACTTGTTTGGTTAATCTGGACTAAACACCAAGCTTCAAGACAGATCTTGAACCTCTAAAGTAAAGTAGGGCTTCTTCAGAGAAAGACTCATACATACACACACAGAGGCATAGAACAATTATTTTACTGTAAAATTTATGATCTGCTTTTTCATCTTCCCAACTAACTCTGTACTCAGGTATATAATTTATACTTAAGAAATAGCAATCTGCGTGCCTTCACAGAGATCCTGCTGTACCAATAATCCTTTTTAATAGATTACTTGCACTCAGGGAGGTCCCCTTCATCCACTGCTGGAGATTTTTGCAGGACATCTAGCTGTAGTCCCCATCACTATAAGCTTCTGCTAAGCATAGGGCCATACAGGCTATGTCTGCATCAGGAACTGCTGCGGATCAACAGGAGCAGATCGGTAGACAGAAAAGGGTTGTGCTGAGGATGGGATACCTACAATACAGACTGCTGTTGTCAACCATCACTCCACTTCGAAAATAATCTGGAATTTAAGCAGCGTACTAGTAAGGCAATGGATTGCCTTTCTATCAGCTTTTCACAAAAATGGGAAGGTCAATGAAATAGTAACTACAGCTTTTCTTAAAAGTTACTTTGGTAAAGGCATGAAAAATAGTTATAGATATATCACCTTCAGTAAGTACATTTTCTTTCCAAGAAAACTTTCTTTTTAAAAATGAAAAGAGTAATTAGCTTGTGGCCTACACGTAGAAAAGACAAGAATGTTCTTTTCCAAAAAATTAAGATAGAACGGGAGACCGTTGTAGACTATAGACTACTTCTCAGTTAACTGGCAACCAAGGTAAAATGATGCCCGTTCTCATCCTTCACAAGTATCTGTTTGTAAACCGATACTTTTCATGGCATGAAAATGAATTGGAAAAGTCCCTCTCCTCCACCTCCCTTTGGTAACGAAATAACTGCCAGTTCATAAGTCTATTTAAAGATTAAAACAATAAAGCACACGATGATGTTCTCATTCCTAATGCCTTTTTGGTTCATAATGTTATTCCAGGAGGTGTTGCATTATTAGTAGCTCTCAAAACAGTAAATTTAGTTGCAGCAATAACCTATTCACATTGTAGTAAACAACTATTTTCTTTGGCAAAACATCACTCCTCCTTTTCTCCCCAACTAAGGCAAGCTGAGTAAGAGGGCAAGGGTGATAAATGAAACAAAACAGAGAAAACAGCTGAACAGAAAAACAGTACAGAAACATGAAAAATGGTAACTCCTATCCTTTCATTTTCAAAATAACACATTTCAATGACTTAAGATGGCGATTACTAGCATGTAAGTAAGTATTTGCTGTGCTTCCAAGAACAGCGGTAAATACCAATAGTATTATTTGAAACCTCTGCTACAAGCACAAGGTATGTCAGCACATGCTGTCCGGAAACCACACAAGCCCTTCGCATAATGATGAAATCTTTGCTTCGGCAAAAGGAATGATCCCCATACATGAACCTCAACTATTAAATCACCTTGTTAACTGGGAAGAGGAGGGGAGACAAAGGGAGGGAAGGAACAGGAAAGTATTTTATAGCTGTCCTTAAATGATGGATTCAGAGACCAACAGCCATAAACGTTAAGTCCCAACAGCAGTGCCACATACTGCCATGGAAGGATCCGCGCAGGCCCCGTGCAAACGACAGGTAGGGGGGTAGCGTGTTTAAAAGCATGAGACTCCTGGCAAGAGTCAGGCAGTTCGATTGATTAGCTACACTGTTTTGTCAGTCAAAAGGGTACAACCACAGAACAAAAAAAACTTTGCTAGGCAGTTTGGGTGTTGAACATTTGGAAGAACTGAAAACAGCTTTCTTCGCAAGAGTTGCGAGAATAAGGTGGTGTGAATAGTAAGGGCTGCAGAGGAATGACATCAAGCCAGGCCAAAATCTCTAGAGAGGTACTGCTGCAAGAACTTCATTGATGGTATTTTTGATTGGACTAAATAAAGCAAAGAGAAGTAGAAATTGTTGTTTCCTGTTTTTGTTTTTTTTTTTTTTTATTTCTGAATGCCTGACTTTGCTCTGTGTTTTAAGTCTGTCTGTGGTTGGTTGGATTTTTTTCCCACACCTCCTTCTCATTACAATTATAAATTGACTGACATCTGTTCTTTCTTTTCAAGCATCCAAACTCTGTAATCCCATAATCCTTAAATGGGAAAGGACAAGTATTGAGAAACTTGTCTGAACTACATGTGAGACACATTACTGGACATTTTAGCAACCAATTTAAAATCATTGGCTTCAAGTATGTTATATCAGAATTGGAGGCAGCATCTGTAACTTACGTTACCTAAATACCCAAGGGAAAATTTTATCAAACCTAAAAAGTTGTCTGTCTGCATAGGCAGGTCAATCTGTAGTATTTCAAAAAGCAAAAATCAATATTGTGATAGTACAAGATGGAATAGACACTATTAGAACAGCTGGTATATAATTCTCACTAATGAAGAAGTATCACAGCACATTTATTGGTCACAGGTAACAGGCGATATACATTACAGTGTCTGCCTGATCACACAAAACATGATAAATCCAAATCAGTAAGCAATTTTGCCAAAGAAAATTCTTACAGTACACACTATAGATATGAAAGACTGGACAGAAGAACTTAATCTGTATTAAAAATTTAAACTTTTCAATATTTTAAAATGTACTTTAAAAAATAGTTTAGATTATTAAGCAAACCCCAAATTATGTTAATTACTCTGCCATATAGGAGGTATAACAGTAAGTTGAACTGTTGTTGCTCAGTTGGTTTCTCATTTCCTAATATTTTACTCTATTATAAACAACAATGAGGATTTTTATTTGCTTATTTCCTCTACTTTTCCATAGCTGGCAAAACTGATTCGTCTTACAGCCATTAAGTAATACAAACCCACTCCCCAAATATCATACACTTGCATGCCAAGTGATATAGATTTTGATGCTAATCAGTCCTTTGGTGCATTTGTCATTTGCAGCATTTTCACAGTAATCAAGATTACAGGAAACATCACAAGAAAGTGTTAAAATTACCCAGATTTTTTTTTAAGTTGCTATTAAATATTCATTCCAAGAAGAACAAGAAGACAGATGATGTTACTCTCCAGAATACTTTGATTTATTTTTTCACCTCATCTCTTCGCTGCTCCAGATTATAAAGGTTACTCATTATAATTGCTTCTTTACTGCCATTCTCTTAGATAATTTCCACTTGAATTGTAACGTTTTGCAGTATTATCAGCCATACATTCTATGTTATGGGAAACGTGACTACGAAGTGAACTATCATGTATAGCTACCTCTTGGGCACAGGATTTTTCCCTACCATTCTTAACAGTAGATACTGTTAAGAATGCATTTCCAAAAGAACTTCTGTTATCTTTCCACTCTTTACATCCAGGCATAATCAACACCTGCCGAAACATTCAAACAGTAGATTTTAATAAATTTAACCTGCATTAAAACTAAACACACCATTTGTAATGATTTTTCAAATCATTCCTAACGTGGACATACAGCTCACTGTATTCATCCTCAAACACAGAAGAGTTGCTATTTTGAGACATATTACTTAAGAACTGTGATAAAAAGTCTTTTCCAAGTTATATGTTGGATACATACGCACACATACCAAGCAAGGCAAAGAGGTGCTATAGAGCCCCGAGACACAAACACAGGCTAGACGAATGCCAAGCCTACAAGAGAATGTACACATGGTTTCTTCCCGAACAGAGGACCCTGTGATATTTTAGCTTCCAGTAAGTAACGTGTACCTAGTGTATAAAATGCAGCTACAGCGCATATATTACATTTAAAGCATTATTTTATTATCCCACAACAGATGAAAAGTACAGGTATAGAAGTGAGGGATCTCATATGACTGAAGAACTATTTCGCGAGCTTATAATTATCGATGGAGATCAATCACACATGCACCTGTAATCATCACTTTAAATAAAGTAAGTTTCATTTCATAAAGACAATTTCAAATATTCATATTTCTGCAAAGAAAAATGACAAAAAGATGAGAACAATTAAGATAAACTGATAGGAACATTCATATTAGTACAAATGCTTTCTACTGTGTCTGGCACTCTTCCCGTTCATTCTCTTTGCACTTGGGTGCAAAATAAATACTGACCATCAAAAAGCAAATGGTTTAACAGTTGCCATATAGTTCAGATGCTTCAAAATGAAGTATCAAATCCAAATCACTTTATTCTGATCGTGCCTTTTGCAGATGGGAAAGTAGCTGTTTAATGCAAGTTACTCATACTGAAAAAACCAGACAAAACAAAATCAGTTTTGCGCTTCCAATGAACAAGCAGAGAGAGGTTCAACCAGAGCAGCTACTACGGACAAGAGGAACATTAACATCTCCCGCTCCTTTCTTCTCTGTGCACCACAGCCTGCAACCTCCTTGTACCATCCCAGGATGTGCAGTCACACAACGGGAAACGCACTTCCAGCCCCATCCTTCACCCGGGCCCGAGAGCAGCAAATCAGGCCGTATGCCGGGACGCTACAGCCGCAGCAGGAAGCACTTGGAACAGTTTGCTGTTCAGATACCCGTCTCCCATATCCACTGCAGAAAAGGCTGCAGGCTGGCTGGCAGCCAGCCGGACCATACTGATCTACCAGACAGCTTTGACTATAACTATGAAACGGTTCCAAAATAAAGAAGAGGCACGATAGTAGTGATTCCTCAAACTTTTTACTTGGATACTATTTAAAATACTTCTATCATTCATTAACATGACCTTTACAACGGCTCTTGAATTAATCCCTAACTGACCATACTGGGATTCTCTTTACATAAATTCTTTTGGCAGTTCTAGGTATATCAATGACAGACTATAAAGTTATTTTGAATGCTGTCTTTATCTTAACTCTTTGGGTTTTGAACAAAAGTGAAAAGAATGTTATAGTGTAGGATGGGGACGTGAACTGAAAAAATTAGGTTTTGGCCCTAGCAAAGCAAGCATGTAGTCACTAAAACATACTCTGTATAAAAACATCTGAACAAGCTGATATAAAATCCAAGATTCCTTAAATCTCACCACTAAGGGTATGCAAAATATCAATCTGCAAATGCTTCTCGTATATTAAATGAGGTACACAGCATATGACAGCCTACTACTTCACCGGTTACTCCATTAAATCAAACAGTACAGATCCACACTGTATATCTACAAGTTCTGATGATGACTGAAGTGCATGCTCATCTAATTCCATGCGACAGGATTTCAGTTCTTGGTTTTATTGCTGTTTTAAGATTATGATGGGAGGGCAAAGGAAAGGGGGGGGGGGGAAGATTTAGATTTCATGACGTTCTCAGGAGTCCCCTGGTAGCCAACTGAACGCTCACAGCTTCACTCCTATGTTCAGTAATTTTGTGATCTTTAATTTCTGGATGTTTGTCTTCAAGTGGTCACGTCTGTCATAGAAGTAGTAACACCTCATTTTGCAGCCACAGTAAAATGTCAATAGAAGCCAGTTTTAATGTAGTAAGAGTGCTACCTAATGCTAAATGAACTAAAACTTAAGGCTCTTTACATTCTTAACGTCTTTTCCCTACTTGTAGATTTGGCCCAATAACACTTTCATATTTGTTTATAAATACACATTTACATACACACACAAACGTATCTATAGGAATAAGATGTCAGAGTAGCTTTGAATGCACGTAGCAAACAATGTTACAACAGGCCTTAAACAATGAGAATGAATCAGTCATTCAAACAGCATTATCCCTTTGGAATGTGAATGAGACAGGTTGTCATAACTAGAGACTAACATCACACTTTTGCCAGTCTCAAGACTACAAACGAAAATGTCACTCTGTCTTTTCCTAGCTTTCCAGTATTTGGCATTGCCACTAACTTTTTACTTTTTTTTGTGCACAGTAAGATAAAGAAATAATATTCCCAATTTAGTTTTTACAGATACTGGTGTCTATATTAAAAATTGTTTTGTTTCAAACAGATTATTTTTATAGAGTAATCAATCATTACAAATACCAGTTGTTTATTGTTCCAGAGATTTGCCTAACAAGTCTTGTTCAGCTGTTTATAAACTTGGGACCTTTTCATTCCACTGTTACCCTGACCTGACATGAAAACTTGCTGTTACACCCTGGTATTTCAACGAGACACTGGATGAAACAATTTAAACTCTCTCCCAATTATTGGTAATGAATGTACTGCCAAAATATAGTAGTGAATGTATTCATATTTGCAAATATACTGCTATATAATTATGGTAAAACACACTGCTTAATGAGATAAAGACAAAAAACTCTTTCACAAAAATAAATAAATAATATATATATATAGGCCCAGTTTTATAGTCTTCTCAGTCTCCAGATTTTATTCTGTATTTGATTAATTGGTAATGAATGTACTGCCAAAATATAGTAGTGAATGTATTCATATTTGCAAATATACTGCTATATAATTATGGTAAAACACACTGCTTAATGAGATAAAGACAAAAAACTCTTTCACAAAAATAAATAAATAATATATATATATAGGCCCAGTTTTATAGTCTTCTCAGTCTCCAGATTTTATTCTGTATTTGATTAATTTAATAAACATGTCACTGAAATAGTAAGCAGCCCTACCTTAAGCACTATCGCCTGCATATTGAGATTTACAACAATCTAATCCAGGGAAAAACAAGTGACCTACCCAGCTTTCAAATTTCACCTCAAAATATCATTTAGCTTTCAATATATAATCAGGTTTAAACGTCTTATGCAAATGTAGCTAATTGCATCCTCTAAAAAGGCATCTGAAATATGTAAAAGATTGCAAAAACAGTTTCTGTAAACATAACAGAGTCTATATGCATGTCTATGACACGCTTTTTCACAGTGGCAAGTACGAAAGTTAACCTTTGAGACTGAATACTGGACTTGAAGTTAAGAAGTTGTTAAACAATCCATGACAAAAACTAATGTTTGAAATTACAGGAATAAAATAAACTTCCACTCAAAGTGCATATATCTTGATAGCTCCAACGAGTCAGATTACTTTTAATGTATAGGGAAAAGGTGAGATTTTTAGATGCGAGATAGAAAGATATGAGGCAGACAACTTGTTTGTATCATTAGTTTGTGACATCAATTCCAGATAAAAGCCTAAGTCACTTTGTCCCCTTCCCCCCCCCCATTACATTAGGGAACAGTCATTCCAATGCTGTTATAAAACTAACCTTCTGAAAAATTCTAAACCTAAGAGAAACCTAGTTAAAATATTTGGCAAATCACTAATTAATATCTAGTAGCATCTATCATATGCTCAGCATTATCATGACATTGGAAAGAAACCCATCCTGAATCACGCAGCTCACACCCTAAGACTGAGACAAAAGCAGCAGAGTAAGTTGACTGGAAAGTATTTTTTTGTATTAACTATGTATTGTATTAAATTTAAATGGATTTTAGCTAAAGGAATAACCTAAATTGACCTAAGGGTGAAATAGTTCTTTCAATGAAAAATGTCACAGTTTGGGATGAAAAGAGAAAACAAGTGAAATTGTGGGATAGATGTTATAAAGGAAGAATAGCCTCAACATCTAAGAATTGTAGATGAAGCTCTTTGAAGTTTCTTCCGCTAAAAATACTGTCGAAAACAGTGATTAGCATGTAGTCGCAGTATTTGTAAACACATTTTAAAAAAGAACTAAAACTTAATTGTCAATTTCAGTTGGAATAAAACTGGACAAATGCATAAAAGGAAATAACTTGGTATGTTGTTTTAGTAAGTACTATCTACATAAAAACATTCAGCCTTTTCAACTGAAAACTGAGTGGCAGTTTTAAAGTCTAGGTGCATTGTACAACTTTGCACAATTGTTAAACTATTTGTCACATTAAAATGCCAGACAAAGTACAATTCTGTTGTTATTTTTAAATTAGTTCTTCTAATAGTGGATCTTATTTGAGAAGTTTGGCAATTTTTATTTCAGGTCAAATACAGATAAAATCTGGGATACACATTCATTTATATTTTCTAGTAATTCAAGTATCTTAATACAGATTTACATGACATTATTTTTTCTTAGGGAAATGTACACCCCGAGACAGTATTTGTTATATTTGCAGGCTTCAGACAATGTTTAGTGAAAAAAACCACTCCCCACTTGAAGATTTTTTTCTCATACTCAAGCAATACTTAAAGATTAACTTATCTGAAAGCCTCTGACACTCTCAACAAATATTCCCATTTGGAAGTGTCAGTTATTCTGTAAATAGAAGACTTCCAATCCATCTTTCCTGCATAGGGACCTGCTATTCTAATGAAAAGGGCTTAGAGAAGAGCAAATTGTGACCCTCATCTGTTACTGTTTTAGTTACAATGCTGCTGGCAGCACAAGATACTTTACTGCCAAATTTGTAAAGAAAAGCAATTTCCTTGTTCTGTAGGTCCTGTACTTTGCTGATTAAAAAATAAGAATGAAGAAAAGGTTTTCTCCCCCTCATATAGTGCACAGCAACCCAACACTTTTTAAAGGAAGGCATTTCCCTGAGCTGTGCACCACAGAACTTCATTTTCACCTTGTTACTTCTCAAAGCTAATCTTTGCTTAAACATTTTATCATTGAATTCCATTTGAACTTAGTATAATACTAGTAACTGGTATCAGTTATCAGTTTAATGTATAACTAGACTAATATTAAGTAATAAAATTTAAAAAGTTCAATCATTATAATCCACAATTTCCTTTAGTATAGTATTTTCCTGTTTTAATCACAATCCATTATTTTGCCCCCAGAAATTATGACAATAAGGTAAGAGATAATGGCATGTCTAGTTGCCAACAGATTAGCAAGGTATTATTTTAATCTGTAAAGTACCATGTACACTGATGCCACTGCAAGAAGCAGAGGAGGAGAGGTAGGAGTTATGCCGTGGGAGAAAAAAAATTTATCATCCTTCTGGAAAAAGATATTCCTAGCAATAGGCTTTATCACACCGTGCCTACACACAGATCTGGAGGTCTCTGCTTTATTGGGGTTGTCACAGACTGATGATGCCCTTTGGATAATGTAACTGAAGCACTTTCAGGAAGCATCTCCAAGCGCTTGGCTCTGGCTATCTTTTGGTAACAAAAAGGAGGAAAGTGGAAAGAAGTTAAGTTGCTCTGTGACAACGAAGCTTTGTGGATTGATGGACTGTGTGCTCCGGTCTCAGGAGTAACTTCATTTCTCCTCCCACCCAGCCATCACTCTAAGGCTCCCAAAAGATCCAGTTCCCATCCCAAGCCCTCTAATCTCTCCCATGTCTCCTCAGACCTACATCCTGAGGGCCGCCTTGAACTATTCTCAGTATGTGCTGGCTCAGGAAGGAAGCTCATCAGAGTCCATAGCTATTTGGTCTGCACTTCAGCCTTTCCTTTGGCAAAGGAGTGAATTTGGCTTGCTCTTCTCTAGTCCAGCAGCTATCTCCAATATGCTTGTAAGAACTTGTGTAAGAAAGAATTTGTAAAATAAATAACCAGCAGAAAATAGATATAGGCCATCCATAAGTGAAACAAAAGACAAAAACAAAATATCATATGACTAGGATTAAACTTGCAAATTCAGATCATATTTTAAATTCTTTTCAGAGAAGGGCTGGGAAAGGTACAAAAGCAATGAAAAGAACAAGAACAAGAAATCAGCAGTGTATTCCTGCAGGAAAACTTAAAGGCAAATTTAGTCAGTGGTTATACCTGGAAGAACAGTATTTTTTTCAGATAAAGTAACTAGCAGAAAAAAAAATCCAGCAGACTACAGTTTGGATAAGACAACAAAAGGGACGATATGGTCAAAAGATAATATATTTAAAATAATATGAAAACTTGATATATTGCTTGATTTTAACTT
Organism: Aptenodytes forsteri; assembly: GCF_000699145.1. Classification (NCBI taxonomy): domain Eukaryota; kingdom Metazoa; phylum Chordata; class Aves; order Sphenisciformes; family Spheniscidae; genus Aptenodytes; species Aptenodytes forsteri. The sequence continues at coordinate 1,823,429 of NW_008795702.1, read as the reverse complement.
TATTTTATTCATCAAGATGGTAGCTAAGATGAATATTCATCTAAAAATAACTAGGAACCAAGAGCTTCACACAGGAATAAGTGATGTAACTGGTGGGAGAGACATGAAGTTATCACCCCAGTGAACATAGTACCTTTTTAAATGACAGTAAGTGCTGATCGTCTTTTGTGCTGCTGTCCAAGGTTTCAGCCTTAAAAAGATGGCTAGTAGCTCTTTTCTTTGATGAGCAAAGACACTCATTGTGTTCAAGGATAAGAAATAATGGCCTACACAGAAACATCTCAATTCCATTACAAGTATACATAGTGACCTGCAAGCTGAAACTAGTATCTTTCACTTTTTTCAAGAGGGTTCTAATTCTGTCTTCTAAAAAGTATATTAATTATTGATAGCCTTTGGATTATCTGCAAGTCTGCCAATTTCATGCATAACCTACATCTTCATCTCAGTCTAGAGCAAATAAGGAAAGAAAAAATATTGTATTTTTTAAATTACAAGAGGATTTAAAGAGGAGCTCTCTGAACATATTGAGCTATTCTTTCCGTAACTCTAAGAACACTGGGGACGTTCCAAAAGACTAGAAGAAATGAAACAATGGATTTTTTTTTTTTTTTGAGAGTCAACAGACAACACAAATAATTTTAAGGCCCCACATCCTTCTTCTGATCTCACACAGAATAATTTCAGAGTCAATAAGCAGCTTGATTTATATATATAAAAATACAATAAAAAGATAATGCTAATTAAAATGAACTTACAGAGCATAAGCCACTTTTTAAATTCACTTATAAATGTAATTTAAAAGTGTAAGACTCATTATGAGTGCAAGGCATCTGACTTGATACTAATACATTCTGATTAAATAGAATTTTTAATGCTGGATACATTAAACCGATTTATAATCCAGTCAACTGAGCTGAAAATGCAACTCTGAGCACAGAATCAGCAATGAATAGGTGCATTTTCCAAGAAACACCACAGGGATAAGTTATCAGCTCACCATCTCTTACTATTTTTACCAATGGCCTGGAAGAAAAACTCATCCCTGATCAGGTTTGAAGAGAATGCAGAATTTGTGGGAAAGGTAGCTAAAGGAAGAAGATGAATCAGAGAAGTAGAGCGATCAGTTCTCCCTCTAAATTTGGGAGGATAAGAAAAGAATCAAATAAGCCACATTGAAATGGAAGGTCCCACCTTAGCTGAAAAAATGCAAGCTATAGTAATCAGAAAGGTACTACCTTCTCTAGTAAAGGAAAGGTTTAAAGTTGTTTGAGAAAAGGAACCTAAAATAATTGACACTCCAGCCATATGTACAATAAGAGTATAATTGTGTTTAAGTCATTAAGACATCAGATCTTGTTAGAACAAGCAAGGCTGTATTATCCTTCTCCCTCCCCCATAATCAGCGCAAGCCAATAAATACCAAGCCACATGTAGCCCGTTACATAAGTTCTCAGTTTCCCCATGTTCTGGGAAAACCAGACAAATTATCCCTCCATGCCTAGAGGCATATGGGTATTATTTTAATTTTTTTTTGTTGAAAGTTCATAGTCCTTTAGCAGGATTAGTTTTCTCCCCAAAGCTTTGACCTGGAAAAGTAAGAATTTTCAGGCATATGCGTGTACTGACTTAGAGAAAATACAATTCATTATGCTAACTAACAATAAAGGAAAAAAAGTACTGGCGAGTACCTGGGGACACCATAACACCTTAGAAGACACTGGAGTAATTTGACCGATGCCATTATTGCCTAATTACTATACTAAAACCGATAGCAAGTTCAGCAAGTAAATTGAGCACGACTTTTAGCGTCAGTATTTTCTTCTTTCTAGCAGTTCTTTGCTAGTGTCTATACATATTCCTTCATCAACTCCATCATTACCATACTATTTTACTTCCCAACCGCATAAGTTGAGTTTTCTCTGTACTTCTTCCTGTTGCTGAAGAAAAACTAAATGCAAGAGTTTGAATAATCTCATTCTTTGCACGTACCTACCTATTAGATACGTTTTACCATAAAGAATTCAGCAACACGGAAGTTATGAGGCTTCCCTGACGATATGAGATACTGACTTACATTAACTTGCAGTCTTTCTATGGGCAGTCACACCATTATTTTTTTTTTTAACCTCACATACACAAACATGTCTTTACAGGGAACTTCTAAATATCATTAGACAGGTTTGGTTTTGCTTTTGGGAGTGGGGGAGTTAAGAAGACGGGTAAGGCAAAGGAAAAAAAAGAAGAGTAAAACCTGTTCAAAATTGTGAACTGAATTTTCTTTCCCTCAAAATTTTGTCCATTCCATTGTTTCCCTTTTATGTATTAGGATGTAACCCCTCGTAGTCCTGTATTTCACTCTAAGCTTCCCCCCCCCCAAAGCATCAAAGGTGTTAATGTAACACAGCGCTTAAAGGTGAATTGAGCTCCTTGCAAAAGCTGTCTGCCTTCACAAAACAATACCACAGAAACATACCGTCCACATTTACAGAATTCTTTCTATGTAGTAGACCAGGAAGCTTTTACAAATGTTTATTCCCTCACAGCATGCCCTTAAGAAAAGAAACCGAGCACAGGGTATTTTCCACCAAAGCATGTGTCACTAATGCATGGTATATTCAGTTTCAAAATAATCTTAATATGATGGAGGAAATGATGGAGGAAAGAGTTGCCAGAAAGGCGGCAGCCGACATACAGGCGTGTGTCAGCTGCAGACTCCAGCTTGCAAAAAATGCACCAGTACCCGTTGTGCCCTACAAGCCTTGACAAGGTCCAAGTTAGAATCCTGGGTCCAGTTTTCAGCACAACCTGCCAAGAAAGATTGGCACCAAATGGAGGACATTTGGAATGAAGATTAGTTTTGGGAAACAAAGTGCGAGAGAGACATTACCTGCCCACACATAAAAGGCTGCTACAAAAAGGAAGGGAATAAACTGTTCTTCACGTTCATAGTAGACACAGCACAAAATAAGAGGCTGATACTGCAGAAAAGATTTAAGAAAGAAATTTAAGAAAAAGGAGACTTTCTGATGGAAGGGTTCTTCTGACTGCTGATATGGCAAAATAAAGCCCCCATTGCCCCCAAACTCCAGAGATTAACTTGGAAATTGTAGGTCAGCAGGCCGGTGTCAGTAAAAAGGGGGTAAGGTGGTACAACTTCTGTAACTAAAACTTCTCAACAAATGCTATTGATAATACAGATTGCATTTTCTAGCTGTTTTTGACAGCACTTAATTGGTACCTACTGAAGTAGGTGTGTTGCCTAAATGCCACTGTGCAGTTTACTTCAAAACATCTTAGTATCCTTTAATAATATAACAGATACCTCAATTTCATATTTAAGAAACATGTGTCCCTATAGAATGAGATTTCATATTACATACTATATACATTTAATAATTACGACATGTAAAATTAATCTGATCCACCATGCTTACCCAATATCTACATATTCACTCTGCTTTTCTTGTAAGTTTTCTTCTTTTAAAGCTCATAATTTTTAAAATGCCACTTCTTTATCAAACCAGTTAAAAAAATTTCAATACACACTTCACCTTGTATATACTTATTTCATAAATATTGACTGCTAAGTGTTCTAAATTGCGTTCCAAACATCCAACTTACAGCTTATAAAGAGCTCTTGCCATTTCAACTTTTGAGAGATGTCATCAGTCTTGACAACTGACTGATTTGGATCTCTAGCTACTGCTAGATGATTAAATAAATTGTGATAAAGATAGCTTTTTCCAATTTTCTAAGAATTATTAGGTTGTAGGACCTCTTTCTGACATAGACTTTGCTATTTATCTACTGGTCTTAGATTCATGGTTTGGGAAGGCAAAGAAATACATTATACCGGGAGATACCTTTCCTAATGACCTTCTGACGGATGGGGGAAAGCCGAAAATCTTCCACATTTATAGTAGACAGTCAATTTGTTAAAGAGCACTATTACAGTCAATTTATAAGTTAAATAGTTTAACAAGTTACCAGATAACGTTTTAATACAAGTCTTAAATAGTTTTATTTACATAGGACCAATTCCATTGAATTTTGCTTTGGGTAATTTGGAGATATATTACTGCAAGGTAATAAAATTTCCTACTAGTTCATATAAACCTAGTAGTTCATAGAAAACCTACCAGTTCATATAAATGACTGAAGTGCACTGCTATTTACTGCATTTCCCTAAGTGTCAAACAAAAAGTGTAGACGTACTATGGAGACCTTACAACATACAACTTCAGGAAAAAAATTCCCATAATGTTGTTAAATTCCACAGAGTTTGTAAGAGCAAAGATTTTAATGTTATGATACATCTACTGTGACAACAGAGTGTGCTCTTTGCTGATAAGTGCGGGCAGATTGCCAGGTTTATGCGTGCAGATTAACAAATGCAGATTAGCAGTGTTCTTTTGTGCTATATTGGAGCAGCTGCGGCATTATGGGGAGTACAACTGTATTCCTTCAACCGTCAGTGCGGTTCTGTCCCCTCGTTGCTGTGTGTATGCACTACACAGAGCTGGTAGTGAAGCTCTCCTTATGTTTACGTGACAGACCCACACCTCCTGCTAAAAGCGGCTCACTGTTTTCCATAATAGGAAGAAAGCAGTGCTCTTAACCAAGTAACTGCCTGCTACAACCATGCAAGATTTTTAGCTTTCTCCTATCCAGCAGGAGAGTATTAAGAAAGATTTCTCTTAGCATAATTTAAATAAACTAACTGATGAAGAAATACGTTCTAGGTAGTCTGTAAAATAATTCATAGATTCTTCTTTTTCTAAACAGCTTAGTTACTATACTCCAAAATATACTTAACCTAGCAGAAGTTAAGACCATTCCTAAACATTTATTTAAATAACCTTTTCACATATTTAAAGAGATACAAAGAAAGTTCACAGCAGCCAACCAACTGCCAAAAGCTGAACCACACTACTTAACAGTGCTGTTGAAACAGGAAGAAAATGTTCTTAAACTGTGTTTAACAAAATAGTATTTCTTTCAAGGGTAATGAAAATGCTTCCTAACCCATTTAGAAAGCATTTTCTACATGGTACCTGGCATTCTTCACAGACTTCAATTCATACCATCTTTCTTTCATAATTTATACCTCCTCCTTTTAACTGTTTTTCCTTGTTGGGCTTCAGGAGTGGGTTTTTTTGGTCTGTTTTTCAGGTTTGGGGTTTCTTTTGTTTTTGTTTTTTTTTATTAAACTACCCCCACCCCCCTTTTTCTTTTTTCCCCAGGTTAACAGCAACATAAGAAGGAACACTAACTAAGAATACAATCAGAAGCTCTTCGGTTCAAAACTTTAGTTTGCTCAAGGCAGAAGAATACCAACTATTTTTTTTAGCCCTAACAGCACTCCTTGTTTCCTAATTAGTGAGGAAGTGAACAAGGCAGACAACAGTCAATAATGATGCGCTGCTTTATTTTCTCATGAAAGACACGAGACTGGACTTCGGGAGGTACTACCTTCTCTTGAGGTACATGTTCACTTTATTCACTGTCCTTCTCGAGGTACACGTTCACTTTATTTATTGTCATCATTCCAACAGCAGCTATATGGTTTATTTAGTATATTGGATTGGAAGATGTGCTGCAATATTCTCTCCTCATTTTAGTAAAAGATTAAATGATATTGCCACAATTTTACATTAAAATAAACATGAGATAATGTGCTGCTATTGCTGAACATTGCCTGCTACATCCATCTGGCAAAAGCAAATGTAAGGCCAGTCCTGTATAGATCAGGGATTTCATGGCGGTTCTGAGAGCACACTTTCAATGCAATACAAGCAGCACAGTCTATTCAATAGCTCTGCACAACTGAAATGAATCCTACAAGAGCTGTTAAAAAGAACAATCAGATTTTGTTATTTTCCAGGCAAGGATTCTTAGTGGTACAAATTTGAAATGCCAGCTACATTGCTGGAACCCTGAATAAGACCAAAATCCTACATAGATTTTTCTACTGAAATTAAGGATACAAGAAGAAAACAAATTCACAAAAATGAAAATTAAAGCTAGAGAAATATAGAAGGCTTTCCGTTTTCTTTTGTGGGGAGAGCTGCAAACAAGAAAGCAAGTGGACGGGATCATTTTTTTAGCACTAGAGTTGCTGGAAAGGACCAGCAAAGAATTCCTCCTTTGTATTCTTTACAGACATAACTTTGGTGTCAGTAGCTCTGCTACCTACTGCATTAGCTGCCGCACTTGGTGCACAAGTTGAGCAGACAGCATTCCATAAAACCCCAAAGGATGTTGCAGAGGACTTTGTGGTTATGTAAGTCTTCCACAAATTTCTGATACAGATATCTACATTATCTTTTGGAGTTAGTTCCTACCTTTATTTGCAGACAGTCCATGTTAAACAGATTTCAAAACTGATACTCCAAGAATAAATGTCTATTTTCTCCCACAAGAGATCTTTCTAATAAATAACGGTCCTTTACTACAATTTTTCTTTTCAGCTATTCGTAGGCTAAGATACTTATGAATAAAAGTAAGCACAGCACAATTTAATTATGTGATTTTATTTCATCTGCAGTTTCTTTCAACTGGCTCTGAGAAACACAGAAGTGACTCAATTTGACTGCAGCCAAGCTAATAATTTACAGTGCAAAAGAATGGCATTAGTAGCAAATAACCAGTCATAGAGTTCAGTTTCAGAAAAGGAGCAGGCCTAGATTAAATATACTCTTCAGTCCCAGAAAATTACCAAAATAAAACAAACCCTAGTATGACTCACACCGATAACCTGTATTTGTTTCACGCATGCTAAATTCTAGACAAACATACTGTAGAACACATCCCAAGTCACTGCTGCTATTTACATGACACAGAAAAAAAGCATTTTCTACATACAAGACAAACATAATTAAAAACAACTGCAGGCAAAACAAAATCCCCAGGTTATGAGTCAACATAAGCTGCATGAAAAAAGCTAACAGGACACTAAGTTATGAACTAAAATGGTAAGAGCAGAATAAACTTTATGAAGAGTTATAGCAGTTACTGTGACCAAAGCGTGAACTGGCACCTTCTGCTTGAGGGAGCTTGGTATCCACATTGCTTTACTACGTCAAAAAGATGTTTGTGCAGTGCTGACTAAAGTGAGATGGTTTATCTGGCACAAGACGACCAACAAAAATACTGGATCACTGTTTTCAAGCAAATGAGAACCTTACAAGGAATGTGTGTGCAGAGATGAGTCTGAAACCCAGTGCTTACAGCAGAAATTGAGCAAAAAATATGGAACATCTAAAGATTGTATTATCCCAGCCCAAAGCCATAGCTGACTGGTTCTATGAGGCACATTAGACTAAACTCAGGGTCTGTTTCACCACTGTATTTGCTTATTATTTTAATCTTCTGTGAAACATACTACTATGTAAGATGCTTAAATATCACAAGTCAGCTAATATTAGAATCTGGTGTTTTAACTAACAAATTATGGTATCTAAGGGCCCAAGTCAAGTAACTGCAAATTCTTTTTACATGTCCTCATCTAACAAGTAATTCACAATAGCACAGGAATGGAAACTTGTTACATCATGCCTAAAACCAGAAAAAAAAAAATTCTTTAGGGCAGAAGCCACATCTTATTTCTTTGTTCTATGAAGTGTTTAGTACACTTTTTGTTGCCTTACAGAGTTAAAGGAATTTTACAGCATGAAAACGCAGAGGCTGCAGCATGTAGCTGCAAGCCAAGTGGGTGAGCTGCTGGAGTCCTTCGTCAAGGATAAATACTCCTCTGATGAGAGGGACTGTCATTTCAAATGAATGCAGTCTGTCAGAGAGACCAAAAATCTGGATTGCAGGATGAGTTAACCACTTATTGTCTGCTATCTTATGCAGAAAGAGATGCAGATTCTGGCTATGGTTACAAAACCAGCACTATCAGTCCCCCTTCCTTACACATAAGTTTTACTGGCTGTGACTAACTTAGCAATTAGTACTGCACAACAGAAAAGCAAAACTGGTGCAAAGGTCCCAGGAATTGCCTCTACTCCCTTCTCAGGGGATTCACTTCAACCGGCTATACTTGAGTCCTGTGAAATGAGTACCCCTTGGCAGGTGGGCTACTGTAGGTGTGATCCTAGAGCCCATTTTCCAGTTTAGCTGCTGAAAGAAATTGAGTTTGTGCTCCCCGAGATGACTCCAAACACAATCTGGAAGGGCAGTAAACTGGGAGAAATATGGAGATTTGCCTCAAAAGCGCACTCCTGATCACAACTAAAAACTTAATACAGACACACCTAATTATACCTCAGTTATAGTCCAGATTCACAAACTGCTACATAGACAATTATTACCAGACTTCCTCACAGAAGACATCTTCAAGGAAAAAGGTAATTTGCAGCTAAATGGATAAACAATTTGGGTGATAGCGCACTACTTTTTATACTAAAAACCCATACACACAAATTATGTCTCGGAATTAGGAAGGTAACAATTTTTAATCCTACCAGCTATTATGGACTTATTGCTGGGGTTTTGCTAAAGCCTCTCATTCCCTTCACATCTTGGCCGACAACTGTGGAAGCGTGTGGAGGATTTAAGTGTTTCTTGATTAATGACAGTACTTTTCAAAAATAATTATACATGGGTGTAAGTTTAAGGTAGCTGCTCAGCTGGTTGACATGCTTCTGCAACAATACTTTTCCAAATTAGAGTTCAAATTTACACTTTTTGATTGCATTATGCCTAGTACAGTTTTTATATTTTCCCCATATTGAGAAGATGATACAAAGAAGTATCTGGAAGTATGGCATATTTTCCTGGAGATAGTATTTATATACAGGGTATTCACTAACCTTTTTCTAGTCGCTGAATTTTATTTAAGAACTAAATATCTAAAACTGCCTTTTTTTTTTTTCCAGAAACCTTGCAAGACAGTGACTTGTTTTGTAAGTCAGATGAAAACGCTCTATCAATATACAACAATAAGGGCAGGAAAATAGGTTTTTGGTGCAAATCTGGTAATAGTCTGTAACATTACTGTATCTGTACACCCCCCAACACACACTGGTTTTAAACAGGTATTTAAGATTTGACATTATTATCCTTCAAGCTTGAAATTTAGTTGGTCTTGGCCCTGCCACATTAGGAAGGGGACTGGGCAGTAGAGAAGTCCACAGCTTGGGTAATTATGCAACTTCAGTTTCCCTGCAGAGTATCAGGCACCAGAGAACTAAGATGCTGATTCTTTATTCCTTTCCCCAAACGGCAGACGTGCATTGCAGGGACTTGGGGGGAGGGAAAGCATTTCTTAATTCCTCACTGAATCTGTTTATTCTTCCCTCCACTTGAGGCAAATTGAAAGAGATCACCAGCATATGAATACAAAATGGCCAGCCTGATTAAATACCAGAATCTTCATAAAAGGATTGGGCTTGTCAAACATTATTCAGTTGATATAAAATTATTGCCATAATGCAGAAACTTGTCTAAAAGGATCTTCCTGTAATAACAGATATATATGGTTTTTTTAAACATAAAGAGATCAAATATGTATATGAGGAAAAAATATGACAAAATCCAAATTGCCTTCCTCTTAGGTACCTGACATTTGAAGGTTTAAGTCAGTTTGGCTCATGAAATAAATGTGAAATTTAAAAAAGATAAATCAACACGGAAATATAGAAGTTAATCTTGACTGGAACAGTGATCTATGCATATAATACCTGGAAGCTTTAAAACAAAATTATTGCATAATTATCAGAACCATGCTGAATTCTTAAGCTATTTCTGATTTCTATAGCCTGTCAAAATCTCACATATGATTTCCATATGGAAATGCCTGCTTAAGACAGATTTTTTTTTTTTTTAAATGCAATTGGAACTTGCCAACTGAAATAAGTAGCTTTACTCATATTTTTGTAACTTAGCTTTCATAAACTTTTTAAGCATCAGGTAATTCCTTTTGTACCCCTGACCTGAAGTATAATTTTCAGGAGAAAAATACTTTGGCTCTTGGTTCAACACTGTTTCAATTCCAAGCTCTAGACTATTTCTGCACTGTTTAAAATCTAATGTAGCAGAGCTAAGACCATATGAATTTCAACATGGAGAGTAATAACATGGTATTTGGTTCTTTTGCTCCCCTACCAAAAATAAAGGCAACAGGATGATCCTATAAAATAAGAACATTTAATAAAAATAAACATAGAATTAAGTTTTAATAGCTTGCAATACTTGGAGAACAGAAATAGAGATACCACTGAATAGTTCTATAGTGTTATCGCAAGATGCAATCTCTCAGGAACAGGCAGTTTCAATTACAAGTTTTTAAATCAGAACAAGCCTAAAGAATAACCTAGCTTTCAGTTTTACCAGAAAAACAAATATAAGACACATGAACAAACCAAACATAAGAAAGACTAAAACAAACCAGGCTCCACCTGGACTTGCCTACCCCTACACAGGGGAGGCTTTAACAGAAGCCTTTGCTCCTGTTACTGTCTGTTAATTTCCTAAGCACCTCTTTCCTAATCCCATTCCACTGGAGGAAACTCATTTTTATACATACATACACATATGTATGTATATACAGATATACACATACAAACACAAAAATCTGCAGCTTCTCAAATCAGATACTAATGCAGCCAAGTCAGTCATGACTAACAAGGAAACTACCATCTATCCTGACCCCAGTGCATAAAGAAACACATCCATTTCCTAGACTTTTCAAAGACTTTAATATATAAGGTGCTTCCTAGAAAAAGGTTCAGTTATAGCTATCTAAGAAACAGAGAAGGCCAAAATTTGACGTGCCTGCTTTAGAAAGTAGTCACACACAAAGTAAATCAACAATTCATCACCACAGCCTTCACTGCTACAGAGTACAAGGAATTCCAAGTGTGTTGACCACAGCTACATGCATTATAAAGCAGAAGTACAATTAAAACATTCCACATTCAAATCTCTTTCCATATATTTTATATTATAACTCACCCCTTTCCAGCTATAGAAACACAGTACATCTGAGCAGATAACAATAAACGTCCTCTAACAAAACACCAACATCTTTCCCCTATTTACAGGGAAGACAGGCTAGCAAAGAGAAAGACTACCATACTATTTTCTATTAAATTACTCAAAAGTAGATTGAACATAGGTTTAACACAATCTGGTCTACCAGAGGAACGTATGAGTTAATTAAATATGCAAACTTTCTGTTCTACGTAATTGAAAAAGAAAAATCATTCCATGCTCTAAAACAGGATATACATCTTACTTTGTAAGACTTGTAGAAACTGTGACATATGGAACACTAGGAAAAGGTACTGGAAGACATCAAGGGGATAACTTTAAGACTCTGTCAATACCACAACAGCTGGATTTGAAATTCTCTGCCAACTTTGCTAATTGTATAATAAGGAAAAAGGTTGAGACTTCCCAATTAAAATGTAGTGTTGCTGCTAGGAACTTGCGTAGGGACGTGAGCATGGCACGACAAATTAAAACTCTTGGGCTCAGAATATTAGTATTGAGACTACAGTTTCACAGCCATTTCTTTAGTACCAATTGTTTTAGACATGGCTGCCCTTCTACCCAAGCCAGTTGTGTTTCCACTCCGGTGTTCCCTCTCATTGTCATAGCCCAGCTGCTTGTGAACTAACTCAACAGCATCAGTACACTCATCTGTTGCTGGTACTGGAGTGGGGACAAGTGACCTGGGCAGAGTAGGAATCTGGGGACGTCAACTGTTATGACACCGATGCTTGAATAACTACTTGCTGGACTACATCTAGACAACACAGAAAAGAAAGACACAAACATTCACTCAAGCACAGGGGAAATAAAAAATTGCTATTGAAATGCATTTTAAGCAACATTAATTACTGAATTAAAGATCAGCAAACCAGAGAATATTGACACATTTTCTCAACTGACAAATCTGAAAAGAGATGCCTCTTACAACTACTCTAGAAAGGGATCAAATGAAAAAAATCAAAGGGGAGAACCATAGGCTTATAAACGCAAGTCAGTAACTTTATCTTCCTTCAGAGACAAGAACGGATTTAAGTTCTTTAAAAACACAGTCAGGAAGTTTGTTTCTTAACCTCTTAAATGCTTTGACTTCTATGAACATTATAAACCCCTACTCCTAAACCACCCATGACTGTTGCAAGTGTCCTGCAAATTTTGTATCACTTCAGTATGTCTTTTATTTGCTATCCATAGCTTCTTTTACTAAAATGCCACTAGTTCTTTGCTGAGCTCTCCTTTTTAAAAAGGATATCAAGATCAAAAAGAGAGTCTGGCAAAATTTCAAGATATCTGCATTCACTGCTAACAGCTTAATCATAAGGAAAAAGTGTCTTGACTAGTTTTATTACTATTGTTGAAATACTTGTATCTTCAGATCTTAAGCATTCTATGAGCAGGAAAGAATTTTCAAATAAAAAAATAAAGTGGATGTAAAGAATTTAGTCTTTGTATCACAGTAACTGACTACTGCCATTTCTAAAAAACATTTGTGCAAACTAAGAGGCCTAATGCTTCTTGGCAATACTGTATGGAATAAATCATTAATTACTAATTAGTAGCTTTGATGTCACACCTGTAAAGCCTCTGCAACTTATCAGTTGATACCAACTGATCAAATAAGAGAGATTCTCTAGTCATATTCTGCCAAATACTTGTTAGTCTTCTTACATGTTAGTAAACACAAGTTGCTAATAAACTGACAATAAAAACATAGCTGTATTGATTTTCACACACCTCCATTCTAGCAGCATCTACAGGTCACTGGCCATAAAAGTATGAAAGGACTTAAAACAGAGCAGTCAGTCAACTCCAGAGGGTAGATTCAAACAAAAAAGACCCTGGGAAAACTAGACTGCGAAGTCTAGATTCAGCTAATGGATGACAGAATATTTGTAGAAGTCCTTTCCCTATTAGGCATTTTATTCCCTGTGTCCAATGTATTCTAATCTGAAAAGACCAGATTGTGCCATAAATACCTCCAAGTATAGTAGGAACATTAGTTACATTGATATCACAATAACATTTGCTCGTGATTTCAAGTGAGCAAGCTTAAGTTCTGTATTAGAACAGAAATTGCCAACTCAACCTTTGTAGTCTCATACTTTATGTTTACTTAATTTATTTTCTATAGAAAATATTAAACAATAAAGAAGTGAAAATAATTTTAAATACTTCACTTTAAATATAGTTGAATCTTATTCTATCATACTGTCATTTTATAAACAACCTAGAGGAAAGAATTCCAAATGTAGTTATTCTATCATACTGTCATTTTATAAACAACCTAGAGGAAAGAATTGGCCAAATGTAGCCATCCTTTCTACAGAATTTTTTTTTTTTTTAACTCAGCTCCAATCAAGGAAGAAAATCCACGACTTAAGAGCTTAGTAACAGAATCATTCACCTGTTGAATTAATGTTTTAATTAGCAGCTGTATAAAGCAAAGACATATTATACAAAGTCTCCATGAAAGAATATACCATTGTTGTGTGTTTTACATTGACTTAATATGTAACTGGTGACTATTGAATGCTATTATGTTGAATTGCCTATTCATCAAAATCTTTTTTTTTTTTAAGCTTTTAACCAAAGATTTCTATAAGGAGGGGAAAAAAACCCCCACACTATTTTCAAACCACTTTTCCAACACAGAAATATTCACTGACAGTCAGTGCTGTAAAACTGAAATCAAAGTGATCATGTTGTCACTGCTACATTTAAAAATGTAACACCTGAACTAAGTAGAATGATAGGTGTTTTCAAGCATTAGTACAGAGGAAATACACCTGCACGGACAGCTATGAGGAGACAGAAAAAACAAACCAAAACAATCATAAGCCTCCCAGTAATGAATTACATTTAACTCTTGAGAAAAATACTTTAACGTAATGATGCATGTTAAAAGATAGATATATAGTCACTGGGAGTGACAGAAGAATTGAGAAACATAACCTACAAGCTTTAAACACTCACCATCTGAATTGGTTTTTTGTGAAGATCTCGTTCAGTCACCAACTTTTCTTGGTCAGTGACATAAAGGCCTTTTTGTGCCAGGGCTTGTATAACAGCATCATGACCTAGAAGTGGTTTTGCAGCATCGCTCTTGAGAATAAGGCTCCCAGCACGACAGTAGAGTTCTGCAGACAGCAGCAAGTTAACAACAGGTGGTTTAATGTGCTCCTGGTCATACTGGTCTGTGTAAAATGGTTCTCGTAGTTCTTCTGGAACATTTTCTACAAAGAGAGAAAAAAAAAAAGCATTAGTATCAGAAAGGATACATACAGTATTATATATAATATATACACATATATATGAACTCAAAATTATGTTAAAAAAAGCATATTCAAGGGAAAGCCAGAATCTTTACCAGTCATCATGATATAAAACACTGAGGAAAACTGCATACAAATGTAACATTTGAACTATAAATAGAAACTTAAGACAAATTCAAAAAGAGTTCCACACTGCAAAAGCCACACCAGAAGGCCAACCCGCGGTTTACAGCATCATTACTTGAAAATTTCTTGGCTTCTCCAAATACATGCCCAAACATTCTCATTTCCTTTGGCATAACATTATATAGGTCAGACATATAAAGGCAGAACACCACCCATTTAAACACAAACCCCTGTCTCTATTACAATAATAAAATGGAAATGGAACATTATATTTTAGCACGGAGAATTTGAGACAAAAAGGGAAACTTCCACTCAGCAGCCTTCTAGGTTTCATATATGCAAGAGAAATTTGATTACTATACTACCTATTTCAAAGGTCATGCATCACAGAATGACAATCCAGCAGTTAAGCATAAATACACGGATGTTTCACTGGAATTAAAAGAATGGAAAAAGAGGAAAAAAAAAATATTATCAATTTCCTTCTGACAAACTATTGAATTCTTATTTGTCTATTTGTGCTAATGACTTCCCTTAAAATTGTGGCTTTCCTCCTTTTTCAATGAGCTGACTTAGCACCCACAGAAAGCTATGCAAGATTCTGTCAAGTTTATGCTGAGATTTTAACCCCAAAATTAGCATTCCAAGACAATCTAACAGTTTTTCCAGATACTTTACATAACACAGGCAGACTATATTTATAATTGTCTACCACAAAAGTAATAGTTATAAATTAATTAAATATGATACTAGATCAAATGACATTAAATCACCAGTGACATGGAAAATAACTTAGACATGGTTTCAGACTTCACATTTCTAGACATATGCACTGCAAAATGCTCCATTTTCCCCGTGTAAGAATTTCACTCTCAACGGTAAAGTTAGTTAAGCCAACAGCATTTATGGGATAAAGAGCATGTGATTCTTTTCCTGAGTCCAAATGGAAAAGCCTATTTAATTGCTACAAGGAAAAAAAAGTGCGTAGGAAAACAATGGTGCAACTCCAGGTTCCTATCCCCTTTGCCTTCAGCTGGATAAATGGCTAAACAGACAAGGTTTGAAGCAGAGGGTGGAGCAAACAGCCCAATACGGGTGGAGCAGGAGAGAGAGAAAAACCAAAACATGCTATCACGAGATAATGACAGGTTATCTTCTTCCTCATACATATTCTATTGCAGTTCATGTGCTTCCATTATGGCCTTCAGAAGAAGAGCTAGCTGCCTTCTAGCTGTGAAAGGAGAAGATATGAATTGGAGTGCAAAAAGGGAAAGAAATATTAGCACATACTTTCTTAAATGTCATAAGGATGGTAAAAAAGGATAAGATATCGCTTCTTATTTGCCAGTTCAGAATATCAAGGGGAAGAGAGGTATAGTTTATAATTTGCTTAAAGCAGGAGCCTAAATTTGGCTAGAAAGCTGACAGCTCTGCTTTAGAATACAGATCAAACTATGCTGTCAGCAAAACTAATTTGCCCTTTATAATACACGCCTAATGCCTAACAATATTACTTTTTTACAAGATAATAATAAAAGTACTAACAAAAAACTACCAATGTCAGGCAATGATATTGCAATCTTCTCTTGCCACTTCCCAGCCTGACTTACTCACTCTATAGGACCTACAGTCATCCAATACTGTAAAAAGCACTAATTAAGGAACTCTGTGAGCTGCTAGGTACCTTCTTCCCTAGGTATTATTTCCATCTATCTATCTCAATTCTACCTGTCCTTCTTTCTTTTCCCTGTTTGTCCATACGTTGTCTAAATATTAAGCTCATTATTTCTGAAGTCCCTCATGATCCATCTCCACCTCGGTATCAGGAGCTCAATCCTCATCACGACTTTATCCCCTATAATTCCAAATGCCAACTTTTAAAGCATCTTCATGCTATTTTCTCAAGCTAGAGAGCATTAGAAAACATTTTCTGTAAATATCTCACAACACACAGGCAGCAGATTTTGCCTTTTTTAAAAAAAAAAAACAAACCAACAAACAACCACCACACCCCGTTTTTGAATCACATGGGAAGTTAGATGGGGCAGGAGGCAACAGGGAGGAAGAGATAAAGCCATTCGTAATTTCTTAGAAGACCTAAAAAAGCCTCATTCTCATATGGAAAAATACCTCTTGAGACAGGAGCAGTTAGCTACACACAAACAGAAGTCACATACTCTGTGTTTTAGATTCACTGAAGACAATGACTGAAAATTTGAGCCAGAAGAGAAATCCAAAGACAGGAAATAACAAACCCATTGCCTGTTAACAAGTAATTTCTGATCTTCTGTATCACCAAGACAGACCCTAAAGTGACAAGATAAGATGCAATAAATGCATTTATCATGAAGAAATGATATCTACTACTGGGGTTTAGTAATAAAAAAGCCTCAATACACTAAAAAAAAAAATCAAGATCATAACTATCAAAGGCAAATAGAATTATTTATAAAGGATATTTCTGCTTCTGAAAAATACAGCAAACGACAAAATGAGGGACAAAAAAGGGAAAGAAATATTAACACATATATTAACACATTAACACAAAGCCACTTCTTTTACTTCATTGGTGTTCACAAAAATAAATCTGGAGTAAAAACTTATTGGTGTTCATAAAAATAAAACAGGAAAATAAATTTATTAGAGAAATAGAATACAGAACAAGGGGCTAGGAAGAGAAACTGTGACTACAGACATTCTGAATTTATAAAAACAAAACATGTGACAGCATACAAACAAGGAATCCCTGCTGCAACAAGACCAGAAGTCTTCACAAGAATTCCCGTCAGAGTTCCCTTCGCACAGACAGAAACACATGCACTCTTCCCCATTTATAATGTGTATCAAACTGTTTGATATCAGAATAGATCTTGATAGAAGATTCAAAGTGTTCTCATTTTTGTTATAGTTTAAAAAAAAAGGCGCAGCAGCTAGACATAGAGGAAACTCTTCCTGTTACTGATCTCAAAGTAACAGCCCTTCCAGAATTGGCATGCATTGCCTCTGCAGTCCTGTGGAGGTGAATTTCAAGGCTACATCCAGTTCCCAGCAGATTACCAGAACAACCAACAAGGTCAAAAGCCTTTATTGACAATTCCGGCAGGGCTGGAGATTGTTAAATGGCTCTGTTAGGCAGAGAAGAATCTTAACACTAATTCCCAACATGTGCATTTTACCAGTCCCTTTCCTCTGCCCAGCTGACGAGTCTTTCAAGATTAAACCCTGAAGTAAATGAACAGTTTTAAAATAAATACCTTGTGGCACATACTGCCATAAACTACCATTTGACCTTGAAATTTGTGGCAAAGTACAGCAATTATGTTAGAGAGATACATCAGGGACACTGAGTTCAGGGAGTTGAGCACATGAAATATGTATGAGACCAAGGGAACTGGGTGTATTTCTGCTGGAGAGGCGGTGGGAGGATCTAACCACACTCTTCCAGCACCCAACGGGCAGGTTTCAGAAACACGAACTTGGACTGTGCAGTGAAGTGACAAAAGGCACTGGTCACGAGCTGCCGCAAGGGAAATTTCAACTAGATATAAGTAAAAAAATACTTCACAGCGAGAGCAGCAGAGCACAGGCACAGGTAGCCTGGGGACCCAGCTGCGAAACCACCATCCGTGGGGACTTTCAAAACTTGCGTGGACAAGGCCCTGAGAAACCTCTTCTAACTTTGAAGCCAGCTCTTGGAGCAGGAGGTTAAACTATATCTCCAGAGACTGCTTTCACCCTATTTTTTTCCTAAAATTGTCAACAGGACCACAGGTTTCAATTTTGGAAGTCTTTTCTTCGTATGGGTTAAAAAAAAGTTTGACATGTTGAATTTTGTAAATATTGAACTGTGAAGAGAATAAATGAAACTAACGTACAAGTACAACACACAGGAAAAAAGAACAAAAAGGAAATACCACATTAGCTCAAAACAATAAGGTAAATTTAAGAATCAGGCTAATGTGAAAACAGCATTCAACATATCTTCAGGTAATTTTTCCATAAATTATAATGGACTCAAAAGTCCTGTAGATGCTGTCTTTAGAGAAGAAAAAAAAATAAAAATGAAAGGACTTATTCCAAGCTTTAAAGCAAACAAGGGATTATTATTTCTCCCTACCATGAGATAGAATTGTAACTTAACTTTCCATTTAAACAGACCAATTTAAAGGGAAGGAATCATCTAGCAATAATTTATCGCTACCACCCCGAATTAACCTTTAAAAGCTGTTTTATAAACAAAACTCTGCTCAGGTAAGTGTGCATTACTCCTTGGAGGATAGTATGAATTCCTCCTTTGGAAAAAATTACTTGTATTAATGTGAAAAGTCTACACTTTCTTTAAAAACAAACTGATTTTTTGTAAAGTTTCCAGGCTTCCACACAGATGAATACAATGCTTTGAGTTACATGACTATTGAATTTTTCAAGTTTATAAGAGTGAACAATTCCAGGTTTATAGTTTATAAGAGTGAACAATACCAGGTTTATGAATGTTTGCATTAAGGAAGTCCAAAAGCTTAGAAGTCTTTGTCAACAACGTCTGTTCTTTTTTTGTTCCTGAGGATAATATAAACAGTTAAAATATTTCACCATGGGCTTTCTAATTAAAAAAATACATGATTCTTGGGGGCCATAAGGCCACATTAAGCCTCAGCCTAGAAAACTTCCATCTCTACAGGTTACTGATGTCAATCCACAAAGACATTAAGAAAAAAAAGTATTTGTAGAAGACTTTGAGATTTAATGCAGAACTATCTCATGAAAATTCTGACTAATACCTTTAACCACTTCCTAGTGCAAACCAGTAGATGAATTTATGCCAAATCTTAATGGACTCAATTACTTGACAGTTGTCTGCAGGACAGCAAAGGTATGCTTTTGCCTTAGGTAACAGTGTTAAGTTACTTCATTCAGACTCCCACTTGCCAACAAGGACTCTGATTCCACATTTGCCATTTGGGCACAAGAGAGCAGAGCTTGCATGGAAGTCAAGAGTCTGAGGACTGAGAACAGGTCAGAAAAGCGTCATTGATATTATTTTGCTTTTGATGAATTTTTGTAGTCACCTCAGTAGAAGAGGGAGACATTTCAATTTGCTGTTTTATTTTGGAGACACCTTCAAGGGTTCTGGTGAGTACTCCAGTTCTAAGATTTACAGCAGGTTTGTAATCCAGGGATCAAACTGATGCTACTGAAAACAGAAAAATCATGAAACAAGACTTTTAATCAGGAAGTGGAAAACAAAATGAAACAGTTGATATTAAAAAAGAATTTTTACTTTTTGGTTTGTTGAATCAGTCTGCCACTTACATTGTTCTTGGCTAGCAGGCAGTAGGCATACTTCTGCCTAGGGGCAAGTATCTACAAGGTCAACCTCTACAAATTTATGGCAGACTGAATTTCAGTATCACAATTCTTTACTTTGTCCACCTGACTAAACTGAACTTGAGAGATTCTTTAGCATCACAGAAGTACTACGAATAAACAGACCCTACCCTCCTGCCTCTAGATGCCACAAAAATAGAACACTATCCACTGCTTTGTCAGCAGTTCTGCACTTCTAAGGGATTCCTTATTAAAAAAAACCCAAAACCAGAAACCAAAACCCCGAAACATCCAAGGAAAAAACATGCACAGGCTCTACCTTCATAGCCCACCCAGATTTCAGTTACTTTTTGAACACTGAGAATCACATAAGAAATGCTCTACTGGGTCACACTAATTGTCTACCCCATCCAATATTCTGTCTCAGTAGCACAACAGGAAGCGCTACTCACAAAGCATACAGAATTTGTCTGGTAGGGGCATTTCCTATTAAAATGGGGAGGTTTAACATTTACTTTACTAAAACCTGCATATTGATTCAGGTTTTGATAAACAAAAGAATGACTTAGAATTAACCCTGGCAATAAAGGGATTGATTCTTATTAGCATAAATGCCTTCAGAACTTATTTTTGGGAAAGGTAAGATATGAGAAATATAAAGATAATAGTATAGTTATAATCCCATCTCACTCCGCTAGCACCCTGATGACTGTTATAGTCAAGATACGATTTAACTAGCCTATGGAACAGGGCAAAAGATTGTTTCAGAAATTTAGAGAGAAACACTTATTTCTTGAACTATTGTAAGACTTCATTAAACCAAAGAAAACTTTTTGCCAGCCATAACTAGATAGACATGAGCTGACACACCTGCTTTGGTGTCTGGCTTACAGGTTCTCTTAGTTTAAGACTGCTGCTATTTGAAAAAAAGAAAACACATAAGAAACAGCTAGAACTGTACAACTCTTAGATTAGGCAAATAGATTTCAAACACTACATTTCAACTCTGTAGCAAAAGGGTTTATTACTACCACCCAATCCAGTAATAATGTATTGTCCAAGGGGGGTGGGGGAAAAGAACTCACTCTCTTTTTCTTGTAAAGTCTTGAAGGTTTTTCACTCCCAGCCCCATTTTCCAGAATGATCAGCAAAAGCATTCGTTCAGAGCCCTGGATTTACCAAAGCAAGTAGTTAAAAGTTATTAATTTCAGGAGTGGAATTGTATCCAGTTTTGCTCATTAAAATCCACCAGCTAGCTGCAGAAATGAAATTACGTACCACCCCATATCGGAAAGGTGGTAAGTTCCTGATTAACAGCATATAAATACTCTTCAAGTTCAAACGAGAGCCACCTTTAAACATGGACTCACTAAAGTAACCCAACAGGTTACCCTAAATCGTGGGAGGGAGAGGAAGTTAAAATATATCTGCAGTAGTAACTGCAATGATGGTCAAAAAATATAAAAGAGAAACCAGGTATAGGTAGAAGAAATGTATTTCATCTTATCACCTGACATAGGTGAGCATTTGGCTACAGTCTCTTTGTCAGATGTATTACATTCTGCAGAGAGGCCCTTCAGTTGCAAAGACAAATAGGCTCAGAATAGGCTCAATGACATGAAGTCATTGAAAGAACAGATTATAAACTACCCCATCCAAGGTCTATCATGTAGTAAGAATCGTGACAACTTGTTACCTTACTAATTCACCTTCCCATACTTTTGTACATGCACAATCTACAACCTCAGATGACTCTGCCAAACCTAATAGATCCAGAAGCTCATACAATTTTATTTCTTTACTTTTAAAAAGTGATCTACAGTCAAACCATGTTTTAAATGTGTTCTACAGAAAGGAGTGATACGATCAACTTCAAGTAGACCATCTCAGTAGATGATTAGTCCAATCAACCGATTTTAGTAGGACTGACCAAAGTATCAATCTGTCAGCAACTATTTTAGAGAGACGATGGAAAGGAATCTATTAAATTTTTTTTTTTTTCCCCTCAGAAGAATGTCAAACATTTGCTTTTATACTCCAAATTCTTGTGCAAGTTTTGTAGCTGCCATACTGAGTAAAAGTAAAGAAATTAGGTCTGCTAGGAAAAGATTAAAAGATGTTCTGGCCTGCAACACCCAACACAACAGATGAGAGTATTTAGTTAAAACTTGTTTCTGTCAGATACTCAATGTTCATTTCCTCCCTTCGTGGTTCTACTGGCAACATCTGCAAACAGCAGTAAGTAGCTGCATGTGAATTCTGAAAATATTAATCATCAGGAGAAAGCTATTTTTAAGTTTCTTGGGTAATGCTTAATTGCATCTGTAATTGTAATTTAAAGGATAAATTTAATGTTAAAAGGTGGATGGACTATTTTATTTTGACTGCAGAAAACACTCACAACAATGTTTAGGACAAACACTCAGACTTGTGCAGCTTTTATTTAGTTTTTAGTTTATTCCTGTCAAAAAACCCTCATGTGAAACCAGTGAAATTTATTACTTTATTATTAAAATTATAAACCAGAAATTTATTACTGTAGCAGGATAATAAGTTGTATGGATAGTAGAACCGCAGCAGATTTAACTTGACTTTAAAATTGTTCCCATAATTTCCTGAGAATCACACGTCAGAGGTAGTCTTAACTTAGTAACTAAAAATTGGATGCAAAGCTGTCTGAAAAACAATTTTCCAAGAGTACTCAGAGTTCCCCTATAAAATGGGAAGAACGTGTATTTCAAAGTTCAAGAATTAGTATTTTCATTCATAGCTGAGGATCTAGAGAAGCGATTCCAAGCTACAAAGGGATTGAAAGCATTTTGGATGACAAAATTACAATTCAAGATGACTTTGATAAGTGGAAGAGGTGGTTTGAAAATAGGATGCAGTTATATAAGTATAGCTGCAAAGCAGGAACCTACAACTGTACGATTACAAGATGGGAACAACTGAGTAGGCAGCAGTTCTGCAGAGAAAGATATGGAGCTACAGTGAATCATAGACTGAATGAGTCAACAATTCTAGGCTGATGCAAAAATGACAAACATCATATTCTAGTGAATAAATGACAGTATTATAGGTTGGAAAGATGAAGTAATTTTTCAAGTCTACCCCGTACTGGTAAGGGTTTAGCTGGACCATTAGATCTAGATTTAAGTACAAAATTCATGCAAAACTGACCACAGAAAAAATACGGGGGGGGACCAAAACCCCAAAACACAGTCCAAAAAAGCTTGACTTACAAAAACGAAGTTGAAAAAAGTCTGTTTTGTCTAAACAGCAGAACAGAGAGGAGACACTGTTTTTATCACATGGAAGGTGTTATAAAGAGGTAAGGCGCCCACCATTCTCACATTCACCGGGAACAGGACAAGTAACAGGTTTACAGTGTAGCAAAAGACATCAAGATTATTATGCTGTTCTAACATCTAGAGATAAATAAGGATTCACATTGACTAGTAGACATACCATGGAATCTCTGTAATTACAGATTTTCAAAAAACAGGCTAAACAAACATCTGTCAGGAACAACGTATATTTAGCTCAGCCTGTCTTTAGGATGGTGGATGGATAACAAATTTTCTAGCCATATTTTCTATGACTATAGTAGAGTGAGAAGACAAAAACTTCACACTTCAAAATAATAAAATCCAATTCTGTTGTTTTAGATGTAAAAAGGTGACAGAGTAACACAACATCAAGACCGTTTTTAAATTACTCCTATGAAGCAGGTCCCATTATACTTTTAAGTTGAAGCATATAATATCAATACAGTTCAACCACTTCTTTGGAAAGCTGTTTTTCTATACTGAAATGGTTAACTCCCAGCATTGAGAGTTAATGCTGAAATTTAGCGTTTGCAGATTTAATTTCCAAGGTCAAATATTCCCACTTTCATACTTCACACATTTTGTTAATTTTTCCCCCTTTCAGTTACCGTAAGTTGTGTCACTTAAATCATTTGGTTATTACAAAACATTTAACCTGACCTGTCCTAACGCTGATACATCTTCTTGCAGCAAAACATCAAGGCATGAAATCCTATGCTCCCTCAACACTTAAATATGAATGCTGTCTTCAATTAGTATTTCTTAAAAAATTCTTCATACAAGATGCCCTCAACATGACTGTTACTATACTTTTACTCTCATAAGACACCTTACTAAAAAGACAACTTACTTTGACTTGCCTCTGTTGTGGGCCAGACTATATTCTCGCAGCTTCACTGAGGACAACAGCAACATACAATTGGTCTCTCAGTTTTTGAATGCAGATATCAATCATCAAACACCAAAAGCCACTACTAAATGTTAACGAACAGTACCTATTTCAAAGTCTTTTTTTCAAGAGAGAATTCTCTTCACAAAACCTAGCCATGCTGTATCCACAATTTTGATTGTATTAAAATACGCTTTTAAGAATGTGAAATATGTCCACTGAAAGATGTGCCCATTTGATATATATTTAGATGTCTTCAACGGATACATGACTGCAACAACTTACACTTTTCATTAATCAAAATGAATGGCATTAATTTATTTTAGAGAGGGTAGGGAAAATCCTTCACTCCCCCTGCCCACTTAAGGAATTCCAACATTTCGGGGGAAAAAAAAAAGAAATAGAATGTGGCATCCATAAACACACTAATCATCCTTTGTAATTCCTTCGTACAAATGCATATAGCAATAGGTAGAAGACATGACTGAGGCTGTGATCTACTCCAAAGGACTAAAACAAATAATTTAACAAACCCAAACTTCCTTCCTTCCTTCTTGGAAAAGGTGAAGGTCAGTTCTTCTGTTTCGCTCCAAGTATAAAGGAAGCGTTTGTATTGCAGACATGCAAGTCCTGTATACTGTTTTTCCCTACTTCAGCCACAAACTCTTCTTTGAGGCTACTGGTGATACTAACCTAGTGGAAGAACTGTGAGATCAGAAACACTACAATTGAGTATGTTTACCTCTCTTCCTACTATTACATTATGGCAGTATTTAGAGGGCAGAGGGAGCTATTATCTCCTCTAATCATGTTTCATTTGTGCATCTCAGAACTACAGTAATGAAGAGAAAGAGTAAAGGAATTTGGTTTGAATCACACTTCCTATAGAAAAGTACCCTGCAAGTTGCCTTACATATCCAACAGAAACTCAACCAATGTAAACCAAGACATTTCAACCACAGGCTGAGAATTTGTCAAACTCCAGCAGGAAAAGGTTTTCAGGTTAGAAACCTGGCTTATATAATTGCACAAGCACTGTGCACCCAGAATCCCACAAGTAGAGTCTATAGAACCAAGCTACCTAAAAAGATAATGATCTCTGAAAATCTTGAATCCAGTACTTCCAAGAATTTTCACTATTACTATTTTACCTCTCACATCTGTATAGCTAGTAAAGCCATTTATAAAAATATTATATACTTGCCCAGATTTCACAAAGGAAAGTAAGCAGAGTTTATTGACAAATCTTTATATGGAAAGAGTATTTTGATCTTTTTTCTTTCTAAAGGGATGAACATGCCACTTTATTTCAGCAGCTACTGACCCTACCGAAATTTCACTAGGTTCAACCACTTTGAAAGTAGCTTCTTGGAAGCACAACATCAAATATCATCAGTTCCCAAGGGCATCATAAAGGTACACCTTTAATCCTGTTCAAATACGTAACAATGCTCTGGCCCTAAATGCAAAAGTTGCAAAATTCCAGGAGGAGGAACCTTTTCCTGTTATTCTACAAAGAACAGGGGTAAAAATATTGACCGTTAACATCTAACTCACCTTTCAAAGAAAAACCCTATTTTTAATCCACAGAAAATTAAGTGATTAATATACTACAGCTATATTAAAAAAAAAAAACAAACAGCTTGGTGAATTTTCAAAATGCTTCCCTCGGAAGACCTCTGCAAGTCTGGTATTCCTCAAAGCCCAACAATATTTCAGGCATAGAATAATAGGTCTGGTATTCCTCAAGGCCCAGGTTTTCAAAGACAGAGCAGTAATGCCTTTCGGAGGCATTACAATCAATTCCATTTACGCTTACAGACAAGAAGAGCCTTCTGTATTGTGCAGGCCAAAACCTGGCATTAAACGCTCTTTTTTCTGAAACCCTTCTTACGGCTTAACCACTCAAATGGCTACAGGCTACTGTCACACGTCAAAACTAACAGCGCACGTCCATTTCCATTGCTAGCCCCCAATTCAGCTCTTAAACAACGTTAGGAAAATTTTTAAGACAGCAGACTAACATGGATCACTGGTGTTTTTTCGCATTCTAGAAGTGTGACCCGGGGAATAAATAAAACACAATTTACAGAGTTCGATTCCTCAAATAAAACTGTATCAGCTCCAACACACAAAAATTACTCGCTAATGGAAACAGTGGTGCTACTACAAAAAGATTACAGGTAATTAGAGAAAAACAAAAGAAAACCAAAAAACCCCAGACGGTGTAAGGGAACCTAAAAATGAGGGAACAGACCAAAACCATTTCCTACCGACCTCCTAACCCCCCCTGCCCAGCTCCTCAGGGAAGGGCTCGCACGTCCTCAGGAGCAAAGCAACCAAGCAGGAACCGGCATCAAAGCAAGGGGAGAAGACGACGCCACCTACCTGTCCCAAAGGCTTTGGCCACCAGCCAGGCGAGATTACAGGCGATTTTCGCTCGGGAAAAATCATAATGGTCAAAGGGTTTGATGGCAGGAACAATGAAAGTCTTCCTCATCTCCTTGGCGTCTGCGGCATCCCCCATCTTCTCACAGGACCCCTGGCAATTCGGAACTTACATGGTTCTTCCTCCTCCTCCTCCTCCTCCCGCGGCTGGGGGAGACGTCTGTAAATACGCCGACAGCAGCTGAGGGCAGCGCTGAACCCAGCTGTCCGTAAAGGGCTAACGCCGCCTCCCGCCTTCCTCTGCACTGGAATGTGGCAGAGCCCGAGTATCCTCTTCTTCTTCCTCCTCCTCCTCCTCCTCGCTCTTTGTCTCAATTCACTCACGCCGCCGCCCACCACCCCCCGAAAAACGGCCCC
>NW_008795702.1:1776084-1795923 GCF_000699145.1 Aptenodytes forsteri | reverse complement strand
GCAGCTGTTGGCCTTCTGCGGCGTCTTCTGGGAAGGCCGGGATTTGCCCCAGCGCTGGGGCTACAACGTGCCCCGCGTGTGTGAGGGAGGGCTGAGGAGCCGGCGGCGGGGGAGCCCGGTGGGCCGGGGCCGCGCTGACTGGGGTAGGGAGCGCTGCCGAGGAGGCGGGCTTCTCATCCCTCTCGTGTGTATTTGTCCCTCCTATTTTAAATTGCGTCTTTATATAACTTCTCGAATTCTCGGGTAGAAAAATGACAGCGCCTTAAAATGGGTCAGGGCCTATTCACGTAATAACTGTAATAAGAGGCAGTAGTAGCAATTTGCCCTAGAGACCATCTGCTGTCTCGCTAACAAGTACCTGGGCCGTTTTTGGAAGCGTATAAAATCACTGCAACAGTGGCCTGCGTGGAAAGGAGTATTAGTCACAGTAGGAACCAGTAACCGGGTGATTAATGACTCGCGTTCAAACAGAATTGGATGAGTTAGCTCTGAAGTGCGGGTCTGAGGGTGTGGCCGCGTGGGTGACCGAGCCGTGCTGGTGGCCGAGCCGTGCTGGTGACCGGCTGCTGCTGAGGGGAAGGCCCTGCCTCTCCTCTCCGTGGGCACTGTGTAATTGGGTGACCAGCAGCGCCAGGGGGTAGTGAATTTGTGCTTTTTGGCAACAAATAGTTATTAGGTTGGTGTAAGGTAGAAGTGCGCCCTCCTTCCCCACCAGCCTGGGTGCTCTAGCAGGTGTGTGGTGAGCCAGTTCAAGAAGCTGATCTGGCCAAAATTAATGGTTTCTCTTTGTAGTTAGTTTTTTATCTGGCTGAGCTTTCTTGGGTCGCTAAAGGACCGCTCCTGTCTTATAGTAATTATTAGCTAACCTGCCTTCCCCCCTCCCCTTTTGTGGTAATTTAGTGAGTGTCTTCCCAAACTGTTGCGCTGGAGGATGGCAGTCTGAGGTGGGTTGGGTTTGGGTTTGGTTTTTTTTTTTAGCCTCACTGAGTCTGGAAGAGAATATTTAGACATAGTCTTAACATGACGCTGTAAGGTTTCAAATAATATTTTATCCAGACTGTTATTTCTTTGTTTTTAAAGTGGACTGTGAATTGATCTGGACAGAGATTTTCCATTCTTACATGGCTGTGTATGCTTCTAGCACTTCACGTGCACAATGATACAAATACCATGATTATGAGGCCATAGTGTACTTTACAGTTTTAGTGACATGAATCTGTATTTACTAGTAATGAGTAAATGAAAGGGTTGTGAAGGTCAACATTTGAGGAGATTATTGCTGACTATCTCCCCATATGCTCTCTGGGATGGGATTCCCAAACTGTCATGCATACCACTCATAAGTGGTACATAGCTAGCTATAAAACCAGGAGCTGCTGTTGGCAGTATTCAGCAGAAGGGAGGGGAGGAGGAAAGTGTAGAAATCCTTGCTTTAGCACACTTATGACTGAAATTCCTGGATCCTCTACAGCAAAAATAGGAATAATAATACCAAATTAACATAGAGGTGTGACTTGGGAAAATGTTTCCTATACAGGAAGAGTATATGCTTAGTTTTCAACCACTAAAGTAAAACCTGTATTTGCACATTTTCCTGAATTATTTTTTTATATATACTTTGGAAATAAGTCTATATTAGACACTTAACATTATTTTAACTATTTTTTTTCATTGCCGCTAGAAAACTAGTTTAATTCTTCCTGTATATTTAACAACAAAAACCTGGAATTCATAAGCTTTAAAACCGCAAATGATTAGAGCCAGAAAAAAATATATGTCCCAGATCCCAACTCATTTGTTTCTTGTATGACTAAGAAAATACTAACAAATTAGATCAACCTGCAGGAAAACATGTTTAGGAAAACTATAAGGCCATTATTTAGTTATGATGGATATAGGATCCACTTTCAGAGGTCAAAAGATTACAAACTAGTCCCTGTGAAATAATATGAAACTTTCAGAAACAGCTTTCTTGCAGAAATGTGGCATAATCCAAATAAGGAGTCATCAGTTATAGTTAATGTACTCCTGTATTTATCATCTGTTCCTACGCACTTGCAAAACATCACATATATGCATGTACTGTACTATACACTGAGACTAGTGACACTTACCTGAAGCAAATAAAAACGTGGTCTGGTCTTCCAAAATTCTTGCAATCGTGAGTCTCCCTTTTTTTTTAAAAAAAAAAAAAAGTGAATATTGTTTTAGAGAATGTGTCTCAAAAATGGCAATGGATACAATTATGGATAGGTACATATATAAACATTGCTACAGTCTAATTTAAAATGCAGACATTTTTGTGGGTGCAGCCTTTGTGCCGATGAAACCTGTTCAGAGTCACAGAACAAAATCTAAAAAAGCTGTGTTGTGGTAACTGCAATCAAAGTGGTTTTTAATTTGCTCAGTGCTCTTAGAAGTGAATGCATGAATATAAAATCTAGTATGTGTAAGTGAGAAAGAAGACATCACCACCAGTTGCTGGAGTTCCTGTGCCAGTTCTTCTACTTTTGCAGACATGCCAAAATGTCATCTTGCTTATTGCATTGTCAAAGATATCAACAGTCAACGCGGAAAATGATTAAAATTTGCTCTAATTGTTCAGTATAGATAAACAGAAGAACTGAGTGAGGAGTCATCCCCTTCTGCTCTGTCCTGTTTATCCATCTGAAAATATTTTAAATAGTGGTAATCTCTTGTGTACACAATCTTTCTGCTGTAAAGTATTTTATACTTTAAAGTTCATTCCAAGCGGAAAGACAAAGTACTAAGGATTAAAACAAGCAGCTCACAGATATATATATTTTTTTTACCTTCTTTCTCCCTTCCTTTCCCCTCCCTCCCTCTACCCCAAATTAGAAACCCATTTGACTAGTTTTATCCTGTAATTACATCATAGGCCTGATTCTTCACTGTCATGTGTCTAGCCATTTTCACAGTGGGTGTACTAAGCCTGTAGTCAGTGTCAGGCAACAGGAACAAATATGACCATGAAGCTATGAATAATGGTGTGGATGACAGTTGTTGCTAATAGTCTTAACCTTGGGAGATAGTGGAATGAGCCTTGACTAACAATTTTATACCTCTGTTTTTTCAATTGTTTTAAGATTCACTTGGCTTCTGAAGAGGCTATGTGTAGAGTAGATGCCCTTAGGCTAAATTCAGGCTAGCGCTAGATTACAGAGAGTGTTCAAGCTGGAATAAGATTTCATGCGTAATTTCTTCCTTCACAATACTTGATGATAAAGGTGAAGTAAAATGTTTTAAATTAGCAATACCATTACTGGTTTTGCTGTGGCACTGTCTATAGCCAGGCTCAGCGCTAGTGAACAGACAGCTTATCAGGCTACCTGCAAAGGGTAGTAAAACCATTCCCATTTCAGGTTAGCTGGTTGTATTAGGGCAAATCACAAACACAGCAGTTCACAGCAACTATTCTGCCATGTAATCCTCCAGTCCTGATGTTGGAAAAAGTCTAGGAGTAACTAGGAATAATATGGGGATATTATCTTTAATTACTGCTATCAAATTTGCCTATTTAAGATGTTCCCATCCGTTTGCCTTAGCTTAGAGGATGTCAGTCATGATAGAAACAGTAGTGGCTGAGGGGAGGGGTGCGCCCTGTAACCTCTGGCAAAGAGGCAGCATGCACAACTTCATGTGGTGCTGTGAGACTGTCAACATACAGACAAAGAACCAGTCATGTCCCAATGTGATCCTTAAGAAACGTGCTTGTTGACTTCAGCAGGTTTTGTGTTGGGTATGTGAGGTTGAACAGATAATCTATAAATGATTCTGTAAGGTTATTACAGCCTAAGGATGACTTGTGAAATGGCATTACTGATATTCCAGCCTCTTAAACTTACAATATTTAATAAAATATACTTCTTTATAAGTAATGGTAAAACCAGTAAAACTGTAAGAATTAAGAAATTATATTTTTAAATAGGTATTATCAACTGAGTGATTGAATTATTAAACTTTGGCATTATTACTGAAGTATGTGTATGTAGTTTCTGCAAGCTAGGAGTTTTCTCAGAGGATGATTTTGGAGGGGAGTATGTTCTTCCTGTTTCAGGATGATACAAAAGTACAAGAACAGTTACATAATTATTGTCTTTCAAATTCTATTAATTTGTAATCAGAAAATGCTGAGGCATTTAAAAGGGAAGAAAACAGTTTACCAACTTTACAGATTCTAGTAGAGTTATGAGTCAAAGGGAAAATAAAGCTTTGTGTAACTTTTTACTTGGATTGCCTGTGATTTGTTGATACGGTTAAAAATTTAAAAAGGAAGAAGGTAGAGTAATAGCTACTTTAGCTCATTTACTACTGAAATCTGCACAACCAAAAAGCTGCCCAATGAGAATCAAATGTGGTACCTAACAGTCACTTCTCTTAATACTTGGATGCTACTGGTTTCACTTCATGAACTTGGCTTTGACCTAATGTAGCTCTGTGAAGGGGGAAAAATCTACATCTTTCCCTGCCCAGTTCCACTGGGACACCAACCAGGCAATCTGTCCCTTTCCTGTGGTCTGTGAGAGGCGAAACCTATCAGCTCCCTCGACACTCAAGGCTAGTTGCTTTGTTTGTCTTTTTCTCTGGTTACTTTGGTGTCTTCTTTTCTGAGATTTTATTTATTTATTTTTAATTTTTTAATCTGGTTTTCACCCTGGCTGCTTTCGTGTTCTGCCCATCTCCTGGAATTGCACTTGTGCTGGGGGGCTTTAGATGACTTTTCTTCCCAGGTGTGCTGTGTAATACTCCCTCATTCCAGTGCTTTCTCCTTCTTGACATTCCACTGTTGTCAGGTTGTCTGTGAAGAGAGCGAATACCCTGCTATAACTGATATTTTTTTTTATTACAAACTTTAAAACATATGGAATAGACCCTACCCTCTTTCAGTAAGTGAAATCTGTGTACTGTTTCTTTTATGGCCACCTAGTGCCTGACGTGTTTTCTAAGGAAAATCCTAAGTGTGATTTTATGAATGTAACCTTTCAATACTAGAGCTAGCTTGGCTGCACTGTAAAATAAGTGTATGGTGGGAAACTTACATTCAAAAAACCACTTTGTACAAAAATAAAATGCAATGTTATTACCATTATGGTAGCTGTTACATAATGCTTCATTTGCACTCCAGTTCAGAGGAAAATGGGCATGACTCGAACTTTCAAATTGTGCATTCAGGTATAAGAAGTTTAAATCAGTTAGCAAGACTTTTTCACTAAGTCTGAGAATGAATACTAAATTGTGCACTTCTTCCTGTTGAACTATACTCCATTGAAGTGACTGGCTGATTTTTTTTTTTTCATTCTGCTTCTACATGTGAAGAAAGATCTGAACGTTCATGAAAGCTCATTTGTTTTGAGCATACACATGATTTATTAGTGGAGCATGAATAGACTTCAGTTTCCCATCTTTTGGCCCTGCTTTTAGTTTCCATTGAAGCCCATGTGTGTCTGAATGAGACCAGCAGTAAACAGCAGAGGATGCTCTGTCAGAACAGTAAAATTCTGGTGTAATTTAATCACAGCAAAATTATTTTTTGGAAGGGGTGGTAGTGAAGATGGATTAGGAGAGGAAAGCAAGGGAATAGCATAGGAGACTACCTGATGAAGGGGTTTTTTTCTATGTATCTTCTCTGAAACACCATCATCCAATTTTTCACTGAATTTTTAGGCAGTTTCTCTGTTTCCCTTAACTTACTGAGAAATTGCATGTTACTGAGGAATTTTTGATGATTACTTTAGGGAGCAGGTGTAAATAGCTGGTACACTGTTTAAAAAGTGGCTGTGGAAAGTGTGTATTATATATAGTGACCCTTGATGGTGTTGGAGATTTTGATTATGCATGCAAGGTAAGGTCATCACAACCTGAGTGCATAGAACTCTGTTACATTTAATTATCTTTTGGCATAACTTAATTTGTTTATAATGTTTTCTGAGCAGCTTTACAAGATGTATGCCTTACAGTTCATTTGAAAACACTTTCAATATACAAAAATGTATAGGATGTCTAAGCCTCATGTAGAACAGTTTGATTTAAATACTCCCCTATTTCAATATATATTAGAAACATGGAAAGAGCAACAATTATTTTAATAGTTGTCTTAAACTAAGTGTGTGTGTATATATATATATTTAGCAATAAAAACTTGGCTCCAACAAGGATTTTTTTAAGATTTAGGTTAATCCTATGTGTATTTCGCATTTGAAATCACTGGTGCTACAGACATGATTAAGTTTAAGTGTGTACATAATTGGGTTTCTGGATTAAAGGTGTCATGCAGAATACTTGTTTTTGAAGAAATAACCTGTAGGATTTCTTTCTTCTAGAAACTCTCAAAAGAGAAATTACCTACAAAAGGCTTATACATCTCTCTGGTTATTCTGTCCTCATAGGGTATTCTTGCTATACAGTATAAACGGCTCTGTTAAAGCATAGGGTGCTACCTCAGCTGTCTCACCTGGGCAGGGAGCAGTCATGGTTCCACTTGTTGGCACAAAGAATAGAAATGTCAGTCATCATCACAGGTGTCAGAAACAGAGCCCTCTCATTGTATTAGCCAGCGTAGCTGCATACGGATGAAGGAAGGGGGCAGGCAGGCTGAAACTTGCTGTTTGGGGAATGTTTGAGCCCTAGTTGTGATGGCCGCTGCCCTGGAAGCAGTCTGAGACAGACAAAGTATGCCTGGGACTCCCACTTCTGTACGGTATTTCATAATCTGGGATTTGTCTTAACAGCCACAGTACAGTCCTTATGGATGATAATTTACTAAATGAGGGGAAGAATCAGCCTGGGGAAGAGTATGCTAGTAGGCACTGTGTTGAACCAAGGGAATCATTACATGAAACAACAAAAGTAACCCCTGGAGATTTTGTACAAGAACAGGGACTTGCTGGGGTATATGCCTATCGGTTTCCCTTTGGTCTGGCAAGTCTTCTCTGTTTGTGTCAAGCTCTTTCCTCCTTTTGTATTTGTTCTTAACAGAAAAGAAGCAATTGCCTGATTGGAGAGTGTAGGATAACAGAACAGATTTCATTGCAATGAACCCTGTGTTGTTAATAGGTCCAGCTTGTTCCGCTGAGTATTTCGCTATGCATAGGGCAACTGTTGAAATTGGGTACTTGGGAGTCTCTGTCCCAGCGGGTGGTATGCTCTTTCAGAAGTGGGAAAAGCAGTAAGTTATGGTCACTGGAAGAGATGGGGAAGCAAAAACTGGCTCAGTAAGAAAGTGTATCCAAGGTGCAGGGCACACTGCCATGTTTTATTCTCTTTTACCACCAAGGTCTTAAGTGGTATTCTGCTGGTATAATTAGGAATACTATTTGACTTCTTTGAGGGAAGAGATGAACTGAAGGTGGGATACTTAAGCACAAACAGATGAAAAATAAGAATTATAAATGCTATTTGTGTTGTAATAGGTCGTAGAAGTTCTAGTCAGAAGTCAGGATGTCACAGTGGAAATGTAGAACAAAGTGATGAACTGTTTTAGTTCAGAGTCAGAATGATGAAGTTTTAGATACTGTAAGACTAGGCAAGCAGTAACAAATAAAGCTTTGATATTATTACATTGCTCTGATTTCATTACTTAAAAGAGCCCAGTGCCACAGAAATATCCTCACTGCTGCTAGAGAGCAGGTTTCCTGTGTATCAACAGAAGATTAAGAGCCATCTGCATGGAGATGCTCTGTGTCTGGGCTTCTGCTGGCTCTTTAATCACTGAAGGAAGACATGTCATGCTTCCCAAGGCCAACACCCTCTTGTAACCATTGACTACCTTTGTGGCTTCTTGCAGAGCAGACAGTGTCAGCAATACAGAAGCCTTTTCACTACCTTGCCTTTTTGCTCCAAGTTCCACTGATCTGGTAGGAGGTCTTTGTTCTTACTTGTCTCTTGTCTGGCTAGCCACGTCTTTTCCTTGTTTGGGTTGTATAGTGCAGTAGTGCTCTATTTTCAAGTATTTACATCGGTAATGTCAAGGGGAGCTGTTCCCCTGCAGCTTTAGTTTGCTCTGGAGCTGAGCAGAATGAGAATCTGAGAGCCATGACTTACTCCAGTTCATACAAACTCCTCAAGAATGGTAGAGTCCTACTATACCCAGCATATTTGGCTAAATTACAAATAATCTCGGAGGAACTGTTGTTTCATAGGATTACTTAGTTTTCATTTGTGTTGAACTGTAAGGTACGTAGAGATATTCTGGGGGATAATGTGCTCTAGGCAAATTCTCCTGAGGGAAAACCCAAGCTGGTCAAGAAAATGAGCAGAAATGTTTCTAAGCTACTCTGTCTCCTGGTATTTTCTGGCCCTTTTCCTTCCAGTGTTTCCTTTGAAATGATCTCACCAGATATATTCAGAACAGTTTTATAATTTATTGGTATGTTTTGATTGTCACTTTTAGTTTTGAATTGCTGGGAGGTTTCTTCCTCTTAGGCATAAGCCTAAACCCCCGCATTTTCATAGCTCAGGCAACTGTCATAGCCTTCCTGGTTCTTGACACCTGGCCATTGCCTGAAAGAGAGCTTCCTTAGCTTGGGCTCCGATCTGTGTTGTGCGTGAAATCTAATTTCTATATATCTTGCTAGTTGCCACAGGAAACAATACTGCTTTGGCAAGGAACTGTATAAAATGACCTTGTCCTAATGGGTCATGTGCCAAAAAAGTAAACGGGAACACTGAAATTGGACTTTTGCACAGCTCAAAGCTTTGAATCACTTGGTTAAAAACAAAACAAAACCAAGCCCGCATAGTTTAACATGGAAATTCTAGGCTTATGTTTTGTAAGAATGGTGTGTGAAACTTAGCCAATTTTTTCACAACCTGGCCTTATACCCAAGTCAGCTGAGTTGTATTAAGAATTAGCACAGATTGAATCCACTGAATTGTTTAGCGGATAGAATCCCATGAGTGCTTCATATGCATTTCATACAGTCTTCCTTAAAAAGAAAATAGGCATCAGTGGAGTCTTGACCATACAGCACAAAAGTCTCCTTTCACGCTGCAATACTTGAGACTTATTTAATACCAAAGAGTTAGAAAACATATAACGATCTGGGGTGCAAACTTGCTAACCAGATGTTTTTTTCAATAAAGCAACTAAAAACATATGAAGTGCTAAATTGTTTACCTTATTTAGTGTAAATTTAATTTATTCCAAAACTTGAAAATATATTTAAAACTTGTAATCTGAATTCTTTTGAACCGGGCATTACCATGCTGGACTTCTTTGCAGCCAAGTTACAAATCCCAGAAAAATAAGGTTT
The DNA here is from genome assembly GCF_000699145.1 of Aptenodytes forsteri. NCBI lineage: Eukaryota > Metazoa > Chordata > Aves > Sphenisciformes > Spheniscidae > Aptenodytes > Aptenodytes forsteri. The sequence continues at coordinate 1,786,651 of NW_008795702.1, read as the reverse complement.
GCATGGAAAGTTCTTGGCAGATCTCTCTTGGAACAGCACAAACAAAACTGCTTAACAAGGAGGCATTCATTTTTCCTGTCTTGTTACCCTCTGTTATTACAGAGTCACCAGCTGTAAGGTTACTGGCGTCTTTGAATCTTTCTAATAAAAAGCATAGGGAGCAGTCATTCAAGGGTGGTAGTGAGTGATATGTTGCATTTTTGAGGGTTGCTTTCTTTTTTAATAGCTATTGTGCTTTATCAAGCTGAGCTAATGCATTGTCTGCATGTTCTCACAGCAAACAAAGTTTAGGAAACTAACTGAATTTCAGAAGGACAAATCTGTCAGTTTAACTTTAGCGGCCTGTGGTCCTGAAGTGTGCAATTAAACCACAGATGGACAACTTAGTGCCACCATGACATGACAAGTGGAGGTTTGTCTGCTTAGTATTTGTAACAGCTAATTGATAAATACTGCAAGTGATTCACAGAAGCAAAAGCTCAAGAGAGAGTTAAAGGATTTATCTTTTTTTGAACATTGTGATGTATTCTCATCTGTTTTGGTTATCTTGAATACCATAGTTTCATATAATTGGTGTTTATTAGTATTTTCACCTATTCAGTGCTTTCAAGTCCTCAATTTTATCATGCCTTGACTGTATTTGCTGGTATGTCTAGCTTAAAAGAGAAAATAAAACATTCTCTCTTTTATGCAATAAAAGTTAATTATAGATACTGAGTTTTAGATGTTAAGACAAAAGTACTTCAGTTTTATATTTTTGTATTTAATAGTATACTTCCTTACAGAGCTTTATAAGAACAACATTTATGAGAAAAATCCATACAGTATCCAGTGTTTGGTACAGTGCCGTTCTCTGGCTGATCGGAGGAGCCAAGCCATGTTCTGAGAATGTCTTAATCTCATTTTAAGTAGGTGGGAGTTTGGCTGGACTTTTATGAGGGGATGGAGTGGAAGCTGTTTTCAGGTGAGTCATTTCTACTTCTTAGGTTTGGATTTGGGGGGATATTTTTAATTGACGTGCTAGTACCAGCAAGGGCTGATGTAGCTGGAATTGAACTAGCGGCTCAGTCATTTTGTCTGAACTAGGTTTCTCAGAAGAATTATATGAGAGCTACCTGAGCAATCTGTAAGTAGAGCCAAGCTTTGACATGGTAAGTATTCAGAGGTGAACTGTTAAGGCTTAGGATAAGGTCAGTTTTGGATTTACACAGACTTGATCCCCTCCTCGTTTACCTCATCTGTCTTTGGACTGATCCCTGGGACTTTGGTTTTCCCAGATTGGGATATAGCCTAAAGCCTTTTACTCCCTCACAGTCTAGGGACTTTATGACAGAAGATAGGTATAAATAATGCCGAGACCTGCTATTCAGTCCTGTTACTTTGTCATTCTTCAATCTGTGCTTTTTTTGTCTCAGTAGGATGACTGTTACACATTTATGTATACAGTAGCATTTGCCTGGGAGGGCAGTTCATCTTTGCCATGAGTGAATATCCAAGTGCGAGGATTAATTTAGTTTAAATATATGATCAGATTAATGCTAATTCTTTTCATTGATGATGCAAGAGAAATAAATAAGCAAATGGGATTACAGGAATTTTAAGGTATGTTTTCACTTACAGATTGCATAGGTGTTTTAATTCCTTAAAATTGGAGTAGTGTATTGGTTTGGTAATGTCTTGATCATGGCATGTTTAGCTATATTGAAATACATTTTTAGAAAAAAGTTCTACCACTTAGGAGGCTACTTTAGTTCATTTTTACATATAAATGTTTAGAAAATTATTTTTCTAAAGAATTAGAGGGGTAGAACAGTACTTGAAATCATAGTAAAATGACACAGTGAATCATTTCTGAGGCTAACAGTACCAATTGATGCAAACCATTTGTCCAGTACGTAATCGTTCTTCCATTTCAAGTTTCAGCATGGTAGCTTTCTATTGATAGGTTTTACCCCAAGTTAGGTGTTGTCCATACTAGTGCAGCCAGCATAAACACTATATTGTGTATTATGACTAATGGGACAGAAATATAGTCATTCTAAGACCAGATTCAGATTACTTCTTTACCACTATGTTATTTTCTAGAGCTAATGAAAACCATGGCCTCCCAGGTGATAGGAAAAAAAACTTTGGGCTGTTGAAAATGGCTATACATTATTTAGTAGGGAGGAACTGGCAGAAGACTTTAGCCCTGCTTTTCCACTTTCCCAGGTTTATGGTTTTGGGAGTTTATGAAACGGAAATTATGAAAAAAATGAGCATTAACCATAGCAAATGTTAACAATCTTTTTGCTCATTCTTTTCTATGCATGAGAAGTAAATAGGGAAGGAACAGTGAAATTGATGCCTGTATTTTGGAGATAAGTGAGAGTAAAAAATGGTTTGCCTTTTGAAATTAAAGCTATCTGGTATACTTTCTGTTAAGAAAGTCATGGATAAATGGCCTATTTGGTGACCAAGTATTTATATTGCATTATAGTCCTTTTGGAAAGGATTTTAGCTGAAGGTGTAACTTTTTTTGGTGAACTAGGTCACAATTCTTTTATCGTCTATTTTGCCAAGCAGTCATGTACAATGTCTTTTTTAGCACATGACAAAGATCTGTGCTAGTGAAATTAATGCCAAGTACGCCACAGGTCTGCAAAATTAATATCGGAGACTTGCGGTATGAGTCAGTGGAAAGAAATACCCACAAGGTGTATTTTTTTAATTAAATTATTAAGACTGCATTGGATACTCTGTACAAAAAAAAGTGCCGTTTGAGAAATTTAAAAATCTGTAGGTGAGAGCCCAATAGTAACAGTCACTTGGAGCAGGGATGAAGGCTGGCATAAAGGAAGCTTTTGAGACCTGAATCCTGGAGCTGCGTAGCCACCAACCCCACCACTAGCAGAAAGTACAGGAGCTGGAAGGATCCTTCTCTGAAGCCAGCTGCCAGTGGCTTCCAAAGGCAATAGTCACAGCTGGCAGTCACTCAGTAGTGGGGACAGCCTGAATTTGGCTTCTGCTCTGGCAGCAGTGAGATGGCTTTTTGTAGATGCAGTTACAGCCTTTCCATGTCCTTTAGTAATTTGTGTGTGAGGGATTCAACTAGACCAATTTAAGACTTCATGCAGAGTCAGAACAGGGACCAAATGTAACGTAGGGAAGTATGAAGGTTAAACCCAATGATTAGTATTGGCACAGATTTTAATAAGGTGACTGGTAAAAAGTTTAGTTTCTAGCAGCTCTCTTGCATGTTTTCCAGACCATTCTTAGTACAGTGGTTTCTGCTGTCAAAACTAGCAATGCTGGTAGGATCTTTAGAGTTGGAAAGGGAAATTTATTACTCATTTACTCGAAAGGCTTATGATGTAAATTTTTCCTTCAGTCTGTCACACTAATGGATTATAACTGTGCTTCTGGCACCTGTCTCCCTGTAATATGAATGCAATGTACCAGAGCATAAACTGTTACATTTATCATACTTGCTGATTAATTGGGAAGGTCTTCATCTCTTAAGAAGTGATATGATTGGAAAGAGAGTTTGAGGGGGCAGGTGGCAATACACATCGAACGCAGGTCATCTGGCAAGCCGGAACTTAATGATTCCTGTTGTCTCTTGTGGATTTTCTTTTCTTCCTCTCCCATCCTTTTGTCTGGGATCCCAGAGGGGGGAAGAAAAGGGTTTAATTTCAGTAAGTGCATGTTGTGGGAGTGTTACCTTGTTTTTAGAATAGATGCCAATCTCATATGCCTTGGAACAGTCTTATTAATTGGAACACAAATCTAAATGGCAAACTGGTAAGCAGCTTTCAAATATAATGTTTTATATCCTCTCAGAAAGAAAAATAGATTAACATGAAAGGAAAGAATTTTTAATTCTTAATTCTGCATCTCTAAGTTATTTTTCAAGATTTATTTAATCCTGTTAATTTCCACCTGAATTCTCTAAGAATCTGGGTTCCGGTTTACTGGTTGCTGAAGTCCCTGGAAATTTGCAACTGTCTTTGCAATCTTTTGATCAAATCCTTGTTCTGTAATTCTCAGAGACCTAGCAGAGATTTGTAAATTAGTTTAAATGATTCTCATATCCTAGAATAATTCCTTTTAATTGGAAAAAGCTACTCTGTATCTTGTACAAAGAAGTTGGTAATTGTATTCGCTGTAGTTTTTACAGTTGTGCTAAGGCTATGGTGATATTAAATCAGTCCATCGATTCTCGAAGTAAATATTATATGCAGTATTTGAGCATGTAATCACATACATTAATTATGTTCATAATTTTTGCATGATTTGTCCTGTACAGTTATTTCCCTATGGACTAGTGGGGAAATAGCTCCATTTAATGCTGGAGCTTCAGGGCAGGAGTGCTGTTTGCTTTTTTTTTTTTTTAAAAAAAAAAGAAAACCACCTCAGTAATATGCTTTAAGAATTCAGATTTAATTAATGGTATTTTTTTTAATTCCAATTTTACCACAGATTTCTGTAGAGACTAATATCAACCAATATTTCCTTAGAATGTGGCTCTTCAAACAAAGAGAATGCTCAGGAAGCCTGAAAATCTTAGTCCAAGACTTCTTTCACTGATTATTTACTTGCAAAAAGCTTGGGAGTTGCCTGTTTGGATTAAGCAAAATTAGAAAAACTGGGCCTCGGAATAAGTATACTGCGTGCAGTATCTGTACTAAATCAGGACGTTTTGTATGAATATTAGCAGAATTGACTAGTTAATGGTTAGCCACCATGATGTGGTTTTAGATTATCTGGACTTTTCCTGTGTGGTTCCTTTAAAGCTGTAATTCAGAAACCAGTGGAGTCACTGACTCACTGATTCCTTCAATCAAAGAACTATTCATTAAGTATGCTTTGGGTTAGAGCTGCTGTTGACTACCTACCTACAAATCTACTGAGTGGCTTCAAAATCCAAAACATTAAAGAAACAGAACAATACTTAGTTTCATAGCATCAGGTGAAGCAGACACAGGCACCAATCCCCAAGTAAACATGCTTTGACTTCCATGTCTTCTGAATGGAAAGACATTCCCCCTCCCTTCCACCCAAGCAGAGGATGTTTGGTTAACTCCAATTATGCATACTGTGGCAAACTTTAAAAAAAAAAAAATATTCAGGGAATTGTTTTTATTCTGAAAGTGACATCTTCATAAACTTAATGCTCTTCATCCATTACAACATTAAAAAAACATTAAGGCACTGGGATTCCTTAGTTTAGAATAATGATACATAGGATACATATTGAGAAATATAAAATAATTAATAGCATAAAGAAAAAAATATTCCTCGTGATGAGACGCATTCTTTTGAGGTATGTTTTAATTTTCAGATTTGTCAGTACTGACGCTTGCCATTTGAGGGAGCGATGCATTCGGCGCTATTTGGACTCCGAGTCCATTCTCAGTAGTTTTGCATACACTGGGAGCTCACTCTAAGTGGAAAATTCAAACATCACATGAGGATATTTTGGCTACAAAGGAAACTTAAAATGCACTGCATTAAAATGTTTTGGACACTTACCCTTTGGGATGTATTTATCTGTTAATGAAATCACTGTGTGGAACTCGAGAACACCTTGCTTGCCAGATTGATGGAGAAGTGCCTACAGGTTGTGTTCTGGTACAGGTTTTAATTAACGGGGTCACTCTGGGAGGTATCGCTGTGGAGAGCTGAGGCATATGCTACAGTCAAGCAGCTGTTTGAAATGCTTGTGATACTGTCTCTGAATTAGTATGCAGAATGCCTGTTTCTTATGAATTTAGTGTGCCTGGGAGTAGAGGGATTTCAGTCTCCTGCTTTAATCCAATCTTGTTTTACTGAATAATTTATTATTTGCCAATGATGGGAAAGGTTGGTTCATGTTTCTTCAGAATGGCCATGAGATGTTACAGGGCAAAGTGCCTGTTTGTAAATTGAGGGCAGGAATCCAAGACGCCACGCTTGCTTTCTGTATATTTGATGTAGAAACTGTGAGTGAATATGGAAAAATCTTCTTGATATAATTTAAAATAGACCAAAAAGTGGGATACCTTAGTATTAATAATTTGTGCTTGAATTATTGTTTTCATTATTTATTTTGACTTTTAATCAATAGTTACTATCTTTGTTATTCTAACAAATTTGCACAAAGTTGAAATAATCTGTTGCTGTGTATCTATGTAGTAAATCTATGTCGGTATGTATTAGTCCTTTTGTACATGTGCGCTTGTGTGTGCACTATTACATTTCTGTAGCTCCTAATACTTATTTTAGAAGTTACTCTGAAGAGGCATATTATATAAGGACTATATTTGAACAGGGGTTTCTAATAACAATACATGGTACTTTCCCAGGCAGCTATTGTACTGGAACACATGCAGCATAGACAAGATGAGAAAATTGTAAATTCTTCGTGTTTTACCAACTAAATTAAATAACAGTGTGACTATACAAAATACAGATGTTACTTTTTTTTATACAACCTGGAAGCCTTAAGATTTTCCATGATGACATCCCCAGATAAATTGTCCAGAATGTGCAAAAATGACTGTCCTAATTGTTCATGGTTTTCTAACAGGACTTAAACCCAACTTTATTCAGCCAGTGCTTGAATTAACTAGTTTTTAGAAGGAAGAATACCAAGACAAAACCCCTGTAGGATATCTGAGACCATCTTGTCTGGGGACACTTTGTACAATCTAGTGAACTCTAACGGTACAAAACTTGAAGTTCAAAAATCTTATTAAAATGTCATTCGCCTCAGATCTGATTAGCAGCATCAAGAGCTGAAAGGATGAGAATTAAATTCACCAACGCTATCTATTACTCTTACATATTTCAGCATTCTATAAAAGCTTAGGAAAGTGACTGGACTAGAATGTTTATGCTTTATTCCAAGAAAAAAAGTATTTATTTAGTGAGCTCACAAAGCACAGTATCTGTTCCAGAAGAGTTTTTGGTACATCTATCCTGATTAACTTCTCCATGTAAATAAAGAATAACATACTACATTTTGTGGATGCTTGTGCTCCTTTTTAGTTGTGAGCACTTACTATAAAGCATATTACAATTTCAAAGCAGAGCATGTATGTTGATAATTTGGGGAAAGTAGTGCACTTATGAGTACGGAGAGGGTCAAAGCAATGGCTGAAAAAAATCCATTTTGTTAGTACTTTTGTTAATACCTGACTCCTGGTCATTTTGTTGAAAGAAAGACTAACTGTCAATAGCTGTCCAGCCTTTATGAGCCACTTGAGGTACGGCAGATCTCCTGTATCTGCTCCTCAGTCATCTCTTTCAGAATGACGAGTTTACGTAGTTGTCTTGCATGGAACCACTTTCACACCTCTGAATATCCGGAGTCCTTTTCTAAAACTTAATTTCAAGATCTACTGTAGTCTTTCTCAGACAAGGGGACTGAGTGATGGGGAAACCCCAATTACAAGGAGCATGCATATAGGTGAATTGTCAGTTTATACAGTAATGTTCTCTGTACCTTTTCTGGTATTTCCTACCATGTAGCTTTGTTTTTCTGACTGCTGTTGCACACTGAACTGACGCTTTAACAAAGTTATTCCTCTTAATATTCAGATCTTGCTTCTGAATAGTAATGGCCAATTCAGAGCCTGTCATTCTGTATTCAACATCCAGATACCTGTCTGTGTACCTAGGTTTGCATTTGTCCGTCTGAATTTTACCTGTTATCATAACCAAGTCTTCTAAGGTTCTTGCAAAGCTCTTCTGGTGGCCCTTGTGTCAAGTATCTGAGATATCATTGCCAGAAAACTTTTTCACTTTCTTGGTCTTCAGGTTGCCGTATCAATCTGCAAAACGGTACTAAGTTTTGCAGAATTCACTGGTGACTTCCCTCCCTCCACTGTGGGACCCCTATTAGCGAGTCCCTAATCTTTCTTTCCTGTAATCTAATCAGTGGTGTGACCATGCAAGACCATTTCCTCTTACCCTGCATTTTTTTTGAGTCCTTAACTTTTGGTGAGGAACCTCTTAACAGCTTTTGGAAAGTCAAGTATTCTGCATCAGTGACGTTTCCCATAATCACAGGGGTGTCAGCCTTTTCTGGTAATACAGAAGTTTTTTATTAGGTATTAACGGTTGTCCTTCTTGAACAACTCTTTAAGGATTCCTAGATTGATGATGTAATGAGAGAGAGGGAGGCTGCTGGTTTTTATTAATAACATAATCCTGCAGACTGTTCAATACTTGGTTTCTTCTAGTCTTCAACCAGCTTGAATAGTCTCTGTGACCTCCTTTTATCTTTACTGCTGTGATGAAGTCTGAGTTCATCTGAAAGACCATTATATGCTAAAGAAAAGAAAGCTATTAATGTGTATTAGAAAACCTGCCTCTACTGTTGTTTGTTTGGAGAATGTCAATTTGTGTTGCATTTATAATAATTTGTTATATAATACTGATCTTATAAAATGCAACGTGTATCTTCAAAGCGATTATTAAAAAAAAAAAATCAGTACCTAATTAGAAAGTGTTCATTACTAACAAAATAGTGTTCTCATGAAACAAATACAGGGTAGAGCAAAAATTGAAAGTCATGCATCCGTAAGTGAATCATGGAATACACCCACTGACTACCTTATTCCTTCCATAGAAATGCATATGCTAGACTTCTGCATTTTGCAGCTTAGAACAGCAGGAATATGTACTATGGACAAAAATGCTAAGTAGCTGTATTACAGTATGGACAGTATTATTTAATCTTAAGAGCTTGAATGTGTCTGTGTAATCAAAGTGTGTACACTTCTCTCATGGCAGGTGAGGGCAGAATGGTAGCTTTCAACAAAACAACAGAGTGTTCTTACTATAATAAAAAGGTACTTCAATTTTCTTCAGATTCCATTGTTTCCATTAAATTAACATTTCTGTCACAGAGATCTACTGTTAGCAAAAAACAGAAATAGCTGATACATATAGGATGTTTGCATTTTGGTATATGGACTTTATCAATTATGAAGCATCTCGTATCATATTGAATACTGTTGAAATACTGGTCTTTATTGAGCAAATGATGTTTTGAATTCCAGGAAATGACCTTGTAAAAATGGAAGTAAGAAAAGGAAATTAGCCTATGTTAGAAACTCTCCGGGAGGGAAAATGAAGACAAGAAAGTCAGTGCAAACACAGCGGAATGACAGAGGCTGAATCAGAGAAAGGTGGGGATTTTCACAGAGAATGAGGAATGTATGGAGTGTGGGTGAAAGGTGCCCGACAGTTTTTCATGCCTAGAAATGCCCACTTAATCTTTCCAGAAGCTCAATAGTCTCTTCCAATTGTACCAGTTAATTAAAAATCCCACGCAGATCCAAACCCCCTATTTGCACTATGTCTTGCTACTCTGGTAATCTACTAGAGAAATCCAGCATACTTCAAGACAGACGATGTTTCAAGTGTGACTGGACCTGAATGTTTCAGAATGATGCAGCCAGCTGCTCGAAAGCCCCCAGCTTTGTGTCTGTCTGTTTTAACCCCATTCCCACTGGCTCCTCTGACTGTTCTTCTGGACTGCCATTAAACTGTGTTTCCAAAGGGGCTGCTAGTGTTTATGGATTCTCTCTTTTAGCAGAAAATGGTGGTGATCGCCAACAAAAGTAATGAGCCAGAAAGAAAATGGAACTTCCCATCAATGTGGATGCTTTCAGGCTAATGGGATCCATGTTGGCGGAGGAGGGAGGTAAGGTACAATCTGTTTTGGAGTGCCCGGGAGCACATCAACCCAGATAGCTCCCAGCAAGGTATCTTTCCCATGCACCAAATCATTTATGGTCATAGGGTATACTTTTACTTTAAGAATACTCTGGTCTTCCTGCTTGTGCTCAAAACCAGGACCTCCTGCAAATGGTGTAGATGCAGCGACACCACCTCAGGGTCGTGGTGTTGCAAGGGAGTATCCGGGACAGGTTGACACACCTCCTCCTGGTGACATGAGTCCTTGGAAAGAAAGGGAGTAGCAGTGACCACCCTGTTCACAATGGCCAAGCAGCTAAAACCATCAGCCTTCTCAGTGAACATACATCCAAGCCTTAGTGCTGTTTTCCATGAACTTGGTTTGCCTGGGGCAGTGGCACTGCTGCAGTGGTTGCAGCTAGGCTGTCTTGCAGAGCACAGGTTGAAGTTAAGTCTGAAAGTCTGTTCTGCCCTGCAGTGAAATACAATGAATTCTGGTGTTCTCATGCATTGTGATGTAATGTAAATAAGGTATGCTTATTTATTTTTGAAAATAATAAAAATAACTTAGTTTGCAGTATATGAACAGCTCTCTCATCAGGCCCTTCCAGATGTTTTAAGTGAGTCATGACGTGCTGGGCATTGATCTGGCATACCTCATACCTCCATCATGTGCAGTTAATAACATGTTTTTCTCATGCGTGCAAATACTTGCGTGTTTGTAGCACCTGACACCTCAGGCTGTAAATACGGGAGGGGAGTGCTGGGCGAGCCCGCCCCGCAGACCGAAAGGGGGTCAGCAGCCGCGCGTCCAGTCCCCCCAAACCCAAACTGAACTCGGCGGTGACATCTCCCGGCGATGCGGCTTTCCCCTCCCAGGCCGAGTACGCAGGCCCGG
>NW_008795702.1:1764461-1775596 GCF_000699145.1 Aptenodytes forsteri | reverse complement strand
CTCCTGTGGGGTGTGTGGCTGCTGCCGGAGAGGAGGGCTGGGGCAGGCGGGGGAAGAGGATGCCGTGCTGCCCGGGAGCCCCGCGGGCAGGGGGCTTCCCAGCGGGGGTCAGGTCACCGCTGGCGGCAGGACCCTCCCCGTGAGCCCATTAGGGCTGTAGTCTTTTTCGTCAGCCTGGCACTCTCGTGAGCGCCCCGTTAGGGCTGTAGTCTTTTTCGTCAGCCTGGCACTCTTCGTGAGCGCGTTTTGCTCCCCTTACCTGAAACGTTACTGAGTTTGTAAAGAGGTTTGTTGTGGGAAGTTCTCGTTAGGTGCGAAAGATTAAGTGGTGAGATGTGGCTTCTGATCCAACAGCGAGGGGGAGCGACCTCCATCCAGGCACCTCGGGTCTGCCCGTCTTCTCCGACCCGCGGGTTTCAGTCAGCAGAGCTCATCTGGGCGATGAGCTTCCTGCCGGTGCTTCATCGCTCTGAATTGCTTTGAGTTACGCAGGAAAAAAGCTGTCTGTAAACACACAGAGAGCTTTGTCTATTTTTAGACAGCTGATGTAAAAAGTAGTTGACAGACTGGTATGCGCAGTACGATTAATTCAGAATAAATTTACGGTATTTTGTGTACTTTGTTTACCGATTGTACCATACCAAACGATTGGTGATAACATCCGACACTTTCAGAGTCGGCTACCGAAAGTTTCAGAGTATAAAAGTTACGGTTATTTATGAACACTTAATTCGGCTTCCTTGTATTACAGTAGAGACTTGGCAAATTGATCAGGTAGGTCTTTGCTCGTTCTTTGACACCCTGAACAAACAGAGCTGGACTCTGAGCAGATCTCAAAGTTTACAGCCTTTTAAAATTTGGGTGGACTTTGAAAAGGACAACAAAAGGAGTGGTCTTGGGTGGGTCCTGTACTAAATTTCACATCCTTTTCAAAATTGATGATTTTGTTTGTTTTTTTCATAGCTTAGAAGAATGCATGTTTTGCTTCTATATCTTGTCTTAGAAACAACTAAACTCTCCGAGGATTTAAATATGACTGACTCTCAAAATGGATAAATTTCCTAACAGATAGTGAAAATCAAAGTTTTTCTTCAACTGCAAATGTCTAATACTGAAAACTAACTGTAGGTGGATCTCTCTGTATTGTTCCATGCTTCCACTGTTATTTTAAAGTACTGCATTACATTGCATCAACATTGTTGAGACCAAGATCATTTTTAAACAAGGCAGTTTCTAGATCTTTTCAGGGATTGAAAGTTGGTTTCTAGGTTTGCAAATGTATTTCCTAGACTTGAATTTTTTTGTAGTAACAGTAAAATGTACTTTTCTCAATGGTAGTAGTTTCTAACAACCGTAACAATTTTCTTTCTAGCATACTGAAGCATGTTTTTACCAAGATCTGTTAAAGTCAAGAGGACTGCTGATGATGACAAAAGTCGTACAGCTAAGAAAAATAAATTGTCTTCTGGAGGATCTTTGCTAGAGGAGACCACCGAGTTCCAAGACTGTAAGTCAGTTAGAACAGAAACTTCTGCTTCAAGATGCAATTTGAATGAAGTTGTACAAGAACTCACAGAACCTGTAGCTGGAGATGTTGGTGTTGCTAATACAACTTTGGGAAAGGACAACCAAAATACTGATGAAGATAGCTCTTCGGAAGAACCCATAAAATCCTTCAGCAAATCCCAGCGTTGGGCAGAACCTGGAGAACCTGTATGTGTTGTGTGTGGTCGCTATGGAGAGTATATCTGCGATAAAACAGATGAAGATGTTTGTAGCTTGGAATGTAAAGCCAAACACCTTCTACAATCTCAAGAAAAGGAAAAAAAGCTAAAATCTGATCAACTCACAAAAGCAGAATCTCAAGCAGAAACTCACCTGCTTGATACACCTTATTTCTACAGAGATCATTCCTTTATTTTAGGTTTGCGAGATGAGCAGATTGAGAACCTTAAACTGCAGCTGGGTATTGCTGTCCAGGGCCAGCAAGTTCCAAGACCTATTGTAGAGTTTGAACACTGTGGTTTTCCTGAAACTTTAAACCATAATTTAAAGAATTCTGGCTATGAAGTCCCAACTCCCATCCAAATGCAAATGATCCCTGTTGGACTATTAGGGAGGGATATTGTGGCTAGCGCAGACACGGGTTCTGGAAAAACAGCAGCCTTCCTACTCCCTGTTATTATGAAGGTTTTGAAAGAGGTAATGAAACTTCGTGTGTTTAGAGAAAGTGGTTTTCAACTTTGTCTCTTGGATTCCCAACGTAACTGAGAATGTAATTGCAGTGTTTTTTTTATTGACGTTCGATGATTTATTTGACTTTTGATTGATGGAGCGTTGGTTCTTGGAGGGGAGGGAGGTGCTGGTTATTTTTAATGACTTTGAATGTTTTTTCAATTTGGTCAGGAAATAAAGCAACTCTATTAATATTACCTAGTATACAGTTTCTCCTTGTTAAGAAAGATAAGTAAATTATGTTGTAAACTTCCTAAATGACTTAAAATAGAAAGTGAAAATAATTCTAGGCCCTCTGCAAGAAGTTGTTCCTGTATCTTGATATATTGGATGGCTGAACGAGATTTTTTTGGCATTTGCATAATTTCACAGAGTAATTTCTGTTGGAATATGTTCAGCTGACCATCAAATAACAACAGGAATTTGGAGTAATATAATTTCTGAAATCCTCTAGTTATACAGTCTCCCCTTTGATACTGTGGGAAAAAGCAATTAAGACTTTTGTTTCGTGAGGACATGAATGTATGATGACAAGTAATGGCAAATAGTATTCTGTACCTTCTGTGTGGTTCAGTATTGCTTTTTGCTTTAGTGGTTTTATTCAAAAAGAGATGCATAAGAATATATTTGAAAATTCTGGGCCTGATTCTAGTTGATGTTTTGGACTGTTTAGATGTCTTTATATATACACACACACATATATATACATACACATGTATATATATAGTGTGTATATATATATACAAATGTGTGTGTATAATTTTTTTTCAAATGAATAAAGATTATTTAAGTAACTCTTTTAATCTTTAAAGTACTATAGCATTAGTTTTAAGAATGGAAGCATTATATAGGAGCATTTAAGAGCAGTGGAGTATTGCACTCCAGTACATCCTCTGTCTGATTATCATTAAAGTCTGCAAGACAGTTATATGCTTATAAGAACATGCACAAAATTGGAGCCTCAATGAATAATACTTAATTTCTCTACATGATCTTTTTCATTCTTCATCTTCAGGGTACGTTATGAGTTAGTGTATGTGTCAAGAAAGAATTTTGTTGTTTAAAATAATTATCATTTTTAATGTAAAAGAGAGATGAGATGTTAAGAGCATAAGGGTAATCTGGTTATGAGATATTTGACAGTCCCTGCCTTCTCCACATCTACGTAGATACCTTTTTTTGTGGTGGTAAGTTGTTAAGCTAAACGCTGTTGCCACTTGAAAACAACTCAAAAAGCCCTTCTTGACACAAGTATTGAACTGTGTAGTTCCTTTGATGATGCACTGGGAAAGGAACAAACTCCTACTGTTGGTCACTTGTAAATATTCCAGTTAGAGACCAGAAAAAAACACATACCATCCAGAAAACTGTTTAAGTGAATTCGTGATTGTAGTATCAATATATGAGAGCTTTGTTTATTTGCTGAAGAGGTGATCAGTATTACCGAAATAATGCATCTCGGAGCTAGACCATTATTCTGCCTTTTTTTTCCCCTCTCTTTTACCTTACGTTCTTTTTACTTTGTTAGTGTGTGTTAACTGGAGTTAGGAATCTATATTAATCTGAGAGGAATTACTACCCTGTAATTTTGTGTTTTCTGGGTTGCAGAAGTATCAGTGAGGTGATAATTTGGTTGAAGATTCTTATATAAGGAACAACAACAAAAAAATTTAAGACTGTACTACTTTAATGATTCATCTCTGCCTGGCTGACTAATAGTGGGGCAGACGGGCTATTAATTTTGGTCTTAAATTTCAGAGACAAATGTTTTTGCTGTATAAAGTTCCTATCACTGCTTATCTTCTCTGGCTGATACTTAATATTTTTACTTAGTGGTGTGCAAGACAGTAAAGGGAAATAGTCTGTTCCTGTAACATCAAGACTTCTAAAAACTTTTTTTTAATGATGTCTAGACTCAACTAGCATCCTGTGTTTTGAGTTGATGTGGAATTTATTCTGAATTTCTGTTACAGCTTCGGTGCAATAACTAAAGTAGAAAAAAGCAATCTTTCAAATGACTACTAGCTTTCTGGGCCTTTTTTTGTTGTCAGGAAGCTATTCTAACAGTGTACTTACACATGCATTCATTTTTTGGTTTCAAAAGTTGAGTAATTGAGGGATAAACTTCCTTGGCCTGCATTGTTAAAGGTATAATCCCTTTCTACCTTCTGTCTTCAAATAGAAAGGGTATTAGCAGCCGAACTGTATCCACAGTAACTGCACTATATATTTTAGTATTGGGAGATTTAATCTTGAAAGCTTTTTATCTAAATAATAAAGCAATTCCATGTTCAACAGATTTCTCCCCTGTTTTCTAGACAGAAACTCCATCTGCCCTTATTTTGGCACCAACAAGGGAGTTAGCAATTCAGATAGAGAGACAAGCTAAAGAACTGATGGCTGGTTTACCAAACATGAGAACAGTTCTCCTGGTAGGAGGTTTACCACTGCCACCACAGCTTCACCGTCTCAAGCAAAGTGTTAAGGTAAGGACTATAGTGTGGAAAGATCCTATGGAGAGTTATGTTTTCGTGACATTCACAGAAAAGAAAAATGTTACTGTTGACATGTATGGACACACAAAGATGTGTTTTCCCTAAGTCTAAACTACTAAAATAATTGTTAGCTCTTGAAAATATTACAGTACTACAATTATTTTTTTTTTTTAACATTTTGATTTCTGATTAAACATATAATAGCTTTTTTGGTTTCTAAGAAGTTTCATATATGATATTGCTGCTTTCAAAGACTGAAATATGCCATTTTATTAGACAAAGAGTTGTAATTTACAACAAAAATAGTTTGTTTTTAACTCAGATTACATTGCTTGTATTTAGACACTTCCATTTGAGTTCTGAAAGGTCCATTTCCTTTTAAGGCTTCATAATTTATTAAGTTATCCATAAAAGTTCTAAGACTTATTTGAATGCAAGTAATTTCACTAGTGCCCTTCTCACCTATGTGCTGTAACTTCATAGTTTTTCTAGGACAGACATCTGTCCTTTCATGGAATTTCTAACTCCTGGGGTTTTTTTGTTTGTTTTTTTTTTCTTTTTTTTAGGTTATAATAGCAACACCTGGAAGACTTCTTGAGATTTTAAAGCAAAGTTCTGTTCAACTGCATGGCATAAAAATTGTAGTGGTGGATGAAGTAAGTTTTTAGTTACCAGGGCTGTATTGCCTATACAGAGGTCTTTGAAGAGCCAGTGTGAGTGGCTAGTCTAACTGATTAAACATACAGAGTGTTCATTATAGAGGTAAAATATATTTCTTAAGAGAAAAAGTAATTTTTTAACACAATTTGAAATGTGTTTGGACAATGCATGTTCTGCTGGCTATAAAAGACTTAGATACCTGACAGGGTAATACTGCTAGACCAGTGTGAACCATTTGTTTTTCATTTTCTCACTTAGCTTTTCTTCTCACTGAAAATATGCCTGCATTTGGATTATTGCATATACATTATGGTTCTTCTGTCAATTCAAGTTCAGGATTCTGCTGTTTATGGAAAAATCTGGTATAAATCTAATATTTTACACTTAGGTGGATACCATGTTAAAAATGGGTTTCCAGCAGCAGGTGTTGGATATTTTGGAAGACATCTCTCACGATCATCAAACCATACTAGTGTCAGCCACGATTCCAGCGGGCATTGAACACTTAGCAAATCAGCTTCTGCACAATTTTGTAAGAATAACAATTGGAGAAAAGAATCTGCCATGTTCCAATGTTCGCCAAATTATCTTGTGGGTAGAAGAACCGTCTAAAAAGAAAAAGCTGTTTGAAATACTCAATGTAAGTGTAATATTTTTCTCATAAGAACAACTTACAAAATTATCCATGTCTTTACACATCTCTGTCAGGTTCTCATCTTTAATTCTAATCTGTATATAGTGAAGAGGTGGAGTGAGGTTAAGCATATAACTGCACTAACTAGTTCAGTAGTTCTGCAGTGTAGGAGCTTTAATGGCAATTTCAGGGATTACTCCACCCCTGTCGCTCACACCTCCTTCTGCAGCAGCAAACTAGATTCCTGTGCTGGGATCCGAGTTAAAAATTTTATTTTTTTTTTTTTTTTGTGTGATTTGTAGTATGACATCCCAAAGATTTGTACTGGTTATCTGTGAGTGGTAGAGGAACAGGACTTTCTTAAACTGTCATAGCTGCTTTATGGCCTGGGAGTGGTTTGTCATTTTAAAAGTCATTAAAGAAACCAGTGAGAAAGCTAATTTAGTTCTTTCTTGAATTTTCTTTATATGAATAATAATAATATAATATGTCTTTTATGAGTGCTTTAGGGGGGAATTTTGGAGTCTTGGCTGAGGTTATCCAAGAAGTAAATAAGAATCTTTAACTGAACCTCAGAACGTAAAGAAATTCAGAATTACTGTGTAACATTTAAAGAAACATAAAAGCTGCTGACTTCTAAAAAACGCATGTGTTGATATAAAGCTGGGTTCTGAGTCTACAAATCATTATATGTTTATGATGGACAGATTGGTGTAGTTTCATGGCTGGTATCTTGTTCCTTCTCTAGAATCTAAGAACAACATTTATTCATCTAAATGTTGTTGATATTAGAGATAATGAGCAGAAGAAATTGAATCCAAGTTGCTGATGACGAGCAGCAAACTGTTGTAATACCTTCTTACATGAACTGTTTAATTTTACAGGATAAGAAACTCTTCAAGCCGCCCGTGTTGGTATTTGTGGACTGTAAGCTAGGAGCAGATCTGTTGAGTGATGCTGTTCATAAGATCACAGGATTGCAATGTACAGCCATGCATTCTGAAAAGTCTCAGGTGGAAAGAACAGACATATTACAGGTTTGTGCCTACTAAAGGTATGGGGGTTCTGATAGATTTAAAATGGCCAATTTTTTTTAAAGGTGGCTTAATTTGAATGAGTTAAGTCATAATTTATGGCTTTTCTGCAGTAAAACCTGGAGTATTGCTGGGGGAGAGGAGAGACAGATGGGACCAAGCAAAACTGTAGATAATAATGCCATTTTAAATGCAGATAAATACTGGAGACTATTTCCTACGTTACTTGCTTTGAAATGGGAATTTAAATATTCATTTAACTTTAATTGATGATTTTTTAATTAAAATTGTGGTTTTGATCTCTCTTTAATTAGTTCTGTGAATTACATTCCTATTTAAATCAAGAATACAGGGGGACTATTCTCTCTTCTGCAATAGAATAATCCCACTGGGTGTGTTCTTACATTGTATAACTGACCTTAGCCTATGCTTGGAGACGTTCAAAATATAAATAAGGAAAAAAGAATTAATTTTTGTTTATTCCTCCCTTGCCAGGGATTACTTCAAGAGAAGTATGAAGTTATAGTAAGTACTGGAGTCCTTGGACGAGGGCTTGACCTTGTCAATGTCAAACTGGTAGTAAATTTTGATATGCCTTCAAGTATGGATGAATATGTACATCAGGTAAATAAATAAATTGCTAAAGCATTATTTGAAAACTATACTGAAATATGACATCCATCTATGGAAATTTAAATTTAAATGTAAATATAAAGATTATTTTCCTCTTCAGGATTTTGTTTTTATAGGAAAGAAGGAAAGGTGCTGAGTATCTGTTCCGTAAGTCTCTTATGTAAATTACTAAAATCTAGAACACTGTTCTTGTATCTCCTATATAAGTTACTAAAACCTAGGACAGTGTTCTTGTATCAGTTATGTTTGCAGTATTATTTTTCCTGTTTTGTACTCTCTTGTATCATTTTGTGTCTATAGAAAGCAAACCTTACCGTGTTTTTACTATCTGTGTGAAGACAGGCGAAACACCACTCTTTCTGCCGCAGATGTGAAGAGAGGCAGAGGAAACTGGGCTTGGTTGGGCTGGAGTAGAGATTTAGTTGCTGTCTTCTGTTTGGTAATGGGCGGTTACAGAGGAGACGGAGCCAGACTGTTCTTGGAGATGCGCAGTGAGAGGACGAGAGCCAATGGTCACAACTTGCTTCGAGGGGAATTCTGGCCTGATAACAGGAAAAAATGTTTTTTCACAGCGAGAGTAGTGAGGCAGTAGAACAGGCTGCCCAGAGAGGTTGTGTGACCTCTGTGCTTGGAGACACGTGAAACTCCATAGGACGAGGCCCTGAGCGAACTGATCTAACTTTGAAGTTAGCCGTGTTCTGAATAGGTGGGCAGGACCTCTGGAAGTACCCCGTCTCATGAACTCCTGAAGTATTCTGGGTTACTAACTGCAGTACACCTTTCTGGTTTTTAATTATCTTTCTGCTGAAGTTTCAAGCAAGTAGTAAATAAATAAAAATGCTCTCTCCTAGCATCAAAACTATACCAATATTAACATACTGTCTCTTCCTAAATAGAGAGTCTTTGTAGATTCTTTTCTGATTTGTTTGAGCACTTTGGATAATATTGAGAAATAATTTTAAGTTACTAGAACATTGAAAGTAGAGGGCTTTTTTATGGTCATGCTTGCACATACCGTGCTTGATACAAGATACATGTATGTGCAATTGCTATAATAAACGTTTTTTAAAACATTTTGTTTGGACCAGATTTACTGTAAGCCTTTGCCCATAGGCTCTATCATATATCTCAGCATGAATATTGGACTTCTGGTATGTCCCATAAGCAAGTGGTAATTTTAGATGCATTTAAGCTAAAGCTTCAGATCTGCGTATCCTGAACTCAGGAAGTTTATTAAAACTTTGTGCTTAGAGGATGAGAGAAAAGAAAGAGACCTTGTCACTTAGGTTAGTTGCTGTTTTGAAACAGAAGATAAGCTTTAAGGATATATGAAAGACTTCCATTTAATATTGGTAACTTAAAATGAGTTTTTGCTTTTTCAGGTTGGAAGAGCGGGGAGGTTAGGTCACAGTGGAACTGCAATTACTTTTATCAATAACAACAGCAAGAAGCTCTTTTGGGATGTTGTAAAGACCTTGTCACTTAGGTTAGTTGCTGTTTTGAAACAGAAGATAAGCTTTAAGGATATATGAAAGACTTCCATTTAATATTGGTAACTTAAAATGAGTTTTTGCTTTTTCAGGTTGGAAGAGCGGGGAGGTTAGGTCACAGTGGAACTGCAATTACTTTTATCAATAACAACAGCAAGAAGCTCTTTTGGGATGTTGTAAAGAGAGTGAAGCCAACGGGCACCATTCTTCCCCCACAGCTGCTTAATTCCCCGTATCTTCATGACCAAAAGAGAAGGGAACAACAGAGGCTTAAACAATTACAGAATAGTCTTGTAACAGGAGATAATATTATGGACATTATTAGAAAACACGACAAAAATAATTCTCAGAGGTAATAAAGATATATTTATAGTTATGTAATTATAATGAAAGTGTGATTAAAAATAAACATGGAATTATGATGCCTTGTATATTGCCTTTTCTAAAGAAGTTTATATATTCAGTTTTTTAAGGAGTCTCATTTTTATCTCATCTTCATTTTGAAATACAGACTATTGCGGGTTTGAATTACAGTAGTGCCTAGTAAAAACGCTCTATGTAACCCTTTTTCAAAGCCAGTAGTCTTTGGTCTTGCTTGCAACATAAACTGAGAAGATACTCTTTATTTTTTTTTTAATATTTCTGAATAATCTTGTGAAACACACTCTTCTGGTAATTTTTATGTCTTTATATTCAGGTAAGATCTTTGCAAAGGACACCCTCCCCCCGCCAAAAAAAAAAAAAATGATGATGGGTCTCTGGAAACAAGCCTCGATCTCTTCCTGCTAGTTTACATAAAAGCTCCCAGTGGGACCGTTTCTCGGAATCCCGGGCGTGCTCTCGGGGGGGCTCTTGTGAACATACATGCAAGTATTGTTTGTAAACAGTACTGAAGGTTTAGTTTCTCCTTTATTGCCTGTGGACCAGTTAAAAGACCTGCTCGAGCGCTTTGCAATAGCAGAAATACTCGGTTTTACTGCTATAGTGTACCTTCGTTGTGGAGAAACAGGATAAACCACATCCGTTAAATAAGAAATTTGTGCTCTTATTTCATGAAACATTGTAGTTCATGTATGATCATACTTACTTACTTACTACTCATTTAAGCGTAACAACTGTTGCCATTCTCTGGCACCAGATGCTGTTTCATTTTTTTCAAGAAGCGAGACCAAAACCGTATTAAGATAGTGGTGTACGATCTACCATCCAAAGTCTAAGATAGGCCATAATAATTTTTTTTCTTTTCTTTTAGACTGAGGCTTGAGAACTTTGTTTCGTGAGACCTTTCATGCTGCTGTGATGCATCATCCCTTTTTGGCAGACTGGGATGTCCCAGGTAGTTAGATGTTAGCCCTGTGCGTTGCATGTCTGCTCTTTGGCCCAAGGACAGCAATATGATAGATGGACTTTGGTAGCAAGCGAATATGTAAAAGCTTAGTAGCTGATTTTTTTTTTTTTTCCCCCCAACTGGAAACAAAAAGAGTACCTTACCTGCTGCAAGACAGGTGACATAAGCGTGGCACTGGTGCCAGGGCTTCTTTAACAATAACAGACTTACATAGTTACTAATGACAAACTCCTACTATGAATTCGGATAATCTGAAATATGATACTTATTACGATTTGTACTATTTTCTACGCACTGTTGCTACTACTTTAACATAATCTCACATGGGGAAAACCTCAAGTTTTTACCCCCACCCCCTGCTTTGTCTTTTGTCTCCCTCTGCTGGATTTTTTTTTTTTAACTTTTTCATGTTAACGCAGTTGTCGAGTATTGATAAACGCCAAATCTTTCATAAAACGCATATATCCTTCAGCAAGAGACCGATTTTCATTGTCATGAAGTGGTACTCGGTGGTCTTCCTCATCCCGCAACCCTCAACCTTTCCGATCATCCCGGTGTTCTGGCGGGTGAGTCGGTAAGCGCTGCGCTCTGGATGCCGCCCGGTGC
>NW_008795702.1:1745925-1763693 GCF_000699145.1 Aptenodytes forsteri | reverse complement strand
GAGGTTGAGGGGCGCCTTCAGCGGGGCGGTCGTGAAAGGGATCTGTGGCCGTGTCGAGAGTCTTACGGGGGCTCGCCTGAGGAGGAGGGCGGGTTTGCTGAGGGATAGCGGAGATGACGATTTTTCCTACGCTTTCACCCAGCTTTGAACACTTGGGTTTCATCTCTAGTATCGACTAAAAATGAGGAACAAGCGTACTTCTAACAAGTCTTGAACCTTATTTCTTATTTTAGAATGAAGGAGCTTCTGATGGGGAGGTTTAAGTTTCCTACAGGAAAGCTTTGTGAATATTTGCAAGGCACGGCTATAGCAACAGGAGGGGAGAACTTCTGTTCTTACGCTAGTTATTTTAAAGCTGAATGGAAAAGGTTGTCTTTTCAGAAAACACTAAAAGTTCATGGCTCACAACCACGTTTCTTTATTTACTGACTGCTAGGTGCAGTCCACAAAATGCGTATTTTATAATTCACATATAGTAAGTAGTTTCCTGTATCAAACTGGATTGAGCAATAAATACGCTCTGGTCTGAAATTCTTGAAACTTTCCTCACAGCTTTTGAGCTATGAAAACTTTGTGCAGTCATGACACGTGTAGAAGTGGATGTAATCGCATAAATTCTGAGAGTACTCCAAAAGCTGTAACTTAAAAGTGTAGCATTAAAAGAAACTTCTGTTGGAGCAGTGGTTAAATGGTTGCTTCTACATCACTTGCTCTCATCTTGCTTTCCTTTTTTTCCCCTGACCATCTGCTTCTTCTGTTAATGATATATGCAGTTTTGGAAGGGTCTAAGGCAGGTGACTTCTTGTTGACTTTTGATAGCAAATTAATTGCAGTTGGCAAGTGGGTAGTGATGTCAAACCTGTAAGAACCTGATAACTATGATACATATGCAACAGTGAAAGTATACTTTTCTATACCAGATTGGATGTATACAGCTTTCTAAATATTTACATGTAGAAAGGGTGTGGAACGCATTTTACAGTTTTTCTTCTGTCCCCTAGGCTAGGTATGTTTTTGTTTTGCTAGGCGTGTATGTACTATAGTGGACTAAAATAATATCCAAACACATGGTAATAGCCATCTTTATTAACTGTCCTGTTCTGAGAGCGGGCTTTGTATTATATATAAAAATCCTGAAAAAATTCTGCTTTCTGTGTTCACAGATTTCCTATGCAACGTTAATGATTTTGTTGTTCTATTGGAGCCTGTTAGTTGTGAAACGCCAAGAGCATAAATAGCTGCGAGCAAATGGAGGCACGATCTTGAATGCCCTCTCTTTGGGGATCATGGTAGATCATTTGGAAGAAATGTCGATGGTGATCTTTGTTGCTAGATAGTTAGATCATTCTTTGTACCAACTGGTGCTTCTTCATGACGTTTGGTTTACTTTCCAAAACAAATCATAGAACTCAATAAATGGAATCAAATAGCCTACTATTGGCGGAAGCAGTCATTCAAATATAGAAGAATGGCTTTTTTTTTTTTTTTTTTAAGTGCTGGAGGTGAAACAGGATACTAATTGTTATTAATGTTTGGGGACATAGATTTACTGCAGTATATGCAAAGAGCTCCCCATGCACCGGAACATAAGTTGCACTGGACATGAGCATCATAAAAATTTTTGCTTTGTCTCCCCAGATTCCGTAAGAAGAAGCAACTAGAAATAATCTTTTAGTAAAGGTGGTGTACTTATTAAAAACCTAATGTTAACTCGCTGGAAGACAAAATGCCTATTTACACAGTCCCTGCAAGAAGCCTCTCTGAGGCACAGTGTACTACCGCTTTGCAGAAGACTTCTTCACAGAATACCAGCAACAAAACATCTGGGCAGCAACTGAAATCACAGGTGTCAGGAGAAGAAAAGGATAGTCTACTTTCATGTTCTCAGAATAAGACTGAGGAACTAAATAGGACCTACGTGATTTCAGCCTGTAAAAAAGTGAGTGACACATCAACCACATTTAAACCCGAAGGCAGATTAACACTCCAGAGGAGAACTGGAGCAAGCAAAGTATCAGTGTCCAGTAGTGAACAATTGCATGCAATCGCAACACAGGGCATGGAAAATACACAAATGGAGAAAAAACTTACTCTGCAGAGGCGTGTGAGGACTGGCTCCACAGAGAAGAGTAAAATTAATCAGAATACTGTGCCTGGACTAGAAAATAATGACTCGGCTGCACAAAGAAACTACAAGATTGCACTTCCACCAAATATTAATAAGGATGATACCCATGATGTTAAACCAAGCTTTAAGTTAGCTGAGGGTCAGCCAAGCTCGAAGGTGCAGTGTAACCTGAACAGCAAGGATTCCTTTGGCTTTGTTGATGGTCTGTGTGAAAATGATAGCTGCAAGCGTTTAAAATATAGGACAAGCGCTGCTGACACAAAATATCCAAATGAAGTTCCTAAATCAGAACAACTAGTTACTTCAAAATGTATTAATAGGGTATCGGGAGAACAACTGAATGAAAAAGGCGATATAAATAAGCTAGCTGGAAAGCAAAGGTTGCAACACTTGATTATAAAACATAACGGTTTGGAAAGACCAAGGACACCAACAAAAGGTTCAACAGAAGGGTTTAAGTTTACACCAAAGAACAGCACTTCTCAGGATCAACCATCTCTGCCTGCTTCAAATAAACGAACGCCTCATCTTCAAATTCTAGCCAAAAAGAAAACTAGTGTCTTTGGCTCTCCTTCTGTGAGTAGAAGCTCAAAAACAAAAGAGAACGCAGAAACTCTAGCTGAGAGCAGTAGCGCTGAGAAAGATGTTTTCAAAGTGGAAAACAGCAAAGTGATTGTAGCTGTGCGTGTACGGCCTTTCAGTAACAGGTTTGTATCCTGGACTTATTTCTGATGCTAATAGTAGCTTTTATAGTGTATGTTGATTCCTGCTTTCTATTTTTTGAACTGTTTAATCATTGACCCAATAAGGATGTAATACCTACTTTGAAATTAGCCGTTATTTCATGCAACATCAAGATAAAGATTTTATTAAGAGGTTGAATTCACTTTACGGGTATTTGGGGCTATTTTTTACATATTCATTAGCTGAAGTATTTTGAGCTTGAATACTTTGTATGGTCATCAAACGTTTTTTTTTTAACAACGATTACCAAACTTTTTATTTTCCATAAGGCAGTTGATTGAAATGACTAACTTAAAGCATGTAGCTTATGCGTTTTAATTTTTTAATTGTTTTTCCCCCTTCCATTCAGAGAGAAAAATGAAAACTCGCTCCCTGTAATCTCCATGAGCGGTTCGGAGACAGCTGTACGGAATCCAGCCACAAACCAAGTTTACAGCTTCAGTTATGACTTCTCTTTCTGGTCTTTTGACAAGTGTCACCCTAATTTTGCAAGCCAAGCAATGATTTATAAAACTTTGGCAGTGCCGCTCCTAGAAAGAGCTTTTGAGGGATATAACACTTGTCTTTTTGCTTATGGGCAGACTGGTTCTGGAAAATCATACACGTAAGTTCCTAATAATAACTGCTAAAATTCTGTAGGAGCTAATTGTTATGCAATCTATAGTAATGAAAAGAGATTATATGGAATAGAATTCATAGTTATTGGATTGTGTTAAAATGTTTTTGCATATTTTAAAACAAATTAAAAATAATTAAAACAATATTTATAATAATTGAGATAAAGTTAGCTGTAGAATATTTTTATGTAGCTGACACTGACCTCTTTCTAGGTCTAGTGAAGAAAATAAAAGCTCTTTCCAGAGATTTTAGTGAAGAAAAACCTTTATTAATGCTGAGAGCTTCTTGGGCTCTCCCAGTGCTGCTGTTCACCACTTTATATTATTTTGTGCGTGAAGTGACATGTTCTAAAGTATATTATGTTTTTTGGAAAAGACCTTAGAGATCTTTTATTATGTTTTTTGGAAAAGACCTTTCAGAGATCTTTCCAATTATGGTCCTGACTGTTTCAGAACTTTAAATAAATAAATAAATCCACGTTTGTGGCACTGCTTATTTGACATCTAATCTTTACCCAAAATAATCCCAGACAAATAACGTTTTGAGGGTTTATAGCCAATTTCATATACCTTGTGTATATTTTTCAATAGAATGCCTAGTGAACGGTTTTGTTTCTAACCACGCATCTATTAAAATCAGTTCTATGAGGTTTATAATTCCCATGAAGTACTATAGACTTCTAAATATGTAGTTGAGGATCAGAAATGTTTCTATTCAATTTATCACAATTTTATGTTTTTACTCAATTTATCATAGGTATAGAACTTATACAGAGGTAGGATTTTCTTTTTAAGTGGAAACTCTATTTTCACTTGTAATGTTTATTTACCTTGGCCTAAAAGAAAGATATGCTCAATATTGCAATTGTTATCCTATTTGTAGGTTTGTATTTTTTTCTTTTCCTCCACCTTCAGGTAGACAATTACTGACCTTCACCCCTTTGTATTTTCAGCAAGGCTGAAATTAATATCAGTAATAACTGTCTCAGGTCTACACAACAAACGTCTGTTGACAACTATGTTGTGTGGCTGCCTGAGTCTCTAGACTGTAGCTGAATTAGTCTGGTACACTGGTGTTCTGCAGCGGCAGAACTAGACAGGAAAGAACTACGCCAGAGGTGGAGAGGGGCTTAGGTTACTGCACTGGCAGGATGCAGAGAGTGTAAAATGCATGCAAAGGTCTATAGGTTTACTGTTTATAGTAAAGCTTACTCTTCAGTTGCTGTAGGGTTTTTGTTCAACTTTGGTTTTCAACCCGTTTCTCAGTGGATGAATTAGGTAAGACCTCTGGACGTCATCTTGTCCAACTCCCTGCTCAAACAAGCACCAACTTAGATCAGGTTTATTTCTGTCGCTTATTACTTCTATAACTTAGAAGCATATGGCATTTCAACTTTAGAGATATACAATTAATATTAAAACTAGCTATAGAGGGTTGCAAAACTGAACTAGCATTCTTTTTGTAACTACAGGATGATGGGGTTTGATGAAGACCGAGGAATAATTCCAAGACTTTGTGAAGATCTTTTCACTCGAATAGCACAAATGGACAAGCAACAGGTAGTATGCTTATGCTATTGACCTTACATTGAATTATGAGGAAACTGATGCATTTCAGTATTTTGATACCTGTTTCATTCTTTCATTTTATACCTTAGTGCTGACCTATTTATTAATGTCTGTGTTCTCTTGCTGATTCAAATTTTATTTCTGCTAGTAGCTCTGATTAACAGGATTCCCTAAATAGTCAAAATCAACATTGTTTTGTTTCCTTAATGACAGTAATTTAAAAAAGAAATATCAGCATGATATATTTGATGTGTCACTAGACTAGGATTCTTTCCTCTGTATAGCATGTCTTACAAGATAAGATGTAAGGAAAGGTGAAAAGAAATCCTAGTGGGTTCCATACTTTCAGTGGAGGCATATAAAATAGAACTCAAAAAATATGAATTTATCTTTGAATATTGTCACGTATCAAAGTGAAATACACTTTAATAGTATTCTAATTCTAGTGTTCTAGCTCAGTATTCTTGCTGAAATTTAAAAAAAATCAACTACCCCCACCCGGATTTTTTTTTTAAAGAATTTAAAATTTTCATTGTAAATAACATTTTTTCTTCTCTGTTTTGAGAATAGATCTTTATTCATACATAACTCTACATGAAAGAGTGGTCTTCTGAGAGGGGGTGGGAACATTTCATCTGCTCACAATGTATTTTGATTTGAATTCCTGTCCTAGGGCTATGGTATGTGGATTTAAAAACAACATAGTAGTAATCCTTTCCAGAATGAAGGGTTACATTCTGTTTCTGCCCCAATTAATTGGTGTAGTAACGGTACATTTAGAGAATCATAACTGGAGACACAATTAACTTAAACTCTTGGGGGGGAAAACAAATTTAAACTACTCATTTCATGTCTTAAGAAGAAAAGATCCAAACTGAGAATGCAGGGGGTTTGTTTGTGGGAATTCTTCAGGTATATTTGTTTTTCTGTCTGACTGTTGTTGAGGCTTTTCTAAGACTGAATTTCTGGTACAGAATCACTTTTGAGGAACCAGCTTCACTACAGTATAGCGCCTGAGATTTGAATTGCGCACCTAAAGCTTTCTGTAGTATTAACACAAATCATAATTTGTGGTTAGAAACTCTGAATGTCTCTTAAAATTATGAAAAGGCTTAGAAACTTATATTTACGCTCCTTCTTGGATAAGGAGTATCTGATGCAAAACATGTTGGTGACAAGGGCTGTTCTTTGTATTCTTTTTCTCTGTATGTTTGTCCATGACTGTAAGGACTGACTCGCAGGTCTGTAGACCTTAACATTCAGTTAAGCTTATGCAGGCAAACTTTTCTATTTTTAACTATTCCAAATTTCTGTATTGCTTTATGCTTGAATTCTTGACTTTGAATACTAGTACCAGTGAACACGTAATATTCTGATCCTACAGTAGATTTGATAGACGCTGAGAAATCTGCGAAGGTTATTTATTACTGAGTTTGGCTAGAGAGTATAACTTCTAAAAAATGCAGAGCTGCTAGATATGTTTGTTATTCCTTTGCTTATGCGTTCTGAATAAGTGATTCTGTTGCTGCAAATTGTCTCGAATCTTGTATTTCTGACTTCAATGTTTTAGGTTTTTTGCTGCAATCTTCCTTGTCTCATTTTATTTAAAAAAGAAGGGGGGGGGGGAGACCTGGATACCTTCAGAGGAAGGAGATGTGTTTTCCTGAAAAGTTTGTTGTTTAGTACTGCTTTAAAATTGCTGTAGGTAGAATCAAGGTTTATCTTTCCATTAGGTCATTCTGTTCCATGTCAGGATGTTGACAACATCAATCCATGCCTTCTGTTACATGTATCATGCTGTAGAAGCGCAATCCCTAAGGGAATGAGACTACTGCAGGTGCAAACAAAACCATGTTTTCATGTACTAAAAAACCAACACTGAAAATTCTGAGGTGGATGTATATACTTTTTTTTTTTTTAAGCTTGATAGCTATCATCTAGGAATGGCTGTGGATGGAATTCCAATAAATTGTGTTCTTGGCAATAGATCCCTGGTTTAGGGTATCATTTCTCTTGGATTTCTCTGGGATCATTTCTCTAGCATCATTTCCCTTCAGTACAAATGCTTGTAACATTGAATAGCAGGATCTGGTAATCTAGGTTAACTTTTGAAGCAAAGGATGATGAAAATGTTTTGTGGACTATATTAATAACACTTGTATTATTAATTTTACTAGATTTTGTATCATCTTGAAATGAGCTTTTTTGAAGTATACAATGAGAAAATTCATGATTTGCTTGTCTTTAAAGCTGAAAGCGGACAGAAGAAACAACCAGTAAGTTGCTCACAGAAACAAGTATGTGCATAATCTCAAAGTAGAGGCATCTGTTCTGTAATCAAAAATGCACAAATGACAAGTGATCATTGTTTCGTTATCTAAGTACCTTAGATTGTTGTGAATAATGGCATTTCGGTAAAAAAAACCCACCTCACTATATGACTTCAAGCAAAATGCTTGGCACTTCAGAAATGCTAAGCGAAAAAAATAATCTTGCTGGAATAGAAACAAAATGATTCAGCAGAATCTCTCAAAATTGTTGTTAACATCTCTCCTTATTGAAGATAATCTTATCAGCCTTTACAAAAAAAATCTGAGAGTATTATTTATCTACATCTCCAGATTATATTAAGAGTTTTCTGTGCAATATAATTAATTATAATACAAGTTATAATCTTGTAATTTAGATGGAGTTCTAAAATGGAAGGATGGAGATGTCAGGAGGCTTCCAATGGTGTTTGGGGTGGGGGGGAAGTATTTGCCTAATTGTATTTGAGCCATCAGCCTCCTCAGTTCTTAGCACTACTGAAATGTCCATTCACTTTCTGAAAATATCTGTGTATAGTTGATCTGCTGGGATGCCCGTTTGCCACTGACTCTATGTATCTAACTGCAGTCCATAGTATATTAATGAAAAAATGTTAATATTTGCAAAGGGAGAATATTTCCCCACTTTGTTTCCTCTGTGTATTTACGTTGCCCAGCTACAGAAAACTACTATCATATAAAGGCTTAGCACCAAGATGGATAATATCTTTCAGATTCTTTGCCCTGGATAACTTACTGCTTAGAGCCATGGGGCTGTCAGGAAGTTCTTTTTTTTTTCCTGTTGGTTGTTTCCCAAGAAGCTGGGGGGGGGGAAATCAGTGACCTGATTAACTAGTTCAGGATGACTAGTTAAACTAGTTTAGCTAGTTTTTAATGCTTGTGTGTTAGAATATGTAAAACCATAAATTAAAGAAACTTGTGTTAAGTAGGGGATGTAGGGAAGGAATTTATCATGTTTGATTTATTAGAAAAAAAAAGTACTTTCTGTACTTTGACATATTGAATACTATACAGGCCACTCGTGTGAACTATGAGTATTAGTTTATGATAAAGAAGACACACTACATTCAACTTGCTGTTGAAATAAGTCCTTTATCCTAAACTTGGGACTTATGTGGACTAGTTACATAGAAGTAAACACTCTACTGTCTAGTTTATAGTAGGAGTGCTTTCATCTGAGTTTTGTCAGTGTTTTTGAGCTAAGCTACTTAACTTGGAAACAATAGATTTATGTTGCAGAAAAGATCCCCCCCCAGACACACACCTTACAGAAATATCTTCTATAAGATACATGTTCTTGCAGTTAACTCTGTGAGCAATGGCCTGGTGCAGCCTGCTGTGATTTCTCAGGCAGCCAGAAAAATTCAGTTGTAGGTATCTTCCTGAAAATACTGTTCTAGATGACTCATGCTAAGTTTATCATCAACAAAACATCATACTAGCGATGTAGATCGACTTTCTCTTAATTTTAAGGTATTCCTGAGTGCTAGGTCTGACTAATGCACTCCTAATAATTTTTCTATTAAAATTATTCTCACCAGCTTCGTGTAAGAGAACATCCAGTGTTAGGACCATATGTGGAAGGCCTGACAGTGTAAGTCTTAACTGTTCTCATTTTAATAGATGTATGGTGTAATCCTGGAAGAGTGTGCTAATTATTATCTTGAGGCTCTGTGAAAGCTTGTGTACTCACCAGTAAATGAGGCAAGATCTTAGTATCACATAGTTTTACAAAAATGCGTACCCATGTCTAGCTTGACTTGAGGCATTTCCTTTAGTGTATTGCTTTAGTGAAATAAGTGTGTGAAAGTCTCAAGACAAGTGGAGCTTTCATGGTATATTTGTGTTTTGTCTGTAACTGGGGAAATGTTTCAGAACTCAGGCAGCAGGGAAAACTGTAGAAAGAAAACAGTCTGAACCCAAACTTTTCTTTTTCCCCCACCTTAGGAATGTTGTCGGTTCTTACTCTGATATCCAGGTAAGAGTTATTTGGTTACCAAAAGGAAATACAAATATTTCTACTTGCTCCTTCCTTCACTGCTGGAAACTAATTCCATGGATGGGAAGAAAATGCTTTACAGACTGCCCAGTAGTCTGTGATATTTCAGCTGATTTTGTAAAAGGACAATGAAGACTAGTCCTATATAATGGAGCTAAGTAGATGCATACAGGCAAGTGTCACTCTCTTCACATGGCTATCTCTTAATCTTAAGTTTTAATTCCTCCCTTATAGAGTCATCATTTGTGTTAATAACTTTATTTGCAAACATTTTAATCTTCAGTTAACTACCCAAAGTAGGTTTTGGTTTCACATCCTGACTTTTATCTCTTACAGAGTTGGCTTGAACTAGGAAATAAGCAGAGAGCAACAGCTGCTACAGTAATGAATGACAAGAGCTCTAGATCTCATTCTGTCTTCACCCTTGTCATGACGCAAACCAAGGTATTGCTGAGTGTTTTATATCTGTTCAAATCAGGTAGTAAAAAGTTGTTTTGTGTGCTGCCTAGAAAATTGTTGTCAGAATATACTTGAAGAAGATGAGTAAAGCACGGGGCATTTTAACATGGCTTTCTACACAGCAAAACGTGTTTTATTTTGCATGCTTTGAGTAGATTCTCATGTCTCTGTGCTACATATATTTATAGCAGCAATATAAATATGTCTAGACTGGCAGATCTAGGAGTAGTTCCAAGCTTCTGAGTGTGAGTTTTGAGACGTAACTGGAATCCAAATTGAGACCAGACCTGATTTCACACTGCTACCAACACAACTTAGCTTCTAAGAAGGTTAGGCTATGCAAGGTGGATAGCTGTGCTGAGTTCGTGCAGGTGATGAGCTGGAACAATGGTAGAGGATGCAGCTTCTGCTCAGTTTCAACACAGTTCACTGAGTAAATGTTTCCTTGCTTCAGGATACCTCTCTCACCCATGTGTCTCCAGGATATAGGGACTACAACTCCTCATCTGATTTACAGATGTGTAAGAGACAAAACCTGACTTAGTGAGATGAGCCTGAAAACAGAAGTGAAATGGGTAGAAGTCCTCAGAGGTCTACAGTCTGTCAATTTTCTCCATTCATGAATAACTTGTTGGTTTGGTGGTTTTGTTGTTCTTGGTTGGTTTAATTTTCTGGCCCGATTTCCGAATCTTCTCCTTCCTTCTTCCCCTCACCATTCTCACCACTAGATTATTTCTTTTCTCTATCAGGACTAGTCTCGAGACTTTTCCACTGGCTACTTAACTGATCTTCATTGGTCTAAGTCAGTAACACTGATTTCTGTGGGTTTTGGATAGCCACAATAGTCAAACTTCAGACCCAAACCCACAGTTTGCTAATCTGTTGTTTGTGCAGTTTATGCTTATACAGTTATTCAACCGTAAACAATTGATACTATGGTTAAAAGTCTAAACTTAGTCTCCTTCAAGGGATGTACCTGAAGGTATCCTGTCAAAAAGTAAATGGAAGTGTCAATTTTTTTATGTATTTAAAGTGAACAGCTTCTTAGATTTCTGCTTGTCCTCAGGCTTTTTATTTTGGTTCGAATGCAAACATCTCCCTCTTTTCCAGGTAGAATTTGTGGATGAAGAACAATGTGATCGTAGGCTTACCAGTCACATAAATCTAATTGATCTAGCTGGCAGTGAATGCTGCTCAACAGCTCAGACCACTGGAGAAAGGCTGAAGGTAAACCAGGATTGGAAATCTGTGGAAAAGGATCGACTCTAAAGAATACCCCTAAACTCCAAAGCATCCTCAGCTACCAGGACTCTTGGGCAGAAGCTGTAGTTATAAAAGGATATGTAGCCCTTGGGCTTACAAGTATTGCATAGCATTTTGCTAGTGAGGGTTGGATGGCCCTAAGAAAAGCTGTTCTGACTGCGCAGTACGGCAGGCCACATCTTGCTTGGGACAGCACTCCCCTTGCTATGCAGGCCTAATGATGCTTTAGAAGGAATGAGGAAAAACTATCCGCATGACTTTCCAGACCATCAATCAGATATCCCGTGGAGCTGGGGCTTGCCCCTTTTTTTTGGATTTAAGTAAATAGAGTTTCTAATGAGAGATTTTCTTTTAAGCTGCCTTCATAAGTTTGATGGTTCTTAACACTGCTTATTTTAAAGCCAGGGCCTCTGTTCTTTCCAAATGAAGATCTTCTAGGATATTGTTGCATCTTATTGTTGTTTTTTAATCAGTGGTGATGTTTAATATGGTACAGCTGTACCATACATTGAATAAGCACAATTAAATCAACAGTACAGTCAATAACATCACACAAGAAAACAACTGTATTATAATTGTTTTTATTTTTGCTTTGTGTAGGAGGGTGCGAATATTAATAAATCACTGTTAACCCTTGGAAAGGTTATTTCTGCACTCTCTAAACAATCTCGAAATGGAAAGAAAACTTTCATTCCTTACCGGGAATCTGTCCTTACTTGGTATGTACACCAGAATTTTTTTATATAGAAGTAAAGGCTTTCTCAGATTGTGGATTCCTCTTCTATTGAGGAGGCATAACTTCCCTTCCTTCCCTCCCTCTCTCTCACGTGACCTTTGAAGGGAAGAAATTAGCCTGTTGCATCAGGTGAAGAACAAACAGGACTTTGGTTTGTATTTTAAGTAGCTAACAATCACTCTCAAATAAGTAGCAAGACCCTAAGTATTTTGTATTTAATCTGTTCAGATTGAGAAGTTTAATTTTTATTTCAATGTGGGGGCTGGGGATTGACTTCTACTCTCCTGTCAAATGAAGGTTGTTAAAGGAAAGTCTTGGTGGAAATTCACAAACTGCTATGATTGCCACAGTAAGTCCAGCTGCCAGCAGTACAGAAGAAACACTCAGCACTCTTCGCTATGCAAAACAAGCTTGTTCAATTATCAACATTGCTAAAGTAAATGAAGATGTGAATGCCAAGCTGATCAGAGGTGAGGTTGACATCTGCAGAGGTGAGGTTGACATCTGCAGCCTTTGAGGGTTTTTTCATTTGCATGTGTGTTTAGCTTATTGCTCAGTAAGAGCTGTTACTACTAATAATCTATTGTGTTGACTGACCACTTGTCAAATAGGTGAATACAACCCAGGATATCTTCCTTTTAATATTATTCTTCTTTGTGAGCTTTTTTTTTTTTTTTGCCAAAGTTCAGATGATATCTTAGGCTATGCTTGAGAACCTGGAATGGGGAAAGGTGTTTCATTTTTGATTAAATAACAGGATGAATTTTCTAGTATCGTACTGAAATGTCTAAACCCTATTTTGTCTTCATTTTTTGTGTACTGTGTGTCTGGTTTGTCTAATGTAGAATTGAAAGCTGAAATTGAAAAACTGAAGGCAGCTCAGAAGAGCGCTCTGAACACTGATCCTGAAAAATACAGACGTTATTTGCAGGAAGTAACATCTCTGAGGGTAAAATTGCACCAGCAGGAGAGGGACATGGCAGAAATGCAAAGGTCGGGCAGTCGTTAATGTCTTACTTTAAAATAGAAATGGTAAAATGTATACGCTGTAATTTTTCTCCTAATATGTTGTGTTATTTTCCCCTCAATATATTAAGGGCCTGGAAAGAAAAATTTGAACAAGCAGAGAAAAGGAAATTAGAAGATATAAAAGAATTGCAGGTACGTTTTCTTTCTTCACTTCACTTTCTATAGGAGATAGTACAGAAAGTATAACATCAGCAAGCCTTGCAGAAGAATTAGAATAGTTGTAAGATTTGGTTTCCTTAATGCTATTCTTTTAACAGACTACTGTGACTTCTTAGAAAAATTTAATATAGATATTTGAATGCACAAAGTAAATTGTTTTTTTATGCAGAGCTCTCTTTTATCTAGAAAGCAGGAATTGCATTCAAAATGGACAATCATTTACCAAACCTTGTCAATCTCAATGAAGATCCTCAGCTTTCTGAGGTGCTGTTGTATATGATCAAAGAAGGCGAAACTACAGTTGGAAGGTATACACCAAATTCGAAACACGATATCCAGCTTTCCGGAGTGCTAATTGCTGATAACCATTGGTATGTAGTGTTCTTTTTATACTTTAAGTGAGAGCAGGAAATACTTCTTCTCACCCTTCCGTTTCTTTTGGAGTCACTCTTCCTTCTGGCAGTAACAAAATATGGGTTTCTAACCAGGAAAATAGTATTCAGGGATAATTTTTGTACTGTTCAATTATTAAGGTAACCTCCTTCTGTTCCCTCTAGAAGTCTGTTGACCAAGGTAGTTTAATTTCTTTGTTCGTTTCATTCATGTAGCAAAATTTTCTATTTGTGCAGAAATGCTGGAGAAGGACCTGATTAATGATGCTGTGTGATAACTCTATTACATGAAGTTCAATGGAAAAGTGAAATGCCTTGACAGTTCTTACTTAAAACTAAAAGTAGAGAGCAACTTGGCTGTATTGCAGAAATATTGTTTAAAGTGCATTCCATGCAATTGATCCTAGAGAAAATGCTGGAAGAAACTTAACTAATAAATTACTAAAAACATGAAAGATGTGGGTATGTTGGGAAATTAAGCATTATCAAAGAAAGGCTCAGATGACAGGGTATTGTAGTGATATTTTAGCAGTGGATTCTTCTTAGATTTAAATATCGATTCTCTTCCAAAATACAGGTTGTCACCCATTAATTATGTATGTTGTAACTAAATAGTATGAACACAATCCACATCTGGAAAAACAAGAACAGGACGCTATCTAAAGCATGAATTTTAGTCTATTAAGAAACATCATTTGCAATTAACGTGAGCTACTGATATCGCAAACGTTTCTTGTTTTCAGTGTTATAAAAAATACTGTTGGCAAAGTGAGTATTATTCCACTGAGAGAAGCAAAGACATACGTGAATGGGAAATGCATTTTAGACCCAACAGTTCTGCATCATGTAAGTAATTGACTTGGTAAAAGAAATATGTGCGTGTGTGGATTTCTTAACCTGCGGTCTGAAGTTGTAATATTAAAGCTTTCTTAGAAGGCTCTGAAACCATAAACATTTGTCTCTTCTTCTTTGATTTCTAGCCCCACCTTTTATGTTTTAAGCACTGTAAATTTGCTTATAAATCTAAAAGAGAACAAACTTTTTTTTTCCTCCTGTTCCCAATAGGGTGATCGAGTGATCCTTGGGGGAGACCATTATTTCAGGTTTAATCATCCAGTAGAAGTTCAGAAAGTTAAAAGGCCATCTTGTGGGACTATGGTTTTGCATGATGGTCCAAAAGATTTTGAATTTGCAAAGAATGAGCTGCTTATTGCACAGAGAACACAGTGAGTACTGCATCTTCTTGTTCTAAAAATAAATTCAGTTGTTAATGCAACTGTGCAATAAGTTTAAGAAATAAGAAATTTAAGATTATTAATTATTTCACAATAAGGGAAAGTTGGAAAATAGCAAGGTTATTGTTAACTCCATTTATAATGGAAATGGAAGTCCCAGACTTAGCTGAAATGAATGTATACCTCTAAGAGGTGATCACCACAATCTAGTTCAGTTGTCAAGAATGTAGACCACTATTAAAGAAACACTGACCTCCAGAGGTCCTCAAAGTAGTGTATCTCTTCAGTTACATTTCTTTCCAAGCACATAATGAGTCTGAAATTGACTTTTGATG
This sequence comes from Aptenodytes forsteri, assembly GCF_000699145.1. Classification (NCBI taxonomy): domain Eukaryota; kingdom Metazoa; phylum Chordata; class Aves; order Sphenisciformes; family Spheniscidae; genus Aptenodytes; species Aptenodytes forsteri. The sequence goes on along the minus strand of NW_008795702.1, from coordinate 1,748,701 downwards.
TTTTAGAGAGATTTAAAGCCTGAAAAGCAAATGTTTTAAGAAAAGAGAAGAACCCAAAGTTACAACCTTGGTCTTCTGTGATGGTGGAGAATTTGAGAGACAGTAAAGTGTTATTTGTACTTGCTTTGTTCCTGGGAGTTATAAAACCGCAAGGCTCTGACTTAAAATTTACTTTTCTGCATCTTAATGTGATTTAGTGAGTTTCTATTACAGTTCTTAATTTTGTTAAAGGTGCATAATAAAATAAATACAGAAATCAAGTAGACTTTAAAATTCTGGAATGTCTTCCATCTTTACGAGTGTCTACATTTTCCCTATGAAATCAAAAATATCTAGGTGAAGTATAAAAGTTGTTTTTAAAAAAACCAAAACAAACCCTCATATTTACTGTTAAAATTGGAGGCTCCTGTCGTGATAGAAGAAAATACTAGAATACTCTATGCAGCCTGTAAGAGATTAAAGCCAGCATTCTAAATGTATGATACTTCTACTTGTAGGCTTGAATCAGAAATTGAAGAGGCACGACTCAAAGCCAAGGAAGAAATGATGCAGAGTGTCCAAATTGCGAAAGAGATGGTTCAGCAAGAACTGACCTCACAAAAAGAAGCTTATGAAAGCAAAATAAAATCACTGGAAGCAGAGGTGGTAAGTTGCCATTGCATCGTTACATAGAACTTACCAATAAAATGAAACGGAAGCTGTAGTATGGGGCTTCTATTTGCTTGTTTGGGGTTTTTTGTTTGGTGTTTTGTTTTTTGGTCTTGCATATTGTAACAGTGTCTTAGGCAATGCTAAGCCTCATTCTTCTTTTTAAAAAAAAAAAATCAGCCTTGCTAACACAAGAAGTTATAAAGTATAAGGTATCCCCTTCAGAATTATTTTAGGGATTTTTGGTTTATAGAATTAGTCAGGAACTAAAATATTAATCCAGTGTGAATTTGATGAGGGTGTAACTTGTATATGAAGAAAAATCCCTACAAAATCTAACTTACGCTATGAGACTTTAAAATTACTACAGTATTTTAGTTAATATGGCTTCTTTTTTTTTCTTCCAAGTTTGCATGCTGCTTTGTTGTTAGTCTTTTGAAATACTTTTACAATATATATAAGTCTACCTAGAAGAATACATCATGGTAAAACAACAATTATGATGGAGTATTTTATTTCTTAAATGTGCTCTAGAAGACATAATGTGATGCTTGTGAACTGGGATATAACCTTTCATTGCTGACACTGGACTAGGTAGTCCACAAGGGCTGCATGTTTTAAATGTATTGAAGTGAAAATAAGTCTTAATATCTGCCTAAGGGATGGATCAGAAATGCTGTAGGAGTGGTACACCTCCTCTCATCTGTCCTTTTTTATGTTAGAGAGAAGAATCTCGTAAGAAGCAAATCCAAGAACTGAATAACCAAAAAGCTGCAACTAAAATACAGGAGCTAGAGAAGGCAAAGCAAAATCTTGAGCTAGAACTACACTTCAATAAGAAGCGTTTAGAAATGGAGGCCTTAGCTACCAAGCCGGTAATTGGAAGGAGGAAAAAAAAAAAAAAGCTTTTTGTGATAAACTGTGGTTTGTTTTGTGTGTTGTTTTTTTTTTTTAAATAAATCTTTGTAAGTGGAATGTTTCTGAAGTATTTTTCTACATGATTTTATGCAAAAGAACAGAAGTTTTGTTTACACTTTGAATATGATATTGTATTAAATTTGGGGATAAACTAATGCTGACCTTATTTCTTATATAATGTGGACTGTTTTGTTCATGTACCAAACTTTAGTGACCATTGCCTGTGCCAAAAGTTATGACTCCAAGGATTAATGTAAGTAATGCCTGTGTTTTTGCTGGTGTTCATATATATCTGACTGCTGCAACAAATATGACTTTTTAAAGTTGTTTCTTTTTAATTCCAGTATTTTTTTTAAGCGTGTCAATATCTAAGCAAAACCAGAAAACTGTCAGAGTTTGAAGACGGAGGGTTTCATATCGATATGGCAGATGTCCAATATAAATTTCATTCTGTTCTGAGACTCCATAAAATGACAGCAACAAACAATTTTGCTTAAATACACAGAATTCAGAGTTTGGGATTTTTTTTTTTTTCTTCCCCCAGGCTCTAGAAGATCATACTATTCGTCATGCAAAGATACTTGAAGCTCTGGAAGCTGAGAAGCAGAAGATTGCTGAAGAAATACACACCCTTCAGAAGAATCGTGGAAGTGGGAATAAAACTATAACTAGTACGTATATACACAACGTTGCAAGGGCAATGCTGACTTCTCTTTGCTTGGTGGGCTTGGATTTAGTGGATATGGATCCAGAAGCTCTTTCTCTTCCTCTAATGCTTCTCTAGCGATCCTAAACAAGAAGAGCCTTTTGGCTGCTATGATCCTTTCCATTCATAACCCGTATATATCGGACAGTGCTAAAAGCTCTGTTTTAATCATGCTCAGGGTGGTTAGCTGGATATACAGATAGTCTGTATTTACCCCGATTACTTAGAAGTTCTTCCCCCATCTGGTTGAACTAGTTAGGTGTTAACTCATTGGGGAAACTGGAGTAACAGAATTGATTCTGTTTAGTTTCCTATCTCAGATTAGTCTAATATATAGTGTCTGGTGTTATGCCTCTATTTCTGAAATACCCTTTACCTGACCTTTTATAAAGGGGTATCTTGGCTGGGAGGGTAATTTTTTCCCAATGTATTGGGAATTCACAGAACTGTTGTAGGCTAAATTCCGTTCAAGGTTTTTGGTTGTGGTTTCTTTTTTTGCCCCCC
>NW_008795702.1:1725064-1745778 GCF_000699145.1 Aptenodytes forsteri | reverse complement strand
TATATTAAAAAAAAGGAGGGGGGGAGTGAATTCTGGATGTGCAGTGAGCTGTTTATTTTTTTTCTTTTCACAGTTTTAAATTGAACATGACAAATCACTGTTCCAAACTAGCTTTAGTTAAGTGTGTAGTTTAGCCTTGTTAGTTTGAAATGTGAATTTCAAATTTGAATTTTAGATCAAGACTTTAAAGGTATGTCTACAGACAATTAATTTTGGATCGAGTGTGCTTTGGAGGTGAATCTTCTGATGCCCATGTCCATCCTGCTTTGGTTCTCATATTAAAGGGGTCCTAAAGCACACTAAATGCATTCCTTTTGGGCAAAACTAAACCGGCAAATATGTGCCAGCCACGAGGAGGTGTTCAGTTCACAGGACCACGACAGAGGTAGTTCAAAGGAAAAATCTCAGAACATGCATATAGTGGATACTGAGTGCTTGGGACCCGCTTTTTCACTCCACAGATCTCTTGCTATGCCATGCTACTTGCTAGTTGTAGCTGAAGAGTGTTCTAGAAGTGGACCTGTATATTGGTCGTGTTCTTAGCGCAAGCAGAGATATATTAGTGCAGAGGAAACTCTCTATCATTTCAAAAAAATGCTACAGTAAATGCAGGTAAGCTAGGACTTTCTAGTAGGTGTAGGTATTGCTTTGTTTTTCAGATGTTGTCTTTTCATATCCTTCAACAAGAAGTCTGCCGGTAGAATTCTGTAGCATGTATTTTGGTCCTGAGTTTCTTGAGAGCCAGGAATTTGTGTGCTAGTATCTACTTCTATCTCTGAACGCAGGGATTCCTTTTTTCCGTTACATAAAAATAATTTTAAAGGCTCCACTACTGTATGTTTTGTGACATACATGATGTCTCAAGTAATTCTGTGTTTGTAATCAAATTTGTATTCTCTGTTATAATCCTATCTACAAGTACCTTGTTTATTTTTGCAATATGAATAATGTTTTTTGTCTTTATTGTTTTTTTTTTTTTAACTTTCTCAAATTCTTAGGCACGACAAAATTGATGATAAAACAGGAACAGTGTCTTCTGTTCAGGTGCAAGTTCGTAACATCAAACTGGGAATAGCAACTTTCTGGAGCCTGGAGAAATTTGAATGCAAACTAGCAGCGATGAAAGAACTCTATGAGGTCAGTAACAACTGAAGAAAAACCACTAATAATCAGTAATATTTTGTCAAAGATAAGATTTTGATAATCATACAGGAGGAAAATCTTGGGATTTTTTTTGTTTATGTGATTAAACGTCAAGACACATGATTCTTTAATAAACACATGTACACACATTTGTCCATCACACAGAAAGAGGACAGTAGAAATCAATGACTGTTCATGTCATTTTGTGTACAAAGTGTGAAGTAGTAAAACAAGGACTGCTTTGTGGTTCCTCTGGCTGTTTAATTGTTCATCTGTGCTACAGGAAAACTTGACTTTTTAAAGGTATCACTTGAATTTTCATTATTACATTCTATCTGTTTTTCTTTGGTTCTGGTAAGTTAATATGCTACTGATTGCTTTTGTCTGTATGTGGTTTAGGTTCTTAAATGGAAGGTTTTTAAAGGCATTTTTCATAATTTCTTGTTTAATAAACTGACAATTAAGGTGCACATTAATCCCTTTTTCTAATTCTATTGCTTTTAATCAGACAAACTGGGTATTTTTGTACTGCACCTCTCTAACTGTGCAGTACTTTGTTTTGGAGCATATCATACTATCTTTTGTATCGAAGGGGAGGATGTAAAACAGAAGAAACAGAGAAGTGGGAACAGTGCCTACATTTGATTCTGTATCCCCAAAAAACTATAACCATCAGCTAAAATCTCTGTAATTACATAAAGGTAGACAGTGGCTCCAAATTATTGAATACAGATAAAATTACAGTATCACCTCTTATTTACTGGGAGAATGGTATTTTTTTATCTCCTAAAGAGAGAAGTGTCATAAGAAGTAAGTTTATCTTTATTGGCTCCATGTGAACAGATGGTGTTTTCATTGCACTCCATTGCATTTTTTTTCTCTGTTTTAGAGCTTGAAGACTTGAGAGCCCTAAGAACTACTTAACAAAAAAACCCCAACAGACTATCAGATCTGGTGGCCCTTAAAAGTACTTTCTTTTTAGTGGTGGCAGTAGAGTATTCTGGGATTTTCCAATCTCCAGGGCCGATCATAGCATTTTATTCGCTTTTTGGTTTCTGCCATATGAATTGCAAGTTGCTCTAGACTGCAGTGAAATAATAAAGGATAAAAGAAGGAAAGTTCTTGGACATGAGCAAGAGCTGGTTAACGTGAAGGAAGGATCCAAAGCAATCTAGTAGAATCGTAATGATCTTGTATTTTATGCTATACTAGTTTGGGGGTTTTTCTGATTAATACACAAAAGGAAAAAAATATATTTAAGACCAGGTTTTAGATTAAGTGAACAGCTTGTCTAAATTTATTCTGTGCTTGAATTTGTGATTCTCCTGATCATATAAACTCTTTTCATTCCAATATCTGTGTTATGTTTAGCCTGCAGCAGTATTGAAAAATGAGTAGAAATTGCTTCAAATAACATATAAATAAATATTTGGATGCTTGCTATTTCCGAACGCAAATCACGTTCTGGCATAAACAGCATACTTGAAGTTTGCAGAGGATGAAATCTCAACTCTTGGAGCACTGAAGGTGCTGGTAGGAAAAAATATGAGGGCTTTTTACATTTTGGAATGCTCCTTTTTTCTACCTTAGAAAATAATTGCATCTCATTAAAAAATTATTTTTTATTTGAAAGAATAACTTCTTCATATATGAGTATATATCTGACATAAAAATCTTTCAATATTTTGTCCAAAAAGGAAAAAAGCCATCAAAGAAAAGCCAGAAAAAAATTGAGGAAACACTCCTTTATGATATAACTCTGTAATACGCAAGTATTTCCAGTGACAGAAAAATATTACCATATTCACTACTAAAAGCTGTTTGGATCTTGGCAATATCAGAGATTGGACTCTATTTCCTGTGGAAAACTATTGCTAAAACTGTTACACAAATCCAGATGTAAAAATAAATAAAAATTGTAAATTATACACCCAGATTTTTAATAAATCTGGCATGTGGAGAGAGCTGTGAAAAAGTTTAGTACTTGGAAATCCTGTGTGTCAGATGCTGGGTAGCTAGGCGTCTTCACTAAATGTTTAGCTTGTTTTAGTTTGTTTTCAAACACACCTCAAGCTGGCTAGCAGTCAGTTATCTTCTAGATTATACATATCCTAACAAAAGAAAAAACATTAAAACTTCTGTTTTACTGTTAGTAGAACATGTTGTCTTCATCTATATGTTATATGCTTTATTATCACTCTATTTCTGTTTAACCCTCCTCCTCCCCTGTGTTTTCTTTATTTTTTCAGAGTAATGATAGCAATAAAGCTGCTGATGTATTTTATGACCCTGCTGATGAGTGGGAACCTGACCTTTCAGATGCCTCAGTTTCCTCTCTTTCCAGAAGAAGGTGATACTGATTTCTAGTTCCTTCATCTACACTTAAAGCAAAAAATAATTTGTCTCATCATCTAAACATGCTTCTGTGCCACTAACGCAGTCTTTTATTTATTAATTCTTCTTTCACCTTACTATAATGTCAAAATTTGAAATTGAATGAAAAGTTACGTATACATTTGCTTTCACTCTGGTTTAGGTTTTGTGTTCCATGAATTGAAATGTTTGGTTTTGTTTGCCTGATATCTGTCAATGTTCATTGAACGTAACGGGGAGAGAGATTCTTTTCTTTTAGAGTTTTTTCATGTTTTCACTCTCATCCTTTCCTAGAAGTAGAAGTTTCATGAAGAACAAGAGAATTTCTGGATGTTTGTCCGAGATAAAATTGCAACCAATTCAGAATATACAGACTTCCTATATATCAGGTACTTACTATACGGCATAACACCTTTCATTTCATACTGAGAATTTGAAACTACTACATGTATAAAACATAGGCACTTCTAATAGTCGTTAAAAAAAAAAAAAAGTGTGGGTTGGAAAACAAAATGAAAAATGTCCTGTTTATAATATCTTCAAGTTTATGATGTCAAGCTGTTAACAGTAGGGGGTTTTTGTATTTTTGATAATGCTTTCTTACAACAAAAACTTTCTAACTAGCACTTATGACCCTTATTTAAGGAATTTATCTAAAACATTACTCCACTTAACTATGCGGGTTAACTGGAGAATGATAGTTCATGTAACAAATTGCCTGAAGCTGAATCCTAATACAATAATTTGGAGACTTTGTTTGTTTGAGTTGTTGCTATTCATTCAACTACTAAGGTACCCCAAGCTTTTTGTAAGGTTTTATAAACTTTTTTTCTGAAATACTAGCTGCTTCAGTTTTCCAAATATTTTTATGCATGTAGTTATTTTAGATTGGCTGGATTTTGTTATTTTCTGTCTCTGTAGGTTCGATTGGTGAAAAAGATGGATTCATGTTAAAGAATTTTACTATGGAATTTGTCTTTGTACTAACTGAATCTAGAAATTATGTAGAACGTTGTATACATGTTTTTTCTGACTTCCTATCTTGAGTAGTTGAACATTCTGAAGAAGCAATACAAAATAGTCATTAAAGACATGCGGACTGCTCACTCATATGCAAGAAACTCTTAATAGATGTTTTGCTTTTACATCATACAGGTTCACAGAATAAGTCCAGCATATGCCCAAGCTTTTCTGAATCGTTTCTTCCTGGAATTTGCAAAGAATCTTTAAGTTCAGCTATAGATTTACTGGAACAGAATCATGGAGGAGGAAAGAGCATAGCAGATAGTCTCCTAACTAATTTGTTTATCATTTTCTCTGGAGTTTCTGCCATTTCAAAAGCCTATGAACAGCAAGATGAAAAATGTCAAGAGAACTGTAAGTCTCATTTTCATAACAGTTTAAAGTAAACATTACTAATGACTTGTCTTTCAGATGCACAAGCATTCTTATGTTTGCCTATCAGAAGAATTAACATTCCTACTTTCATTTGAAAGGAGACCTTCTGATAGATCTCTTTCTCTTGCAGTTTTCTCTCTTGATCATGCTGCTCAGTCGTACAGCATCAGAATTATCTCTGCTTTTGACCAGCTTGTGGTTCTGACCAAGCTCTGGCTTAACAATGTCCAAAAGTGTCCTGGATCTATAAAAGTTGATGAAGAAATAAAACAGGAAGTAAAGAACTTGGGAGGTTATTTACAGTTACTATTGCAGGTAAAGTATATTAACGAATTCATCTGTGTGTAAGAAGTTCTGTGCATTAATGCAATGTTTACTACAGACTTGTTAAAAACACTTAAATGTCCAACGTATGCAATGACAAATGGACACACCTAAGGAAGATGAACAGCAAAGGGTGCATTTTTGCTGGCTAAACTGGCACTTCCGTATGCTAGTTCAGAGTAATGCAGACCTTTCTGTGCCCAGGCCCTGACAATAGCATAGGTTCTTAAACATAAAAGGTGAAAAAAAACATGTAGTGACAACAGCAAATGCTAGTTTAGACTGTGAAGTGCTACTGCTTATAAACTTATAAACCAGCAGCTGGTAAATATTACTCTTGTTCATGCTACACCCTTGTGAAGAGTAGGGGTTTTTTGTTTGTTTGTTTTTGTTTTTTTAAACTGTGTAAGTATAATGATACCATTCTTCTCTGTGATTGCAAGGTATGGTCTTTTAGCTGTGGTAGATAAGCCATTGGAAGTAGGAAGGTGTAAAGCTGAAAATGCCTCAAGCTATTGTGTGCTACAAACTCTTGCATTATAGAAAGCACGTACTCTTTGACCAGAGATGCTTGCTAGCTTCAGTGAATGACATGCCTTTATTTCTCAGGGATGTTCTTCAGATATATCCTCAATGGTAACAGAAGCACGGAGCAAAGTAAACCAAACGGTAAAACAAACAATGAAATACATAGGACACTTGGCAGTAGTCACAAGAGCTGATATTTCCTTTTCTGAAGAGAACAATATTCCTGCAACTAGTCTACAGGTGAAAAAATGTTTATCAGAAATAGTGATTAGAAATAGTAATTTTAATGTTGACATCACATTTATTTTCACTAACTGTGCTCAGAAGCAAATTGTTACATGTAACAACTTGATTAACTGAATTAAGTACGTTCAGAGTTTATGTAATACTTCATTTTTATGGTGAAAATGGATATGTGTTAATACCCTTGAAATTGTTTTGGTTTGGTTTTTTCCTTAAAAAAACGCACTTTAAATATGTATAACTTCCACCTAGAAAGAGAAAGAAATACTGTGCTTTTAGGGTTGTATCTGCACTGAGATTGTACAAGTCTACCTATTTCACTGAAATTCAATACTTATTTCAGTAATCTGTGATTAAGTACCACGTAGAATTTTCAGAAATCTGAAGAAAGTTAGGAAAAGGAGATTAAAGTGCTTGAGTCCCTGTGGTCCAAGAATGACATGTGACTGAATAAACCAGCATGGAACAATTTGCTCAAAACAAAATTACGTTTCTAGCCCACTACGGAAAATCTGTTTTAATTCAAGGCCATATCAATTCCTTTAATCATTATGTTCTGAACCTTTTTTTTTCAAAGGACTTTGTACTTGCCATTTATGATGGAGTAGGCTCAGGGCTGGAGTTTCTCATTGATACTGTACAGGAAAAAGCAAGAATGGTGCAGAAAGAACTCGTGAAACAATATCCACAAAATGAGGTGAGATGAAAGTAAGATTAAAAACTACTACAGTGTCTTAAAGGCACTTCATCACGTCCTTTTATTTTTCAGCAATTCTGTCTAGAAAGTTTATAGTAGGAATACAGTTATGACTAGTAACGCAGGTTTGAGATGGATGGTAAGTGGGAATATTGACTACAATCTTGCAGAGTTTTTTAGTGTTTAGCCTTTCACCCATATGTAGACTGAACATTTAAGTGTATTTTATTTAGAATGATTTCTCCATGCATTGGAGGGCATTTTGTGTAAAACTTCAGCGTAACCATGAAAGAGAGGAAGAATATGAAAACTGGCGCAAAGGAGCCAGTGGACCTTTTATTCTGTATACTACTGTTAAGTTTGTTTGGTAAAAAGATTGCATATTTAATATGTTACACTTTATGGTCCTGAAAGTTAATTGTTAGTTTATACTGATAATACTAATCACCTCTGCTGTTACTACACTCACTGTTGTTGTCAGGAAGATAATTAGAAAGTTTGAAGACTTCATTTTGTCATGCATTGTTCTTACAGTCCTAGTCCCAAACAGCATGCTATCTAAATATTAAAATAGTTCAGTGTTATCTTTTAAGAGCTAGTCTTCTCACATGCTTAACGCTTGGGGTATGCTGAAGCACTTTGATGAATTGGGCACTTTAGAGGGAAATTGTTTGACTAAAGTAGCTATTTAATAGCACAGAAGTCAGAAATGTCCTGCTTGATTTCGTGTCATTCACAGAAGTCACAGCTGACCTTCAAATACCTTCCAGGCTGATAAGCAGCAATGGTATTTTAATTTGAGCAACTTCTTTATTACACTTTATAGGAAAGTTACAGCAAATTATTTATATTGTATTACTGAGTTGTTCCTGTCATCTTCCAGATTTATTGTGATATGAAAAGGAATTACATCAATGGGAAGCTTTTATCTCTCATAATAAGACCTCAATTTAATTATTCTTGTAATTTTAAGATGAGATATTCCTACTACCTCATAATAAACAGATGTGTGTGTACTTTTTCCCCCTTCTCTCACACATAGCAGTTTAGCAATTATATCTTATCAAATTGAACAGGTTTGGGGGTTGGGGTTTTTTTTCAGTATGCTGAAGCCAGAGTTGTTCTGGGGAGGAATTGCTCTTTCATGAAACAAACATACTATTATTGGTGTGTCTAGTGTATTCTGACACTTAAAGCAGAACAGACCTCATTACATGCTGAATTCAGTAGTGGGTTGTTTGGTTTTTTTTGCCTGGAAGGGCTTTTTTTAAGCTACAGCCTGTTATTTTGTGCTTTTACTTTGCTTAGGTGACAAACCGTGAGGAAGATGATACTATAGGGAGTTATGCAAAGTAGAGAATAAAGTATAAGGAATAAGCACCACAGTTAAAAATTTATTTCTGTGACACTATGAAAATTCCAGTAGGCAAGCTAGAGTACCCCTTAGAAATATGCCACTTTCTTAGTGGGTGAGATATTTTAACAGAAAGCCTGGCTGAATTCCAAGGAAATACTTTGGAAAGATTGAAATGTTCTTCAGCAAGGTACTAGATGTACATAGTGTACATGCGTCCTTAGCACCACAGTTAAAAATTTATTTCTGTGACACTATGAAAATTCCAGTAGGCAAGCTAGAGTACCCCTTAGAAATATGCCACTTTCTTAGTGGGTGAGATATTTTAACAGAAAGCCTGGCTGAATTCCAAGGAAATACTTTGGAAAGATTGAAATGTTCTTCAGCAAGGTACTAGATGTACATAGTGTACATGCGTCCTTTCAGTGTTGGGATATAGGCTTGACCTCTGCCACTTTTCCCCTGAATAAATATGTTTTATATCAGACAGCATGCAAGGCTGAAGGTGACAGTTTACCTGTGTCTGAGCAATCCTGTCTTCTGCCTCATCTGTTTTTATGTTTGTTCTTTTTCTTCAAAGTTGAGAAATTTTCAGAGCTGTGGTCCATAAGAAAATCTCCTTAATGAGTTGGGATATATAAAATACTTTATTTCTGAAGAATTTGTTACTACTCAAAAATCTGTAATACATGACCTGGGATAAAAGGTTCAAATCAGTTGGTTGGGATATATAAGCTTCACCTGCCACTTTTCCCCTGAATAAATATGTTTTATATCAGACAGCATGCAAGGCTGAAGGTGACAGTTTACCTGTGTCTGAGCAATCCTGTCTTCTGCCTCATCTGTTTTTATGTTTGTTCTTTTTCTTCAAAGTTGAGAAATTTTCAGAGCTGTGGTCCATAAGAAAATCTCCTTAATGAGTTGGGATATATAAAATACTTTATTTCTGAAGAATTTGTTACTACTCAAAAATCTGTAATACATGACCTGGGATAAAAGGTTCAAATCAGTTGGAGAGGAGTGATAAATTGCTTGTCTCAAGAAAAGGAAAAATTTCTTCCTACTCTGGTTTTCACTGTTGTCATTCTTAATCCTACAGATAATAGTGAAACTGTCCAAAATCTTTTATGTTCCTATCTGCTTGCTTAACTCCCAAAGTCTTCATGTTTCCAGCAAAAGGAATTGAACAGTCTGCTTTCCAGATAATGCTGTTCACTTGCAGCAGATTCCTACGTATCTGCAGGATTCCTGTATATGCTTGTTGCTGGTGGAACTAATGCGAAGTTGGGGAGAGAACAGCAGGGTATTAACTAAGAGATTACCCCTGCCGCTTAGAATGACAGCGATACAAAAATTACAGGACAACCTTTCCTTAGCGAATACTTAGATTTGCTCATTCGATCCTCTCGTATTAAGGGGTTATTTAAAACCTTGCAGATATAGTTAACGTTTTCTACCAGTTTACGTTTTATTTGAAAAGATGCATGTTATGTTGCAGAAAACTTTACTTCTGCTTTTGAGTATTTTTCTCATTAGTATGCCAGTGTTCATTGTTATCCTTCTAAAATATTAATGTACTTTTTGTCTTGAATCAAGTGTACAAAATAATTAAAAGTTTCTTTGTAGATTCAGAATCGAATAAAGGATAATGTTGTGGCATTAGCCAGATTCCTTGAAAATAACATCTCTTATTGCAGAAAGGTAAGAGAAATGTTTCACAAAATGTGTGCTTTGAGTCTGGGGTTTAAATTTAAAGGAGGCATTTAACAGAAGAGGAACTGAAACTACCTTCTGTATATTGACAATTGCATGATGACACTTCCTGTCTCAGTGGCATTCGTGTGATTGGAATGCTAACTTTTCTGGCTACTGCATTTCCACTCAAAATGATTTGATTTTAGTTTTACTTAAAGTATTTCTGGAGGTACTTTGTATCTTATCTGCCTTCTTTTTGTGCTCATCATGAACAGCCTAACCACCTGATTTGTTTCCTTTTAAGTTGAAAGCCTCAAGTTCAGTAATGCTAGTGTAATTGTGTTATAACTACTGCAATAGTTTATGGCCATAGTTATTGGTATTTTGAATTAAAAGCCAGGATAGATTATTTAATCTATCTTCTAAGAGCCAAACCTTTTCTGGATTTTACAGTTCTATTTGCATTTTTTTTTTCTTTCCTGTCAACAATCTGCACTTCTTTTTGGAGCTATCTTACGTTCTGTGACTTGGCATCGCTTTCCTTTTGTGTTTCAGCATTGGCCTGTTTTATGTGACTGAATCCATAATAGGCATATTTAATAGTTAATATACTGTCATGTATTTGATTCTCTTTCAATTGCTCTTTATTAATACAGAACGAAATAGAATCTCAATTACCAGAAGAAGAATCTCTATATCAGGAAATAAAGAAAAGCACTAACATTGCTGCGAAATATTTGGAATTGGAGCAGTGCCTAGCTGAAGTCTGTCAAATTGTTTCTTCTACATTACAAGGTATTTAGCTGGGTTATTACCTGTCTTGATGGTAACCTGTGGACTACAAGAGACCTGTGAAGCAAGAGGGAGGGAGGCTACTTGGTCTCTCTTTGCAAAATGCTGCATTTGATTCTTCTTGCTTTTGTTTTTCATAGGGTCGTACAGAAACACAAGCCCTCTCAGGAGTTTTGCAGAAAATATTTGTGTCATAGCTGGATATTTTAACAACTATTTCAGTTTATTTGCCTTGTCTTCTACTTCTGCAAACAACCCTATCCAGAAAATACCCATGCCTTTTATGAACTTGGATGAATTGGACTCCCTGGTTGATTCCCTTATTATGAATTTTGAACTTGAACAAGGACAGCCATCACTGAAGTCTCAAACTCTTTGTAATGAAACTACTGAGACTCGGGGAGGACAGGCTGAAACAGATGAAGTTGAATCTGCTTGGAAACAGAAGGGGATTCCAAAACACACCCATAAACTCCAGTCTTCACCTCCATTTCCTGCAGAGCTTTCACCTGGTAGGATACAGTGGGTATAAAATGCTATTATCAAGAAATTCAGGGAAACTTTCCCTTTAGATGAAGGGAAAGCAACATATCACAAAAAGCTAAAATTTATTGCTAATATTATTATTAAGTGGTATGAAAGTAAATGACATGATTGTATGAGGATAAGTATCCTAAATTTCACAAGAAAACATGGAGTTCCTTAAGGGGCTGTTAGACTTGAAAATATAGTGCCTTGTTTTAATAAAAGTCTATTATTACCTAAGCCTATAAGAAATAATTTAACACAGTAAGTAAAAAAATCTATTGGAGATAATATGAATGGAGAAACTAAAAACTGTTGGGGAATAACCAGGAAACACAGTAAACGCTTGGTAGGACACTTGCATCTCTTCATCTTAAACCTTTGATTTGGGACTCTTGTGTAGCAGTGGAAGGAGATTCCTTTGAAGGGCACTTGAAACATACATTTATGTTGCATTCAGTTAGATAAGATGACTGCCTTCCTATCTTAGACGCTTGAAAGGTAGATGATGTGGGTACCAATTTTTTTAACACTGTTGCCTCACCTCTGCTGCATTATGATCTAGTAGTGCTACTGCAACTTAAAGTGGTTTTTTTACGGCTTTCACTTTTTAAAATGTCAACCTCAATTTTTTTTTTTTTTAAACAAAGCAAAAACTTTCATAGTTTTCCCCTACAGAAGTAAATACAGAGATGGTAAAAGTGTTGTACAACCTTATTTGATGAATGCTTTTTTTAGTGGTTTTGTAGTCCATTGAAAAATCTGGGCTTAAAGTATCAATGATGGTGCTCTTCAACTTGATCTAAAGTAAGTTCATGTTGAGTGTTGTTGCTAGCGAATTATCTTTTGATTGCTCAGATCACTTTCAGTACTATTCATAGTGGATTAGAAGCGCATAGCTCTTCCTAAATAATATGTAAGTCATCCCATGGGGTTGTAGAGAACTTTCCCAATCAACTACTTGTGCTTTTTACTGTAGTCATCGTTTAACCTCTTACCTTTAGTCTGCTGGCTGAAGCCAGTGAAAATTAACAGCAAGGATGAAAATGAATTTGAATTTTTATTCTTTAATGCTGGGTTCTAGGAGGCCTGGACCTAGCACATTTTACTCACAGCAGTGCTGAGAAATTTATAAGCTAAAACCTAAGTTTTTTTTTTCCCATGTATCAAAGCTTCCATGCCAGATATTCATAGCTATCATCTTTCCTTCTGAGGGAAGATGCTCAACATCTTGAGAATTTCAGTGTTTGAGAACGTCAGGCTCTTAGAACTATTTTCTGTGAAAAGACTACAGTAAAGAGAGTCAATCATCCTTTTCCTTTGAAAACTTTCACACTATATTTATAATTGATGCTGTTTGGCAATTTTGTGCTTTTCTGATTTGGAGGAAACAGGGAAAGGTGACTATGCTGAACCACATATATTTTTCTTAAGACTAGTATACCTTAATACTTTGTCAAAAAATGTCTTGCAGTGCAGTCCTGCCATCAAAAATATTCAACAATTTTTATTGCAGCTAATAATTTCCTTCTCACATGAGGTGTGATGTTGCTTAATTGCTTTCCTACTGTAAAGGCCTTTACAAGTCTGCTCAAGGGTTAACAAAGTATATTCAGTTGTTCAGATTTTTATGCTTTAAAAGTGAAGAGAAACCTGGTATATTTCTACTTCTGTAAATGTAGTATTTTGTATTTGGTGAAAGTTTTAAAAACATAACTAGTTCTTCTGAATCATGTATCTAAGCGAGCATTGTAAAGAGTAAAACTAGATTGTGTAACTGATCACCAATTTTTACAACTTTAAGTGTAAATTCCGTGTCAATTTTCTTCTGTATACAGTTGTTTTTGGGACCTTCGTCACTGAGAGTACTGCTTCTTTGCTGAAAGTATTGTAGTGTAAAAATTTGAATTAATAAGAAGTGTTTTCTGTAGCTCACAAGTGAAAAAACAAATCAAAAAAAAGACTTTACCTAAGCTTCTTCCTCTACTAAGACACTTAACAGCACACATTTAGAGGCTGAATACTCATGAACTAATCTATACCTATTAATGTCCCAATACTTAATCCCTTCCAATTTCTGCTAATAAATATAGGGGTGTTATGTCAAGTCCCCATTGCAAAATTATTCAAGTGTGTTACTGGTGTTCCACCAGCCCAGATGATTAATCACGTTTGCGTTTGTTCTTGTATTTAATGAGAAGCATTGCTCAGAAAACATCTTGGGTTTTGTAGTTCTGTGCGTTGTTATGAGAATTTTTTTGTCTGTGTTTTTTGTTGTTTTTTTTCTTTTTCTTTCTAAATTGGAAAGCCAAGTTCTTCACAAACTTGGAGCTCAAACTAACTTTCAGCTTTTAGCCTTTCTGAAACTCAGGAGAAAGAGACCATGCAAACAAATGGGTTTCTAATAGAGTTTTAACTGAGGCATTGGATGGGCACCCTTAATCGTATCAAATTTAGCTTTTGCAGGATGAGTGAAAATGTTGCCAATAGCTTCCTGCTGCTTGGTTGGTTTTTGTTTGTGTTTGTTTTCGGTTTTTTTTTCCCCCTCCATGCTAACTAACCATGTCTAATCAGTCAACTAATCAGTCTCTCTCTTATTCACACTGTTAATACTATATTCACATTTTAGAGTAGTATGTTAACAAAACCTACTTCTGCTAGTGTTTTCTTCAGCTTGGTGCCCTTGTTACAGTTATACATCATTGAAGTACTTCATTCTTACGATATATACGGTGACTATACATCATCAGAGTAAGCTAGTGCTCTCATAACATATTGCATTAATACATCAACAAGCCTAGCTGAGGCTCCAGTAATCTATTGGTGTAATATACCATAAGGTAAGGTATATTTATAACTATAGGCTAGTCCATCTATAAATTATGGCTGTCAAGGAATTGGGATCATAGCAGGCAGATTTTGGGATGGATTTATTTGAGTGGTACGTTATTTTACTAGCCTTTCCAAGGAGTTGGAGGTAGGTGTGGGTTAAGCCCAGGACAGCAGAGGAGTTGACATGGCTGAACACAGTATCTGCATCACCTGCTAGGCATAGTGGTGAAATGAAGTAGACCCTAATATTGCTGAGATAAAGGGCTGTGCAGTACCGTCCAGGTATCTTCACCATCTTGCATTTTTGCAGATCTGACTGTAAAGTCAGGGTCTGGATAGCTTCTGGCAGATAGTGGTGATACACAGAAGAATCTTCTTGTGATAGGACCTTTGGAGTTTCTTCTAAACCATAAACTAAAGCAGACACCAAAACAGTGCCACTTAAGTAGAATTTTCACTTTAGTATGTCACAAAGTTAATTACTTTTGCAGGAATATATATTGGTGTTGTAAATATCTCTGATGGGGGAATTAAGATAGGAGTGGGATCACAGCCAGTGTTTATTAAAACATCTTTTATTAATTAACTGCTGTTAATAGAATTAAGACGTTTACTTCCAGCAGATAACTGTTCACACAGTACATTCACTTATTCCTTCATACTTTACTTGCACCCACATGTAAAAATCACTCATAGCTACAAGATTGGAGCAACAACTGTGAGCTGCTGACTCTGAAGTGGAGGCTCATGTTGGCTTACCCATGGGAATCTGATGTACTATACCCCTCGGCATGCATGCTTCCTCTCTTTGGCTAATGTTTTCTGGTTGCTGTTTCTCCATCCGCAGCCGTAGGTATCAATAGAGCCCATTCACACACAGTTGCATAGACGGGGCTTTTATGGCTTTGGCTGAAGCTTGGTCAGTATAGTGGCTGATGTCATGCTTCTGCTAAGAGCGCTAAATTTGGTCTTGAAAGCTTTTCTCTGGGGTTCTCAAACCTACAGTCTTCAGCTCTGTGTCCCTGAAAGAAATGTTGAGTGAACGCTCAAGAACGTGCACAGGGCGGGAGTGGGAAGTGTTACGAAGAAATATTTAGAGACCTGAATGGGATGTATTGTTTACTGAAGTTATGAGGGCTTTACTTTGTTATATGCATTGATGCAATCTGTAGTTTGTGGGTTGGTGGTTGTTGTGATGTTTGTGTGTTTTGGGGTTGGTTTTTTTGTGGTTGGTTGAATATCTCTGATGGGGGAATTAAGATAGGAGTGGGATCACAGCCAGTGTTTATTAAAACATCTTTTATTAATTAACTGCTGTTAATAGAATTAAGACGTTTACTTCCAGCAGATAACTGTTCACACAGTACATTCACTTATTCCTTCATACTTTACTTGCACCCACATGTAAAAATCACTCATAGCTACAAGATTGGAGCAACAACTGTGAGCTGCTGACTCTGAAGTGGAGGCTCATGTTGGCTTACCCATGGGAATCTGATGTACTATACCCCTCGGCATGCATGCTTCCTCTCTTTGGCTAATGTTTTCTGGTTGCTGTTTCTCCATCCGCAGCCGTAGGTATCAATAGAGCCCATTCACACACACTTGCATAGACGGGGCTTTTATGGCTTTGGCTGAAGCTTGGTCAGTATAGTGGCTGATGTCATGCTTCTGCTAAGAGCGCTAAATTTGGTCTTGAAAGCTTTTCTCTGGGGTTCTCAAACCTACAGTCTTCAGCTCTGTGTCCCTGAAAGAAATGTTGAGTGAACGCTCAAGAACGTGCACAGGGCGGGAGTGGGAAGTGTTACGAAGAAATATTTAGAGACCTGAATGGGATGTATTGTTTACTGAAGTTATGAGGGCTTTACTTTGTTATATGCATTGATGCAATCTGTAGTTTGTGGGTTGGTGGTTGTTGTGATGTTTGTGTGTTTTGGGGTTGGTTTTTTTGGTTGGTTGGTTGTTTCCTTTAATGTCCTCTCTTCTTCCCTCAGGAAAATATTCTTCAGTCAGATTTCAGGTAAAAAGTAATTAGAACTTTATGTACTTGACCCATGGATTTTAATTGACTAACATAAAAGAAAAAGAGAGGGACTTTGTTTTAATTTTAAATATGAAGTGGGGAGGTGGGGTATTCAGACTTCTGCACCCTAGTTTCATTTGAAAATACAAAACTAAGAAAAAGCTAACTAATGAAATAAATTGTCTTCATAATAGAAGTCACTTAAAGAAGTTAATAAGAAGTAGGTATTTCTTTAGTTCAATACTTTATTTAAAAAATAGTACTATGTTAATAAAAATACATAATGATTCTGAGTATTGATCTTCTACTTCTTTTTACAATTCAGCCTCTAGTTTTATTTGTTTAATAATAGGAAAGTAAAATTACACATTTTAACATCATCCAGCATTAATACAAGAGGTAAACTACCGCAAAAAAAAAAATCATGTAAATTGATTTTTGTTGTGGAAACTGGTAAAGCCATGGGAGTCAAACCAACTGTGATTAGGCACTAAACTGTTCATTTTTATCCCTAATCAGGAATAAGAAACTTCTTTATCTCAGGTAAAGATAACGGTCCTGGGTGGAAGTACATCTTCAGAATATGAACGCTGGATTACTTGAGAAGCCTTCAGACAATGTTAGCCCATCTTTACTGAGACATGTTCTATGTAAATGCACTTTTAGAAAAAAGCACATTCTAGCTATGCTTTTTAAAGAACAGGTACCAGTATTGGAAATTAAGGATAATTAAACCCTTCTAGCACTCACTGACTCATGAGAATACTCTAGATGAAGAAAAACAACAAGCTGCAGTTTAGATTTAATTTGATCCAGTAATGGCATCTGCAGGCAGAAGAGGAGACTACATCTGATTCACCTCTGCAAATACACGCTATTATTTTTGGACAGGAAACTTCTCATTCCTGATATACTCTGACATACTGTGATTAGATGAGTCCTGTTGCTTTTGTATGTTTTGCAACTTTTCTGCTTTCATGGTAAGGTGAGCTTTTGGTTTGGGGTTTTTTTATTATTATTATTTTAGGACAGCGTTTTATTCCCTAGCTTTCAGTAGGATCTGAGATTGTTTATGCATTTTCCCAAGGAAGGGCTGTTTGCTTTTTTTTGAAGTCCTAATATTTTATTTTCAGATATTAAAAATTTTTTGTGCCATCTTTTGTTTTCTGCTCTTTTTAGGACTTAAAATCAGCATATGTAACAAGACTTGGTTACTCTTGAAATTTTTTCCTGTCCTCTTTTTTTGTTGTTGTTGTTCTTGTTGTCTTAGTATGTTTATGTTCATGATAGTATTGGTTTCTAGAATAGGAGTTGGTATATATAATCTAATCAACATTCATATAATTTGATTGTTGCAGTGAAAACAAGACTAAACTGAAAAAGAGGTCTCCTGAGCTAACAGTTCATCAACAGTGAGCACCATAGACAACATAAAAAATTATTCCAGGTATCTTTTGATCTGAGTTAATTTTGAATACCTCTATTAATTAAAGTAAGTCCAAGTAAATTGTAATCAGAAAGATGCATAAATAGTTGCGGGAAAGGAAGGAAAGTATCAGAAAAAACTCGTGGTAGTCACCTGTAATTAAAAAAACCCCAAACCCGAAACAAAAAAACCCAAACCACCCCCCCATATTCATATTGAGTTAAACTATACTTGATGTCTTTCCCACAGATTCCTTAAGCCTATTGCAAGCATTACTTACTTAATCGTTACACAACTCTAGTAGCTTAATAACAAATACTTTGCTTACATTGGTATATGCTATTGTCTGAATAGTTCAATTTTTGTCTCATATGGGTATGTATAGCATAGAGACAAACTTCAAAGGTTAAAAAAACCCAACCAACCATGACTACTTTGCTTTATGTTATTTAAAACATTTTAAAGTCTGTGGATTCTGTTCAAATGCTATTTGTAGTGATTTAAATAAATGTCAAACTACAAGTTTAAGTGCATTTTAACTGGTACAACGTTGGTTTTGGTCTCACAGCCTACCTAACTATTTGTATTATATTGGTATAAACCCCTTTTTTTCTGAATTATGTTAAGATGATACATGTGTTAATTATCTGTGGTAGAAAATTACATCACACTAATACATTTCTACCTCTCCCCCTAGTGTGCAAACGATGGTATTGATAAAGAGATTGTTCATCAGGAAAATGAGAAGCTATGTTACATACTGACATATTGGTACAAAATCTTGCGCTCAAACACGAAGGTATATAAGTAGCTAGCTAGATATGCACATACATACATACTTTTCTTACACCTTTGTATTAGCTAGATGTGTCAATGAGTTTTGGCTGCCTTCTGAGGATTTGTTCAGGCCTTGGTATTAAGTTTTCAGAGAATCTTTTTAATTTTTACTTTGAACATGTATATTCATTCACGTGAAGACTTTTCCAATTTTCTGTTAAAGTCTACTGCTTTTTATTTTAACTGTGTGTTTCCTCCTCATCCCTAGTTCTGGGAACCTGTTGTGCCCTATTTAGACTGTAAACTACCCGTACTAGAACAACCTGGTTTAGTGACCGCTGCAATGGAAGCCTGATCCTCAGCTAGGACTATGTGCCACTGCAATAGCTCTTGTCATTAGTGCGTTCCATCAAGTTTACTGGAGGCTAGGGGGAATTTGAGTTTTTCTCTGTATAGCAAAATACTCATACTGGCATTCTTTGGGCATTTAACATTACAAAATGCGGTTCTGGGATGGAATTCAGAATTGTATTAATGAAATATAAAATATGAAAGTAATGATACAACATTTTTAAGAATTATGATTTTCAGTATATTTATTTGCTTTAATCACAGAACTTATAAATGCACTATTGCATTTTCTATAAACGTAAAATGCAAAGCTTAGTTGTCATGATGCATTCATTTTTTAAGCAGTAAGTATGGTTTTTATGAAGCATCAACTACTGAAGATGATTGACATACACGGGAGAGGGAAAGAAAATGTATTGAATCTGAAATTCTCTATTGGTGTTTTGTATCATAACTTTACTATCTGTATATGGTCATGTATACAAGGAGACAAAAAAAACCTAAGGTGAATTGATAAAATGTGAAGTTGAAATGTGTAAATTAAATGATATTTAATGTCAGATACTTTGCTTCAAAAGTAAATTGTCCTGTAGTTTAATTCTGGAGTATGCTGAAAGTAGGTGTCCTAAATGCTTTCTAAAAGAATGCTTCACCACACGGGACTTGGACAAAGTCAGAAGGGTAAGTGTGGAATAAAACAAATGCTGTTTTTCTATATACTGTTGAAGATGGCTCAGGAGTTCAAAGTTGATAAATAGGACTCAGTTTGTTGGTCTTCTGTTTTGCCTCTCCCCTTTCAAGGAAATTCTTTTGGTTCTGCTTCTTACACCTAAAATACCAAACTATATTCTTAAAAGCATTTGTTTAAATATTTGATTAATGAAGATAAAATCAGAAAATCTTACATCTAAAAACTTAGCTGGCCTTCAGTTCTTATTTGATTATGACCAGTAACATGCAAGTTTAATCTCATAAACTTGGATCTTTCTACAAGATGATTAATCAAGTTGTGAAGTGTGTGTAGTGTGTGTATATATAAACTTTTTATACTCTGCTTACCCTGCCCTGAGCATGTAATACACAGTCCAAAAGGAAGTATGCAAAGGTGTTCCTTTGTACTCCTCATCCTGCCGTGCAACAGTGTAGTAGTTGTTCTAATCTTGCTGGTTATCAGGAGAGGGAATCCAGGCTGCTGTGTAAAAATGCTTACAAAGTGCTATTAGGTAGCACTGTGAGGTTTGCTGCATGTAGCAAAAGAGTGATAAGCAATGGACTAATGCAATGAGGGTATCAGATAATTCATTTCCTGTTTGCATAAAACTTCTGTAAATGTGTCTCTAAATAGTCACCTTAGACAGCTGCGGCTAACACTACAGGATTGAACACATGCTGTTCTCTCTACTGCTGCTATCATTAGAGGGTCACTGGCTTCTGGGATTGCCCCAGAGAGGCTGCAGGGAGCTGGCTCTAGCGTCATGTCGTCTGGGGGATCCATATAGAGTGCTATATAGATCTAGCTCTAGACGTAGCTTTTGTTAGATTGTGGACCCCTAAAATACTCCAGCAGCAAGAGCCCTTGCTGGTGTTCTCCCGTGTCGGTGTGCTGCCACATCCCACGACTACTTCAGGAGATAGCTGGGATACTTCCCTGCTTAGTTCTACCGTAAAATCAAATAAAATCTCCCACTGCCAGGGCCAATTCAGTAATTCTCTATCCAAAACTATTTGCCACGTATTCACACTTCTTTTGTGATTCTCTTAACTGTTTTAATTCTGCCACTTGGCCAGCACAGTCCCTGAACAGTGTTCTCGGAACAAGATGGATGGTAACAAAGATTTCTAGACTTTTATAGTTTTGGATTTTTTCTTTTATTTTAGAAAAGTTCTGCTGGCTATACCATCCGTTTCCTGAAAAAAATAGTTTCAAGGTGGATATTTGATGTGGTGATTTTTTTTTTTTTTTTCCCTTTCCCCTCTGGTAAGGTGGTGGAAAAGCTTGGTCAAATACTAAGCCATTTATTAGAGGACTGTTTACTAGAAGATTGTATCAGCTGTTTGTACTCCACGTCGCAATTTACTTCAGCAGTTCACAGTATTCCTATTGCAGCCACGAGATGGAAGTGTTTCACAAGGGTGTACCAGTTATGAGCCCTTTAGGCAGCATCTCCTAACCAGGCACGGAAGGAATCTCATTGCCACCTAAAAGTTAACACTCGTACCGTATTCGTAAAAA